>NW_023425348.1:49441774-49621149 GCF_014108415.1 Molossus molossus
AAATTCAGATACTTCCAATATGTCCATTATTGATGAAAGTAGGAATGCTCTCTGGTCAACCTTCCTGCCAGAGACAGACCCTAGCGGACCTACCATGAGCTCAGCTGACCCACTCTCAAAGGGGCTCATGCTCTTCTGACATCAGTGAGCTTCAGGGTCTTACAAACTCACATCTGAAGGCATAATAGCATCCTCTAAAAATAAACAAGGAGTTAAATCGAGAACCACACGTAAAATGTTACTTTTGCTTGGCCTTCCCTGTACCGTTCCCAAGAATACTTACAGAGAACGTTTCTCCAAAGAGCAGTTTGACCATTCAACTGCTTTACTGCAACGTGTGACTCTTCACTTCGGTTGTGGCTTGGCCCCTGGACAAAGTTATGAAGCTGCTGTCTCTGCATGAGCTACTCTCCTGTGGATGAAAACATGAAGAATTGGTTTGAGAATCCTGCTCCCATGAGCCCTGGCCTCCCTGCAGGCCCACACACATTTCCAATGTAAAAAGAGAGATTTCTGCATCTAAGCTCAGGGAAGTGAAAGAGAGTTGATCAGCTTATTGTTTCTCTTCAGATGTGTCAGAGTTATATAAACAGATGCACTATTTGTGATAGACATAAATATCGCTCAGGACTTGGAGTATGTATTAAAGAGATCCTTTAAAAAGACAAATGTCATTAGATTTATGGAATAACTTCAACTTACATATTAGTTGCATTCTAGAAAATTGTTTTTAAAATAACTACTTTATGATGATTTATCACTCACTTTTATTAAGTTTTAGAAATATATTCACACAGGAAAAACATTTCACTTAAGGAAAACAATTATATGGCATCCTGAACAGCAATATAAAGAGCACACATTTAAAGGGGTTTAATACAGGTAACAGAGGCGACAAGATTTTGGGTGGTGAGTGCACAATAAGAATATACAGATATTGTATTATAAAGCTGGACATTTGAAATTTATATAATGTGATTAATAATGTCACCTCAATACATGTTTTTTAGCAAAGGAATAAATAATACATTTCATAAAGATACCAAATTTCTT
This sequence comes from Molossus molossus, assembly GCF_014108415.1. Classification (NCBI taxonomy): domain Eukaryota; kingdom Metazoa; phylum Chordata; class Mammalia; order Chiroptera; family Molossidae; genus Molossus; species Molossus molossus. Next base: position 49,442,828 of record NW_023425348.1, read on the forward strand.
AAAAAAATAAACTATTTTGAACAAACTACTTATCAAAAATAAACCTGTATATGTTTTACTAGTTTATTTTCAATAGTCTTATTCAGAATAATTTGCTTTGTTACATAATTATTTATTAAACTGATTTGTGCAAATGCTGAAAGTTTTATGGCATAATGTATTATCCTAAGAAAAATTTTAATGGATCTATAACAAAATAATTACAAAATGTTTAAAAAGTACATACATTTAGTTGGACTATAGTAAGTCAAGTTTACATGTTTATACGGTTATCATGAAAATAATAGTAAAAGTGATTGCACAAAAACTGAATGAATCCGGCCCAGCCAGTGTGGCTCAGTGGTTGAGCATTGATCCATGCACCAATAGGTCACCAGTTTGAGTCCCAGTCAGGGCACATGCCCAGGTTGTGGGCCCGATCCCCATTGGGGAGCATGGAGCAAGCAGCCAATTGATGTTCTCTCTCATCAATGTTTCTACCTCTCTCTCCCTCTCCCTTCTGTTCTCTCTAAAATCAATAAATAAAAAATAATTAAAAAAAAAAAAAGGAATGAGTCTTAACTATGACAATAAGCCAGGAAGAGGGATGTAAAATAGCTGAGTAAAAATTAAGATGGTAACTTTAGAAAAATCGCTGATTGCATCGTGTAAATAGGCCAAGTGTTCTGAGTGAAAGACAAAGACTAGCAGATGGAATATATTCATGTTGTTTATAAAAAAGATATACTTTAAATATAAGCAGCCAGAATGGCTGAAAACAAAAGAATAGGAAAAAATATATAATGGAAGGCTATCCAGGGAAATATCAGGTAGCTACACTCACCTGACTAATGCAACATGAAGGCATGAAGCATGGCTCGAGATACAGAGAGACATTTTATAATGATGAAGGATCATAAAAACGTTAGCTCTGTCAAGTCTGCACGCTCTTATGTGAAACATGGCTACAATGATTAAGGCTAATACTGGAGTGGTAATTCGCCAGAGAGTGCTTCCACCTGGGCCTCAGGTCGAAACTGCAGGCAAGTGAGAGGAACATTATATTTATTTATCTTTTTATTTATTTATTTATTTTGTCTGTGTCCCAAGAAAGCATGTTTCTTTTTAAAATATTCAATTAATTTATTTTCATTTCAGATATTTCTCCTTTTTCCTCCATTGATGCCTTCCTCCCGATCCTGCCACTCCCCACATTGTTGTCTATGTCCACTGGTTATGCATACATTCTTTGGTTTATCTTTTCCCTCCCCCATGGCTCCCTCCTCTGAAGTTTGTCCATCTGAACCTTCCTTCTATGTCTCTGGGTCTATTTTGTTCATCACCGTATTTACTTTTAATCCATTTATCTTCAGATACAGTGGGAGGGAGGGAGAGATGGAGGGGAAAGAGAGAGAGAGGGAGAGAAAGAGAGAGAGAGAAACATCGATGTGAGACACATCGACTGGCTGTCTCCTGCATGACCCCAACCCTGGCTGGGCATGAACTACAACTGAGATACATGCCCTTAACCAGAATCAAACCCGTAACTCACTGGTCTGAAGGCTGACCCTCTAACCACTGAGACAAACTGGCCAGGACCATTTTATTCATTTATTTTTCTATTGTTGAAAGTATTACAAATGTCCCAATTTTTTCCCCATTGACCCCCTCCTTCCTAGTCTCAGCCCTCTCCTGCCTTCCCCAGCCTACTGTGTCCATGTTGATTGGTTGTTCACATATGCATATAAGTCATTTGTTTTATCTCTTCCTCCCTTCCTACCCCCTATCCCTCTGAGATTTCTCAGTCTGTTCCCTACTTCTATGACTCTGGATCTCTTTTGGTTGACAGCTTATTTTGTTCATTATGTTCCACAAATAAGTGAGATCATGTGGTACTTGTCTTTCTCTGACTGGCTTATTTCACTTAGCAAAATACTCTTCAGGTCCCTCCAAGTTGTCTCGAAGGGTAAGAGATCATGAGAGGAACATTTTAAAAATCCAAACAGAAGCAGAGGTTTTCTCTCCCAGGTGCTAAAAGCTACTTCATTGTTATTGGTGGAATTTAAGCAAATCTTGGATATCTGTTTACCAAATATTCTTTAGTGGAAATTCTAAGAGATTTGAAGACTCAAAAATCCTATTGATATAAAATTCTAGATATCCCAAAATATTAGAATTAATTCCATGTATAAGTAATTTGCATGTGTTATGCCCTGGTTGAAAAACTTTTCATAAATTAGGTCATCCAACACTATGATAAATCACATAATAAGAGGGCAATTATCCTATTTTTAATGAGAAAACTAGAGCCAGATTGATGAGTGTAAGAAGTTACCTGGGATTTTGTGGCCAAATTAGTGTACCTTGGATTTTAAAAGTCATTGTTATCTCATTTCAAGATAAGCTGTCTTAGGTTCTATGGTATATAAAATTGTATTGAACTGTGACTTGTACAAGACTTTTTGTAAGGTGCTTTGGCAAATCCATCATATTAACAACTTGATTCTTTCCATAAGAAGTTTTCAGGGGAAAGAAGAAACAAGTTGTGTATGTATGAATCATTTACTTTTATTAAACAAAAAAGCTACAATATATAAAGAACTGTATTCACAGCTCTAAAATATGTAAAGTTAAGAAGATGAATGAAACTCCTCAACAGACTCAGAGGAATTTATAATCTTGTATCAGAAGGGACAAACACATAGGTCAACGTCGTCAGATTAATTCCAGTGGGGTGAATAAGGAAGGGATTTTGGAGTAGGTAGTGGTTAAATTGAGGCTTGTAGAATAAACGTGATTTGTCAAAGTTGTCGGTGTTGATTTTATATGTGGTAAAAGATATATGAGCATAGATTTTAAGAGAAAATATTGAAGGACATAATCTGAAAAGAATAAGCCAGGAGCAACTGGAATATGGGTGAATGGAAGAATGTTTTGGACGGCTGACAGGATCAGAGTGAGGGTGAGAGTGTGAGAGAGTGAGCTAGTGTATGAGAGAGTGTGAGTGGACGTGAAGGTGGATGACCAAACCTGAGCAGTGCAGAGCCACATAGTAGAAGGTTCCTGTGCTATGAGTGGGAGCAGCCAACTACCACCGTAAGGGGCCCTTCAGAAAATGTTTCTCCCTGCACCACGGGGAGGTCCCTCCATTTTGGAAGATCCCTGGTCTTCCCTGGGAGGAGGCAGTAGGAGCTGCTAGGGCCCAGCAACCTGAGCTCACCAGCACACCTGGGACCATAGGACCAGTGGACACTCTCTGTCAACACAGAGCAGTGCGCAGTAGTGGAGCTCTCAAATGCTGGTCCTGGAAGGCACAGACAGCCCAGAGCCCAGCACCATCCCCCATAGTAGCAGCCCAGTCAGAGTGAAGATATACCCCCAGCAACAGAGGCTGGGGAGCAAACATCCATCCCCAGGCAACAGAAGCACAGACCAGCAGCTGAGACCCATCCCCAAAAACTACAGCAAAAGCTGAACAGGAGTTGAGCCCCATGGGACAGCAGCACTCCCCAGCCACCTGCAGCAGGACCTAGGGATCCACAGAGGCCTGTGCAGTCCAGTAGCCTATAAGACCAGTGGGAAGCTGGAGCCCGAGAGAGACTGGAGCAATTCAGCTGCCTGCCCACAGGAACTACAGGGTGCGGGGGCACCAGAAAAGCCTGTACAACCCAGCAGAGACTATGTAATCCAGTTACCCACTGGACCTGTGGGGTGCTGAAGCACCAGAGAGGCCTGTGAGACCCAGCAGCCTATAACATAGGCATAGAGCAGGGTCCCTAAAGGGACTGTGTGATCCAGTTACCAGCTGGACCTACAGGGTACAGGGGCACCATAGAGGCCTATATGACCCAGCTGTGCACAAGATAGGCTTAAAGGATGTGAAAATGGAGGTGGAGTGAATAAAAGCTATGCAGACGATCTCCCACGACCAAAAGGAAATAACAACTAAAACAAAGACAAATCCTCAGAAAAGAGCAACAGAAAAGCAGTAGGACAGAAACATATAACCAGGGACACTGGTAGGATCTGCAGAGGTGCAAGAGGGTGGCAGGCTGGGAACCCATGGACAGCAGCAGTCTTAGCTGTGAGCAGTGCTTTTGGGGAATAAAGACAAAGCCCACTCCACAGCACAGAGAGCCTGGACAGAGTGCTAAAATAGCCACAGCCAATCACCAGGGGACTATGGCAGAGGGAGGGCAGACTAAGCTGAACTCTGTGGGGACACCTGGGATTTGGAGAACACTCAGAGTTTTTGCTCAGTTGAGGCCACAAAGGACAGTGGCCAGTGTGATCTTTCCCAGAGCTGTGGGAAAAAGCAGCAGCCCTCCCCCCCCCCACCAAGGAATATTCAGCCTTTCTCAGGTGAGGTAAAGAAATGCAAATTGAGGTTCATTAATAACCAGCATGTATCCCACCCTCTAGAAATCCTCTTATGCAGAACACCAGGGCTACATTCCAAGTCACTGAGTAACTGAGACTACTAGCCACCAGGAAAAAACTAGAGGATAACTGAACATTTCCTGGGCTTGCAAATATACCCAGAAAAATAAGACTTGACAGTGGTGTTTAACATGGGCCAACCAGGCTCATCCAAACCCAGTAGAGGGAGCCACAAACAGCAGAACATAACACCCACAGGGAAAACTTGGCAGTCTCCAAAACCCACTGAAATAGCCAAAATGGTGAAACAAAAAAAACAAATCCCAAATGAAAGAAAAAGATGAGAGCAAGATACTACCGAAGATGAGATAAATGAAATGCAGTTAAGCAAATTATCAGAGGTAGAGTTCAGGGCCATGATCTTGAGGAAGCTCAACAGCATGAGTAAGGACATCAGCCCCATGAGTAAAGATATAGAAACATTGAAAACCAACCAAGTGAAAATGAAGAATGACATAGCAGAAATAAAGAACACACTGGAAGGACAAACTAGCAGAGTAGAGGAAGCTGAGGACCAGATCAGTAAATTAGAAGATAGGGTAGAAAAAAATCAATCAATCAGAAAATCAAAAGTAAAAACACTTAAAAAACAGGAAGACAGCTTAAGACAACTATAGGACAACTGAAAACATAATAACATTTGCATCATAGGAGTCCCGGAAGAGGAAGAAAATGGGCAAGTGTTAGAGAATATATGATCATACCAATAGACAGGAAAAACCATTCAAAAATCCAGCACCCATCTCTGATTAAAATGCTCAGCAATCTGGGAATAGAGGGATCATATCTCAACTTATTAAAGGCCATATATGAAAGACCTACAGCCAACATCATACTCAATGGCCAAAATTAAGATTTCCCTTAAGAACAGGAAGTGAATCTGTCATTATTTGCAGATGACATATTATACATAGAAAATCCTAAAGACTCCATCAAAAATCTACTAGATTTAATAAATGAATTTGGAAAAGTAGCAGGATACAAAATTAACATCAAGAAATCAATGGCATTCTTATACACCAATGATGAACTCACAGAAAGAGAAACTATAAAAACAAACACAGTTCCCATTATGGCAAGAAAATTAAGATACCTAGGAATAAACTTAACCAAAGAAATGAAGGACCTATTAACAGAAAACTACAGATCATTGAAAAAAGAAATAGAGGAAGATAGAAAAAAAGTGGAAGCATATACCTTGTTCATGGATTGGAAGAATTAACATCATTAAAATGTCCATATTACCCAAAGCAATCTAAATTCAATGCAATCCCCATCAAAATACCAATGACATACTTCAAAGAACTAGACTAAATACTTCAAAAGTTCATGTGGGAAAAAAAAGACCTCAAATAGCCACAGCAATGTTGAAAAACAAGAACAAAGTTGGAGGGATCACAGTACCGAATTTCAGGTTATACTACAAAGCCACCGTAATAAAACAGCGTCGGTACTGGCACAAGAACAGGCATATAGACCAGTGGAACAGAACACAGAACACATAAATGGACCCAAGGCAATAAGCTCAATTAATATTTGACAAAGCTGGCAACAGCATACAATGGAGTAAAGACGGTCTCTTTAATAAATGGTGTTGGGAAAATTGGACAGCTACATACAAAAAAAAAAAAAAAATGAAACTAGACCATCAGTTTACACCATACACAAGAATCAACTCAAAATGGAAAAAAGACTTAAATGTGATTCATGAATCCTTAAAATTCCTAGAAGAAACTGCAGGTAAGCAAATTTCAGACATCGTACGCAGCAGAATTTTCAGATACATCACCTAAGGCAACAGAAACAATGGAGAAAATGAACACATGGGACTACATCAAACTCAAAAGCTTCTGCACAGCAAAAGATACAATCATCAAGATGGAAAGGCAACCCACTGTATGGGAGAGCATAATTACCAATGATATATCAGATAAGGGGTTAATTTCCAATATACATAGAGTCCACATACAACTCAACAAAAGGAAGACAAAGAACCCAATTAAAAAATGGGCTGAGGAACTAAATAGACATCTTTCCAAACAGGACATAGAAATGGCTAAGAGACATATGAAGAAATGCTCAACATCACTAATCATCAGAGAGATGCAAATGAAAACAACAATGAGGTACCACCTCACACCTGTCAGAAAGGCCACGGTGGGAATGCAGACTGGTGCAACCACTAAGGAAAACAATATGGTGTTACCTCAAAAAATTAAAAATTGACCTTCCATTTGACCCAGAGATCCCACTTCTAGGAATATACCCTAAGAAGCCTGAAACACCAATCAGAAAGAATATATGTACCCCCATGTTCTTAGCAGCACCATTTACAATAGCTAAGATCTGGAAACAGCCCAAATGTCCATCAGTAGATAAATGGATAAAAAAGCTGTGGTACATACACACAATAGAACACTATGCAGCTGTAAGAAAGAAAGATTTCTTATCCTTTGAGACGACATGGAGGGATCTGGAAAGTATTATCCTAAACAAAACAAGCCAAACAGAGAAAGACACGTATCTTATGATCTCACTTATTTGTGGAATATAATGAACTTAACAGTCTGAGGAATGGAGTAGTCCTAGAGACATGGAAGTGGGGTACAGACAGACAATCCCCAGAAGAGAGGGTGGGGGGGTAGAAATAAACCACAGAACTTATATGCATGTATGCATTACCAATGGACATGGACAACAAAGCTGGGGATAGGGCGGGGAGGGTGGGGAGAGGGGAATCAGTGAGTGAAAAGGAGAAGCATCTGTAACAAAAACAAATTAATTAATTTAAAAAAAAAAAAAGAAAGAATAGGAGAAAAAGTTATTGCCCTTATTGGAGATAGGTGATGAAAATTTACTTATGGACTTTAACAATTTTCATTATTCAGGACTGGCACTTAAAATACTGTGGTCTTTTCACAACTGCATTATGCAACTAGGTTGATAACAATAACAATAACAATACTAAGTTGCACACATGGACATTTCTATCTAGAGTTATTCTTTAATTACATGTACAGAAATAGCAAATGCAATATTAAGTGAGGTTTACTTTTCCACTATAGAATTCATCCTCCTGAATTCTCATTTTAAACTAAACAGAATTATAAAGATTGAAAAATACTTTTTAAGTTTCAGAAATAACAGACTTTTTGAGGGAAGCATTAATGTTTAAATGGGAAGGATAGAGTCAAGAAATTGTTTCAGAGCTAACATTACTTTTCTCCTTGAACTTGTGTCCCTGAGCTATGAGTTTCAACCCAATTTCCAATCACCTGATTTTAAGTCTTTTTTTTTTTTTAAGAATTCAGAGATCCAGTTGGCCTTATCACCATCCTTTCTTCAGTAACCTCTGGATTCCTTGCTTGATCTCCTGGGTTCGCACTCCATAAACAATAGGGTTGAGAGCTGCAGGGATGACATGGTGAAGGACATTGAGCAAGACTGGCACATCAGGGGAGACCTTCTTCTTAGCCATATGTGTGAAGACGACGACCAGAAGGATGGTACTGAAGAAGAGAATAAGGATGAAGTGGGAAGCACAGGTGCTTAGGGCCTTGGTCACAGCACCCACTGCCTTGAGTCTCAGCACAGCTCGCAGTATGAAGGTGTAAGAGAGGAAGATGAGGATGAGGTCGGATCCTAGCACAGTCCAGCCTCCAGCAAATTGGTAGAAACGATTGATGGTGATGTCATCACAGGAGAGCCTGGAGACTGACAGATTGGCACAGATGCAGTTCTCAATGACAGTTCTCCCACAATAATGAAGATGGGCAGAGAGAATAGGAACAGGTACTGTAAAAAGGACATTCCTGACCAAAATAAAAATGGCTGCCTTGGCCACAAATTGGTCAGTGATGATGGATTGGTACCTCAGTGGGTGGCAGATAGCTACATAGCGGTCATAGGCCATGACCATGATTGTGCAAGACTCCATGGCAAAGAAGCAATTCATGATGTACATCTGAAGGAAGCAGGCATAGAAGCTGATGAGCTTGAGGTCAAACCAGAAGATGGCCAGGACCTTGGGGATGACGGTGAGGCAGAGCACAATGTCTAGTAGGGAGAGCAGGCTGAGCAGGTAGTACATGGGCTCATGCAGAGAGGCCTCCAGCCAGATGGTGATCAGGAGAATGCCATTGGCCCCCATGGCCAGGAGGAAGAGGAGGCTGAGGGGCACGGACAGCCAGAGCTGCCAACTGGGTGACCTGACAAAACAGTTCAGGAGGAAGTCTGAAACCTCAATAAAGGTGGTTTCATTTTGGTGTACTGTCATATTTTCGCATATATTGTATAGCTTTGTTTTTGTGATCTGTAAAATTAAGATACAATTAGCTTCTACTCAAGGTATATGAGGGTGCAAGTTGCTTTGCCCAGGTGAAACTTGTGGATCCAGAGCCAAGTGAATTTATCTGTTTATTTTTTGTGGCATGCAATTGGGATATTCCTATCACTTTAAACCATATGAGGAGGACTGAAGTAATATGATTTGTTCAAGGTTTATTTTCAATGAAAATGTCTTTATAGTAAAGAGAAACAGAAAATTACTTAGAAAAATATTCTGTGACAAGTGAGTCTCTAAATTTGTATTTGTAAGTTTTTTATTTTTTTTAATGACCAAATAGACTACTATATCTATAATTTAACTGTAACACTACACCGAAATAAGCCTGGCACAAATTAGGGACTCAGATTAATGTCCCTTGACCTCCATGCCACCCCTGATCTGACCTTTTGGTAGTATTTACTTTGTTTTAATTAGAGATATTTAAAATTATACACATTTTCAGTTAATTTGCATTTTGTCCATTAGTCACTTTAACTTGGTAGGTATTTATCCTGCTTAATAATTGCTTTCATTCTATTTCTTAGACCTTTGTATTTATGGAATTCCTTTCTTCTGCAAGAACCAGCCTTCAAAGGGAAAAGAGCAATGTCACATAGCTATGCAAGAGAGGTACCTATCATTAAACAAGACGAAAAGTTGATTCTCTGATTGCAATGGTGTGAGAGTGATGAAGTCCACCTTTAATGGAAGTCCCCCCGTTCCATTGCCCTCGCCACCTTCAATACAATGATCCAGGTACATAATCTCCCCTTCCAGGCACTGGTTCCATGTTGCCATTGTCCTCTTGTCATTTAACCTTTCCCCCCAGGCATTCTTTCGGGTACTGGGGTCATAACATTGAATAAGGAGCCGTCCTCACTCTAAAACTGAAGCAATCCTGGAGACAATGGATGTTAATGACAAGTGATGTGGATGATGACAGGGTCTTTTACCAACTATTATGAGAGTGTACACAAGAGCTGACTAACTGACAAAGGGAATTGTAAAATAAAGTGATGTGGTACTCTCATTTACATTAAAGATAAACAATTCTAAGATTCTCTCCCAAGTGTCATTTTAGACATTGAGTGCATCCAGCAGCAGGTAATTTTGATATTCTGGGCATAATTTTGTGATTTTAGCAGCAGTAACTTCTAGAAATTTTTATATTGACCTGAAATCTGAGTTACTACTTTCTGATTTCCCACTTGCCCACAACTGTGGTCTTTGTCCTCAATCTGTGAAGTTATACAGATTAAATTTAGACCCTACCTTATGAGTTAAGCATTTGTGGCAGATGCTTCTTCCTAAAGGCCCTGAGTGTCCATATTTATTGTTGAAAGCCCCAGTTTTACTTTGCTACACGTTCCAGCTCTGTCACACCCATCAATCTCCTCCAGACAAACCCCAGCCTCTCTACATCTGTCAGCACCAAGCAAAAGATCAGAGAACACAAAAGGAGGACAAAAGAGAGGTTTCCAGAGCACAGGGTCTCACATGTGCCCCCTAACGTGAGACAAAATGCAGTCTCTACAACCCCATCTTCACACTACTTCAGCTGTACTGACTCCAGCATGGAAAGGAACATTGACCTGGACTGAAGAGGTGGGTCTCTCCTCCCGTCTTGTGGATAATCTTGGTACAGCCGACTCTCAGCCACCCTCTACCCAGAAGATGTGAATTGTGGAGTCTGGCTCCACTGACTCTGGAGCTCTGGTTAATTCCCCAAGTCTTTGAGGTAATTATAACTCTAGAGCCTAAGGGACTCTGCCCTCTGGGAACTTCTCCATACCTACTTTCTTTGGCCCATAGGCCATCCTAGAATAGACAGGCAGGCAGATGAGAAGAAACTTGTGTTGTTTTTCTAAAAGAAAGGACCTCTGGTGTTCCACCCTTACATTGACTGTGTGCTCTGTAGGCAATAAGTCAGTCTCCTGGGTATAGGGTTCTTACAAACATTCATACATGTTCACACTCATTTGCACATACACACTTGGCACCTTTCATGGATCCAAAGACTTCACACAGAATTTCTCATGGGCTTCAGCATGTGCTTGTTGGAGAGGTACATTTCAACCCATGCTATCGAATGGATCAATATTAATTTTTTGTAGCATTATAGTGATAAAAAAAAACAAGAAATTTTTGAATAAAATATTACTGAGAAATACAATGTTTTCCAGAGAGAAAATCCTACAGTAATTTTTGCAAAAGTGAAAGACTTTTAAACAGGATAGAATATAAAAACAGTTATTAAGAATTATAATTTGTTTATGTTTTTTCTTTTCATTTTGGACCTCATGTGAATTATTCACACGCCTCCAGTTATGGGAATATGCATCACCAGTTTTGTTAAGGCCCTTCTTTTGCTTTATTTTTCTTTCTTCTGCACTTCACGACATTGCTCCTATTTCTTTTTCCTTCAGAAAAGTGAAAACTCCAGTGTAATTAAAATGTGTCTTTCTAATGAATCTTCAGTATACTTATTTATGTATATGTTCACTCATTTATGAAAGAATGATTATATAATTATATATTTAATTTATATAGATGTAAATGGGTTGTAAATCTGATGTTATTCTTTATTTTAAATCGACTCTAAATTTTAAAAAGCTATAGATGTTGCTATGTGTAAGTCACCTTGATTATTTTTTACTGCTGTTCAATTTTCATTATTTGCATTTGTCTTTTTCATATAAGTAGCCAACACCACAGTGACCTATAATTAGTTGTTACCAAAAATTAATACTACTGCACCGCCAGTGGGGTTCAGTGTTTGAGCCTCAACCCATGCACCAAGAAGTCACTGGTTCAATTTCTGGTCAGGGCACATGCCCAGGTTGTAGGCCCGGTACCTAGTGGGGGGCATGCAAGAGGCAGCTAATCAATGTTCTCTCTGTGATGTTCTCTCGCTCCCTCTCTTTTCCTCTCCCTCTAAAATCAATAAAGAAAAAAGATTTTTTTAAAATAATAATGCTACTGTCAAAATTCTTATACACCTCTCTCTATTGACCTAAAAAAAGTAAGTAAACAATTATGTTTTAAGTTATGGCATACAAACATATTTAATTTCACTAGAAATTACCAAATTTCTCTCTAAACATTCATTAAATCTCACTAAAAATTTCTAAAATTTATTATTCACATTCTATACAAAATCTGATGCTTTTTGTTTTTTTTAAGAAAATTCAATGGATGTACTGATAAGGGGTTAATTTCCAAGATATAGAAAGAACTTATACAACTCAACCCCAGGAAGACAAACAATCCAATTAAAAATGGGCAAAGGACCTGCATAGACAATTCTCCAAAAGTATGGGAGACTTTTTGCATGGCATCAATTTTGCTAAAATCTGCTCTGCCATCACCTGCCCCAAAGCAGGATATTGCTGCATTTTGCATTTCTTTAAGTAACCATTTATTCAAGAAGCCAGTCTTTGCTGACCTTTTGTTCCTTTGTAGTATTTCCTAGATTTGCTTCCAGCAAGCCTGGTGCTTGGCAACAGGTGCTTCTTGCCCTATATATTGTGTGAATTACCCCTGAATAAACGAGACTTGATCAGAATCCTGTCTTGTCTCCATTTCTCCTGTCTCTTGTCCCTCCTCATCCTCACTCCCCCTCTAGAGTCCTCGTTGCTCGACCTGCGGGACGGGTCAAGTGGCGCCCAACGTGGGGCTCGAGCACGGGGGATCCAGTGAAGGACGCCATTCGAGTGGCCGGCAAAAAGGAAAAGAAAAGGGAACGACGACGTGGGAACCTGCTGCGTCTGCACCCCTCGGGTAAGTGAACGGTGATTATGGGTCAAGCATTGAGCCAAGATAAGATGTTTGTTGAAGGACTAGGAAAGGCTATCAAGGCACGAGGAGTAAAGGTGAAAATTAAGCATTTGTGTCAGTATTTTGATTATATTAAAGAAGTTTGCCCTTGGTTTCCCACAGAGGGAACTATAGATCAAAAACGATGGAAAATAGTTGGTGATGCTCTTAGAGATTATTATAAGACTTATGGACCCGAGAAGGTCCCGGTAACTGCTTTTTCTTAAGCGGTTTAATTTTAAATTAATAAAGGAGTTAAAAACTGCTATAGCACAATATGGAGCCACAGCCCCGTATACTATGGCAACTTTAGAATCAGTAGCTGAGAATTGGCTTACGCCTGGGGATTGGCAGACGTTAGCCCAAGGGACACTTGCTGGAGGAGACTATCTCCTATGGAAATCAGAATACATAGAGAACTGCAGGGACATTGCTAAACACAATGTGCAGGCTGGTAATGGATGGAATTTTGATATGCTAATAGGAGAAGGAAATTATGCCAATAGTGATGCCCAAATGCAATTTGATGCAGGTCTTTTTGCACAAGTTCAGGCTGCAGGCACTAGAGCATGGAGGAAACTGCCCACCAAGGGAGACATGAGCTCCTCCCTTACTAACATTAAACAAGGACCTGATGAGCCTTTTGCAGATTTTGTTCACCGCTTAATTACTGCAGCAGGCAGAATTTTCGGTAATGCAGACGCCGGTACGGATTTTGTTAAACAATTGGCTTAAACGCTAATGCCGCCTGTCAAGCCGCTATTAGACCTTATAAGAAAAAGACTAATTTAACTGGCTATATTCACCTATGCTCTGATATTGGGACTGCCTATCAACAGGGCCTTGCCATGGCTGCCGCCTTGCAAGGGTATACAGTCAGACAGTTCTTATCCCAATAAAACAATAGTAAATGTTTTAACTGTGGGGAAACTGGCCATTTTGCAAGGAATTGTAAAGGAAATCCCACTAATAACTCAAAAACTCAGACTCCAGGAGTTTTCCCTAGATGTAAAAGGGGGAAACATTGGGCTAATGAATGTAGGTCTAAAAAGGATGTTCAGGGTAACGAACTATCCCCGATGCAGGGAAACGGGTACAGGGGCCAGCCCCAGGCCCCCAAACCCAAACAAATCTTTGGGGCAGTCAGTTTTGTTCCAGCAAACAACAATCCATTTCAAACCTCCTCAGAGCCACCACAGGAAGTGCAGGATTGGACCTCAGTTCCACCATCTATACAGTATTAACACCTGAAATAGGAGTTCAGGCCCTTCCTACTGGAATTTTTGGCCCTCTGCCTGAAAACACATTTGGACTAATAATAGGACGTAGCAGCTCAACAATGAATGGACTACAAGTCCTTCCAGGAGTCATAGACAATGACTACTCCGGAGAAATTAAGGTTATGGTGTCATCCCCCCAAAATATTAATACTGTCATCACAGGACAAAGATTCACTCAATTGCTGCTCCTGCCTTTGATGCCCACCACAAATAGGGCAGTATCAGGACAAAGAGGTGATCAAGGCTTTGGGTCATCAGATGTTTACTGGGCAGAGGTCATATCAGCACAAAAACCCATTATGTCTCTCTGGTTAGATGGTAAGAAATTTTCAGGGCTTATAGATACAGGGGCTGATGTCACAATAATTAAAAAGGAAGACTGGCCTACAGCCTGGCCCTTAGACGCAACTCTGACTCACCTAAAAGGAATAGGGCAAAGTCAAAACCCAGAGAGAAGTTCAAAGCTATTAACTTGGAAAGATCAGAAAGGTAACCAGGGCACCATACAACCATATGTTATAGCTGGATTGCCTATAAATCTTTGGGGTAGAGACCTCTTATCCCAATTAGGATTAATAATGGGAAGCCCGAATGCTGTTATTACTACCCAACTGTTGAAAACTGGATATCTACCAGGCCAAGGGCTGGAAAAAAATAATATGGGTATAACAGAACCCATAGAGCCCTCCCCAAAGACTGATAGGGCAGGATTAGGCCATTTTCCATAGGGGCCATTGACACTCCTGTGACCCATGCAGGAAAGATCACGTGGCTATCTGAGGAGCTGGTGTGGGTTGATCAATGGCCTCTAACGGCAGAAAAACTGATGGCTGCACAACAGCTGGTACAGGAGCAGCTTGATGCTGGCCACATTGTCCCTAGTAACTCCCCTTGGAATACGTCTATTTTTGTCATTAAAAAGAAATCTGGCAAATGGCGGCTATTGCAAGACTTAAGAGATGCAAATAAGACTATGGTACTAATGGGAGCCTTACAACCAGGACTTCCCTCACCTGTTGCCATACCTTTGGGTTATTTCAAAGTCATTGTTGATCTAAAGGATTGTTTTTTCACGATTCCTCTGCATCCAGATGATCAGAGGTGATTTGCATTCAGCTTACCAGCTATAAATTTCAAAGCGCCTATGAAAAGATTCCAATGGCGTGTTCTGCCACAGGGAATGGCTAATAGCCCTACCCTATGCCAATCCTTTGTGGCCTCAGCCTTACAATTAGTTAGAGACAATTGGCCAAATATGTACATTATGCATTACATGGATGATATCCTCATAGCCGGAAAAGAAGGGAGCGAAGTTTTGAAATGCTATGAGATGATGCGTGTTGCCTTACGAGACAAAGGCCTGGAAATAGCCCCTGACAAGGTCCAACTCGCAGACCCTTATACATATCTTGGTTTTCAAATGCGAGGGTCCCTAATTTCCTGTCAAAAATTAGAACTAAAATTAGACAAGCTTAAAACCCTAAATGATTTCCAAAAGTTGCTAGGGGACATTAATTGGCTTATGCCCTATTTAAAAATCAGTAAAGGAGAACTTAAACCCCTGTATGATATATTGCAGGGAGATGCCAACCCTACTTCTCCCCGTGAACTTACCTTAGAAGGAAAACAGGCTATCCATTCTCAAGCAACTACCTTTATGGATTACACTAAACCTTTAAAGTTTATTATTTGTAAGACTGCTCTCTCCCCTACCGCTGTTTTCTGGCAGACAGCGCCCTTAATGTGGATTCACTTGCCTGCCACACCTAAAAAGGTCATTGAGCCATATTATCAGGCAGTGTCCAATCTCATTATGATGGGTAGGGAACAAGGGAAATGTTATTTTGGTAAGGAGCCAGATATCATTATACAACCCTATACCGTGGACCAAATTAGCTGGCTCATGCAAAATACTGAATTTTGGCCCATTTCCCTTGCCTCTTATGCGGGGATTCTAGACAATCATTATCCACCAGACAAACTTATTGATTTTGTCAACAAACATGAGTTTACCTTTCCTATACTCACAGCATTTAAGCCTCTGAGAAATGCTTTACTAGTATTTACTGATGGGTCCTCGATGGGTAGAGCTGCTTACACTTATCTGGACCAAACAGTGTCATTTATGACCAGCAGCACATCTGCTCAACTAACAGAACTGCAAGCCATTGTTGCTGTTTTTTCTGCCTTCCCAGATCAATCTCTCAATATTTACACAGATATTGCATACATCGCACATTCTATACCTCTATTAGAAACAGCTGGACAAATAAAAAACATATCCAATGCAGGAAATTTGTTTAGGCAGTTACAGAAACTAATTACAAAAAGAGTTCACCCATTTTACGTAGGCCACTTACGCGCCCATTCTGGGCTGCCAGGACCTCTTGCTGAGGGAAACCAAAAAGCTGACCTAGCTACTCGCCTCCAGGATTCTAATCAAGTGTTTACAGCCTTGATAACAGCTCTGATAAAATCACCCTAGCGCAGAACCGTCATCGATTACATCATCTCAATGCTAAAACACTTCGCCTCATGCATCAGATTACTAGGGAACAAGCTAGGCAAATTGTTAAAAACTGCCCCTCATGTGCCACTCATTTACCGGTCCCCCACCTTGGAGTAAACTCAAGGGGACTAATCCCTAACGCATTATGGCAAATGGATGTTACTCACATCTCTGAATTTGGAAATCTTAAATATGTACATGTTACCATAGATACCTTTAGTGGATTCATTTATGCTTCCCTCCAAACTGGTGAAGCCACAAAACATGTGATCAGTCACATGCTAACCACATTAACAGTTCTGGGATGCCCACAGCAATTGAAAACCGATAACGGCCCCGGCTATACAAGTTCAGCCTTCTCCCAATTTTGCAAACACCTCAATATTCAACACATAACAGGTATACCTTACAACCCTCAGGGCCAAGGGATTGTAGAGAGAGCACATCTGTCTTTAAAGATCACCATTAATAAAATAAAAAAGGGGGAATGGTACCCCACGAGGGGGTCACCCAGAAATATTCTCTCTCATGCCTTATTTATCCTCAATTTTTTAAATTTGGATACTGATGGGCAATCTGCTGCTAATCGCTTTTGGCATACAGAAACTCAAAAACAATTTGCATCAGTACTATGGAAAGATCCGCTAACCAACTCTTGGCATGGCCCAGACCCAGTCCTCATCTGGGGCCAAGGTTCTGTATGCATTTACTCTAAGAAAATGAAATCTGCCAGATGGCTACCAGAGCGTTTGGTTAAACAGATTGATCAAGTTAAAGGAATAACAGATAACCATATAGATAACTCCAGGGACGAAAATTCGCCCTGAGAGGCTTTTCCTGTTTTTTCTTTATTTCAGGAATGGACCGGAAGGCTGAAATCTTACTGCTAGGGATACTACTGCATCTTTGCCTGCTTGTGGAAGGAGGTTTTGGGCCTCCTCCACACCCTGATGAGCTCCTGAGGGCCTTATTTGGCCCCCCATGCGACTGCCGGAATTCTGCTGCTTAAAAGAGCTTTTCTTCAATAACAACCTTTGGAGCGAGCTAAATGAGGTGCTGCCTTATCTTCTCCCTCTGTTGGGCCCCTTACTTGGCCTTTTACTGATTCTGTCACTAGGACCTTTCCTCTTCAATAAGGTGATGGCTTTCATCAAGCAGCAGATAGATGCCATTAAGATGCAATTTATACAGGTCCACTATCATAGACTTGAAATGGCTGACAGAGAAGCTCACTCTAGCTGTGAGTCAGTAAGCTTATGACTATGCCCAAAATGGCAAATAGTGAGTCTCAAAAACCTCGTCACCTTGGTGCGCTGGACTGGATAGCCAGAGATGGGCAACTGGAACTCACACGCATCGCCAGCCACCACCTAAGACAGGAACAAGGCCTTACGCTGCCTTGCTATTCCAATGACGGGTTCAGACAGGTTGGCACCGTGTGCAAGTTTCCTGACCTAAGACAGGCACAGTCCCCTCAAGGTATTATTTCGGCCTTAAAAAATTAAAGAAAAAGGGGATCTGTGGGAGACTTTTTGCATGGCATCAATTTTGCTAAAATCTGCTCTGCCATCACCTGCCCCAAAGCAGGATATTGCTGCATTTTGCATTTCTTTAAGTAACCATTTACTCAAGAAGCCAGTCTTTGCTGACCTTTTGTTCCTTTGTAGTATTTCCTAGATTTGCTTCCAGCAAGCCTGGTGCTTGGCAACAGGTGCTTCTTGCCCTATATATTGTGTGAATTACCCCTGAATAAACGAGACTTGATCAGAATCCTGTCTTGTCTCCATTTCTCCTGTCTCTTGTCCCTCCTCATCCTCACTCCCCCTCTAGAGTCCTCGTTGCTCGACCTGCAGGACGGGTCACAAAAGGACATACAGATGGCCAATAGACATATGAAAAAATGCTCCAGGTCACTAATAATCAGAGAGATGGAAATAAAAACTACAATGAGGTATCACTTCACACCTGTCAAAATGGCTACTATCAATAAATCAACAAAGAACAAGTGTTGGAGAAGATTTGGAGAAAAGGAACCCTAGTGCACTGCTGGTGGGAATGCAAACTGATGCAGCCACTGGAAAAAGTATAAAGGTTCCTCAAAAAATTGAAAACAGACCCTGGCCGGTTTGACCCAGGGGTTAGAGCGTCAGCCCATGGACCAGAGACACCTGGGTTTGGTTCCACTAAGGGCACGTGCCTCAGTTACAGTTTGTCTCCAGCCCTGGTTGAGGTGGTGTGGGTGGCATCTAGTCGATGTGTCTCTCTCACATTGATGTTTCTCTCTCTTTTCCTTCCTCTCTCCCTTCTGCTCTATCTGAAGATAAATGCAAAAATGTCCTCAGATGAGGATTTTTAAAAGAAAAATTAAAAACAGAACTGCCTTTTGACCCAGCAGTTCCATTTCTGGGAATATATCCTAAGAATCTCGAAATACTAATCAGAAAGAATATATGTACCCCTACGTTTACAGCAGCAATATTTACAATAGCGAAGATCTGGAAACAGTCTAAGTGCCCACTAGCAGATGAGTAGATATAAAAGCTGTGGTACATTTACACAATGGAATACTACATGGCTGAAAAAAAAAAGGAACTTTTACCTTTTGCGACAGCATGGATGGACCTGGAGAATATTATGCTAAGCAAAATAAGCCAGTCAGAAAAAGACAAATATCATGTGATTGCACTAATATGTGGAATCTAATAAACAAAATAAACCAAAGAACAAAATGGAACTGGAAGCATGAAAATGTAGAACAGACTGGCTGGTTCCGAGGGAAGGCGGGTGGGGGTGACTGGATAAAGGTGAAGAAATTAGCCTAAGAACACATGCATAACCAATGGACATGGACAATAGATTGGTGAAGACCAAAGGAGGGGGATGTAGGGGTGGATGGTGGTGGGCAAAGAGCGGAAGAAAGGGAGACCCCTGCGATTGTGTCAACATTAAAAATGTTTTAATGAAAATAAAACTCAGCGGGTATAAAATAGTATCTCATTATCTTAATTTTATTTTATTTTGATAACCAAACATTCCTCATCTACTTGTTGTTTTTGTTCTGTGAATTACATATCATATCCTTTGCCTTTTTCAATTAATTCTTAGTTTTGCTGGCATATTTACAAGATTTTCTTGCAAATTTTACATATTAGAGTCCCTTGATGGCTAGAGATTGCTAATGTTTCTTCTAGTCTATTGTCTACATGTCCATTTTTGTGAATGCTTTCCATTATTCCACAGAAATCTTCTAATTAGATCAAGTCAAACTCTTACTTTTCTTTCGAAATAAGTTTAATTAAAGTTATTGGTGTGACATTGGTTAACATTAAATAGGTTTTAAGTGTACAATTCTATAATACATTATCTGTATATTATATTGTCATTTCCACCCGAAGTCACATCTCTTTCTGTCACCATATATTTGACCTTGTTTATCCTTTGCTGCCTCCCTCACTCCCCTTTGTCTCTGGTAACCACATATTGTTGTCTGTGTCTATGAGTTTGTGTTTGTCTGTTTTTCTTATTTGTTTATAGCTCACATATGAGTGAAATCATTTGGTTTCTTACTCTTTGTTGGATTTATTTAACTTAGCAGGATATTCTCAAGATCCATCCATGTTGTTGAAAATGGCAGTATTTCAACTTGCCTTATGAGTGAGTGGTATTCCATGGTATATATGTACCACATCTTCTTTATCCACCCATTTATTGAGGGACACCTCGGTTGTTTCCATGTCTTGGCCACTGTGAATAATGCTTCAGTGAACATAGGGATACATATATCTATGTGAATAAATGTTTTCAAGTTTTTTGAGTAGATATCCAGAAGAAAGTTTGCTGGGTCATGTGGTAACTCTATCGTTAATTGTTTGAGGAATCTCCATACTGTTTTCCATAGTGGCTGTACCAGTTTACATTCCCACCGACAGTGAACAAGGATTTCTTTTTCTCCACATCCTCTCCAACATTTGCTAACACATGTTATTACTTATCTTGTTGATAATGGACAATCTAACAGGTGTAAGGTGGTACCTCATAGTAGCTTTGATTTGCATTTTTCTAATAGCTAGTGAGGTTGAACATATTTTATATATCTGTTGGTCATTTGTATGTCTGTTTGTCTACTAATAAGTTTTCTTTGGGGAATCCATCTAAGGTCACAAAGGTGCTTTTGTTTATTTGTCTTGTTTGTCTTACTTTTTTAAACGTATTGTCTTATGTTTTATATTGAGGTAGTCATATCTACTTGTGGTTCAGATTGCCACGTGTAAGGAGTGAGCCCAGCTGGTGTGGCTCAGTGGACTGAGCATTGTCCCATGGACTGGGAGGTCCAGGTTTGATTCCCGGTCAGGGCACATGCCCTAGTTAGAGGCTTGATCCCCGGTAGGGGGAGTGCAGGAGACAGCAGATTGATGTTTCCCTCTCACATCAATGTTTCTATCTCTACCTTCCTCTCCCTCTAAAAAATCAATAAAAACTTGTTTTAAAACAGCATAAGGAGTAATATTAAGTTAGTATACACTACTATAGTCACATGAGCCATGAAAATACTAATAATACTGCATGCAATGTTTATAAGTCTTCTCTACTTTGGGCCTCCTAGTGTCCTCGGCTCTACCCTGGCCACTCTCATGGTGTCTCCTACACGTTCCCATGACCCACCAGGTAGTAAGTTAATGTCAGCAGAGCAGGGCCCATCCATTGTATGGCCTGAATAGTGTCTGTTTCGTTGCTGGAAGTGCTGTACCAGTTACAGTGTATTTTTGAACATCACTCCCATTTATAGTGTTAAATATAGATCTAACTTTATTTTTCTCCATATAGAGATAATAACTGAACCTTTTTCCACTGCTTTGATAGGTCGCTTTATTTTATACCAAGTTCTTATACTTACATGGTTGTGTTTGTATTCCATCATTGTTGTATTTGACTTTACTTACAGCAATGCCACAACATTTCTATCACTGTTGCTTTGTAATATAAACTATTATAGCGTAGGGTGAGCTCCCATTAGAATTCTTGTCCAGAAATTTTTAGGTCTTTTATAGATTTTATTTCTGTACATTCTATAATCAGCATCACTTCGGTCACAGTCTGTTCGTTACAAGTGAGTCACTAAAGAGAAGAGAGACTGTACTTGACTTCCTCTTTGAGAAGTGTAAAAGAATGTGTGGCCATCTTTGAAACTTCCATATGTAATGTTAATATTTCTCCTTTGTGATTTTTTTTTGTTCATTACTAAATTTGCAACTATAATTGACTTTTGTTTCTCAATCTTTTTATTTTCAACTTCAACTCCCCAAAATAACCACGGGCAAATATCAGAATCTAAGAGCCTGTTTAGGAATCTGCCTAAGACAGTAGATGACTTGCAAGCAGCCTTTAGAATTGATTCTTTTCCTCTGATATCACTATAATATATGTAAGTGTTTTTATTTTTTAACATCTAATTTGTCTCTTTATAATGTCTTTCAATCTGAAGTCTTACATTTTTTTAAATTTATGAGAATGTCTTTATTTCTATTTACTCAAGTCTGTTACTTTTCATTTATTGTTTATTTCCTAATGTGACTTATTAGATCAAATGTACATTTTGACATCTTTGTACATATTTAACCATTTCCTCTTTCTTCTTTCTGCGTCTTCTGCCCGTTACCCATCATGACAAGAAAATTTCCTTGGCCCCATTCTGTTCATTAATGTGCTACTTAGTTACATTTGATCAGCTTTTCAACTCAACCACTGGATGCCTTGTTATCCACTTTTATTTTTTAAATTAATTCTGTTATAACTGAATGTTTGGACTTTATATTTCTAGTATTATCAATTGTTTTAACTTTGAAGCTTTTATTTATTGAATAAATGTGTATTTTGTACTTATATCCTAAACACTGTTAACATGTCTGAAATTATTATTCTATCTAGTCTATTAATTCTGATTCTTATGAACTGGGTAGTTTAAAATTATTGACTTAATTTTATTCTGCTTATTCTTTTTTTATTATCTTTTATCCTGAACTCATATTCCATTAGGACACTAAGTACCTTGGATAGTTAAATGCATCTAGGAATAGAGGAAAAGATGGATAAAAGCAAATCTTAGGCTATAAATCCTCCTGGTAAGTTTTGTAATTATCACACTCTGAGGAAAAGCTTTATTGCTGTCTGGGCTTTGATATTGCTTGTTTTTTACAATCTAGGCCAACCAGCCCTTCGAGCCATTTTCCATTTTCCCTGCCCCAGCACAGCTCTTTTCTGGGCACTGCTATTACTAAATCAAATTCCTAGACCCAGATGTGACTACAAAAACCGGCTCAAATATTTTATGTCCCCTTTTCTGTCAAGAGATGGTGATTTGACCCTACAAATAATTTTCATGTGCACCAACTGGACAAATGTAAGAATTACTTCTCTATCCATTATTCTGAATTTTCATTGATAACCCCATACACTTTACAGTGGGCTCACGGGGACTTACAATTTTTGCAGTGCCTTTTAAACATTTCATTGTTTCTATAGATGGGAGTCCTGCATACTCTACAGGTGGCCTTGAATTAACCACAGTCCATGTTTAGGTGTTTTCTCCCGTGATTCTTTCATTTTTGCTTTTCCTCCTCTGACCATGACTTTGTGTTCTCTCCATGCTCATCTCCTCACACCAGAAGATAAAGATTATATAGGGCTTTGTGTGGGTTTTCGTGTTCTTACTCTATTTTCTTTCCATAGGTCATCCTACTTACTGCCATTGCTTCAATTCCCAGGTTTCCATCTTAGGTGAGTGCCAAACCTGTAAGTCCTCAAAGGGCTCTCCATTCACTTCCACTTGTGTGTCTCATGTCTAAAAATGTACTTCTGGTTTTACCCGAGCCTCTGCCTCTTCCTACAATGATGTTCCATACAGTATCTCAGATCATGAATTCATGTATGAAATATGCTCTCTCCCTCAATCTTGATACTTAGCGTAAAAACTCAGAAGACAAGAAGCATGTCTGAATTATATTCCTGGTAACTAGCATACATTTGATCATTTATGCAACATTTATTTAATCATTTATTTAACAAATGTTTATGGGTTTCTACCATATACCAAGCACTGTTCAGCTACTGGAGATATAGCAGTGAACATAATAGACAAAAATTCTTGCCTTTATGCAGCTTAAATTTTAGGCTGACTTAACAAATAAATGAGTAAAATGTTATGGTCATTGACAGGAATAAATGTTATGCAGAACAGGGAAACAAAGATGGCCTTAGGAATTCTTTTCTGTTTTGGGGGAATATTGCTGAAAACCATTTTAAATACTGTGATCAATGCCCTGGCCTGTTTGGCTCAGCAGTTAGACCGTTGGCCTGTGGTCCAGAGAGACCGGGGTTCGGATCCCGCTATGGGAGCATACCTTGGTTGCAGTTTGTCCCCGGCCCTGATTGGGTCATGCATGTAGCAGCCATTCAATGTGTCCCTTTCACCTTGATGTTTCTCTCTCTCTCTTTCTCTTCCTCTCTCTCCCTCTACTCTATCCCCATTCTATCTAAAAAAAAAAAAAAATGGAAAAATATACTCGGGTGAGGATAAATAAATACATACATACATACATACATACATACATACATACATACATAATGTGGTCAAGAAAATTCAATGGACCTGAGGAAGAGACCTAATGGACAGAGGAACAAACAGTAAAATGTCCCAAAGACAAAAATATGGTTCAGGTTTTTGTAAAACTTCTAGAAAGGCAGTTTACATGTAGTGAACTGAAGGAGGAAGCCAAATGGGTAAATGAGTCCCACCTAAAGAAATAAATTTCTCAGAGATTCCAAAATGGCAGTGGAGTGAATACAATCTACACAGACCGTCTCCCAGAACCAAACTGGATTTACAACTATAACACAGACAAATTGACGGGAAAAAGCAACAGAAAAGCAGCTTGCTAGGACCATATAACCAAGGACACTGATTCGATCCTGGTAGGATTGCGAAGGCACGAGACAGGGGCTGGGAGCCCACAGACAGCAGCGGCCTTAGCTGGGAGCAGCACCCTCGGATTAAAGTCCCAAGCAGCTCCACAGCGCAGAGCCGGGACAGACACTATATTAGCAGCAGCCACTCACCTTGGGCTCCGGTAGAGGGAGGGCAGACTGGACTGGAACTGTGGGGGGACACTTGGGATTTGAAGGGTACTCAGAGCTTTTGCTGAGTTGCTGCCATGCAGGATGGTAGCCATCTTGCTCCTTCCCAGGGCTCTGGGGAGAGGCAGCAACCCCTCCCTCGGAGACCCAACCCCACCCTGTGGACCATGGAAATGTAAGTTGAGGTTCATTAACAACCAGCATCTACCCTACCCTTGGGAAATTCCCTTATGCTGAGCACCTGAGGGAGTTTATCAATCAACTGACAAACCAAAACTCTTCAAGTAACCTCGACTGCTAGCATCCAGGCAAAAAACTAGAGGATAACAGTACCTTTCCTGGGCTAGCAACTTTAACCAGGAAAGTAAGACTCGATAGTGGTGCTTAACATGGGTCCTCCCGCACTCATCAAACCCAGGAGAGTGAGCCACAAACAGCAAAACACCAACACCCACAGGAAAAACTTGACAGGCTCCAAAGCCCACTGTGATAGCCAAAATTGTGAAACACAGGAACAAAAGCCAAATGAAAGAACAAGAGACCTCCACCAAAGATGAGATCAATGTGGAGAAGTTAAGCAAGTTAACAGAACTAGAATTCAGAGCCATGATCTTGAGGAAGCTCAACAGCATGAGTAAGGACATAGAGATGCTGAAAATAAACCAATTGGAAATTAACAACCACCAAGAAGAGATGAAGAATGACATGTCAGAAATGAAAAACACATTGGAAGGTCTAAAAAGCAGAGTAGAGGAAGCTGAGGACTGGATCAGTGAATTAGAAGACAGGGTAGAAAAAACTCAACCAATCAGAAAACCAAAAGGAAAAAAACAATTAAAACAACAGGAAGACAGCTTAAGAGAACTGTGGGACAACTGGAAACGTAATAACATTCGCATCATAGGAGTCTCCAAAGAAGAAGAAAATGAGCAAGGGTTAGAGAATATATTTGAAGAAATAGTGACAGAAAACTTTCCTAATTTGGTGAAGGAAGAAGGCATTCAAGTTTAAGAAGCACAGAGAGCCCCAAGTAAGAAGAACCAAAAGGGGAAAAATGGCGGTGGAGTGAATGGAGCTACACAGACCATCTCCCAGGACCAAACTGGATTTACAACAAAAATAAAGGCAAATCTTTAGGAAGGGGCAACCGAAAGACACCTTGGAGGACCACATAACCAGGGACACTGACTCAATCCTGGTAGGCTTGCGAGGACGCGAGAGGGGGCCAGGAGCCCACGGTCCGCAGTGGCCTGGGCGGGGACCAGGGGGCTCGGTGGGAAGTTGCTGCTGCCACCTCGGCTGCAACACCGAATGAGTCCTGCCAACTCTGCTGCCTGCTAAGCCCTCGGCTGGTGCCGCATGGATTGGCATGGACTGGCTGCGACCAGGTGACTCAGCGGGACGCTGCTACCGAGGCTGAGTCCTGCGAACTCTGCATGCTAAGCCCTCGGATGGTGCCACATGGACTCGCGGGGACCATGGGACTCTGCTGGAAGCTGCTTCCACCACAGAAGAGTCCCGCTACCTCACCTTAGTCCTGGGGTTTCTGCTGAGTGCAATGCCCTCAGATGGTGCCACAGCCGTGGCTGCCCTTGGCTGGAAGCAGCGCCCTCGGGTTAAAAGTCCCAGGCGGCTCCACAATGCAGAGTCTAGACAGAGGCTAAACTAGCAGCAGCCACTCACCTTGGGCTCTGGCAGAGGGAAGGCCGACTGGACTGAAACGGTGTGGGGACACTAGGGTTTTGGAGGGTGCTAAGAGCTTTCCCTGGGTGCAGCCACACAGGACCGTGGTCATCTTAATCCTTCCCAGGGCCCTGGGGAGAGGTGGCAGCCCCTCCCTCAGATATTCAACCCCACCTGGTGGCCATTGAAATGCTAATTGAGGCCCATTAACAACCAGCAGCTGCCCAACCCTCAGGAAATCCTCTTACACTGACCACCTGAGGGAGTTTTTCAGGCAACTCAGAAACCAAGGGTCTTCAGGTGACCTCTACTAATACCCTCCAGTCAAAAACAAGCTAGAGGATAACTACCATTCCCTGGGCTAGCAACATTAACCAGAGAAGCTAAGACTTGACAGTGGTGTTTAAAGTGGGTCCGCCCTAGCACATTAAACCCAGGAGAGGGAGCCACAAACAGCAGAACACCAACACCCACAGGGAAAATTTGGCAGACTCCAAAGCCCACTGTGATAGCCAAAATGGTGAAAAACAGAAACAAAAGCCAAATGAAAGAACAAGAGACCTCTACGGAAGATGAGATAAATGAGGTGCAGTTAAGCAAGTTAACAGAACTAGAATTTAGAGCCATCATGTTGAGGAAGCTCAACAGCATGTGAAAGGATATGAGCACCATGAGTAAAGACATAGAAATGTTGAAAATCAACCAGATGGAAATTAAAAATCAACAGGAAGAAATGAAGAATGACATATCAGAAATGAAAAACACATTGGAAGGTCTTAAAAGCAGAGTAGGGGAAGCTGAGGACCAGATCAGTGAATTAGAAGACAGACTAGAAAAAATCAACGAATCAGAAAAACAAAAGGAAAAAACGATTAGAAAAACAGGAAGACAGCTTAAGAGAACTGTGGACAACTGGAAATGGAATAATATTCGCATCATAGGAGTCCCTGAAGAAGAAGAAAATAAGCAAGGGTTACAGAATATATTCAAAGAAATAGTGACAGAAAAATTCCCTAATTTAGTGAAGGAAAAAGGCATTCAAGTTCAAGAAGCAAAGAGAGCCCCAAGAAGAACCCAAACAGGCCCACACCAAGACACATAGTAATCAAACAGCCAAAAACTAAAGACAAATAGGGAATCCTAAAAGCAGCAAGATATAAGCAACAGGTTACTTACAAAGGAAACCCCATAAGGCTCTCAGCGGACTTCTCACAAGAAACACTACAGGCCAAAAGGGAATGGCATGAAGTAATCAAGGTCATGAAAAACAAGGATCTGAATCAAAGACTACTCTACCCACCAAGGCAATCATTCAAAATAGAAGGTCAAATAAAGAGCTTCCCAGACAAAAAAAGGCTAAGGGATTACATTAGCACCAAACCAGCACTACAAGAAATGTTAAAAGGACTGCTGTAATTACCAGGAGAAATGGGAAGAAAAATAGAACCACACTAAACAAAAATGGCAATAAATAAGTACATATCAATAATCACCTTAAATGTAAATGGACTGAATGCTCCCGTAAAAAGACACAGAGTAGCTGATTGGATTAGAAAGCATGACTCATCCATGTGTTGTTTAGAAGAGAGCCATCTGACAACAAAAGACTCACATAGATTGAAAGTGAAGGGATGGAAAAAAATCTTCCAAGCAAACGGAAAAGAAAAAAAAGCTGGGGTATCAATACTCATATCTGATAAAATAGATTTCAGAATGAAGGCCATAATTAGAGACAAAGAAGGCCACTACATAATATTGAAAGGATCTATTCAACAGGAAGATAAAACCCTGATAAAAATATATGCACCCAATATAGCAGCACCAAAATAGATTTAAAAACTTCTGGAGGACTTCAAAGGAGAACTCGATAGCAATACAATCATAGCAGGGGACTTCAACACCCCGCTGACATCACTGGATACATCCTCTAGACAAAAAATTAGCAAGGAAACAGAGACTGTAAATGAAGCACTAGACCAAATGGATTTAATAGATATCTACAGAGAATGACAACCCAAAACTACAGAATTCTCATTCTTCTCAAGTGCACATGGGACATTCTCAAAGATAGAACACATGTTAGGGCACAAACTAAGTCTCACAAGTTCAAGAAGTCTGAAATCATATCAAGCATCTTCTCAGATCACAATGGCATGAAACTAGAAATCAATTGCATCAAGAACATACAAAGACATTTGAACACATGGAAGATAAAGAGCATGTTATTGAAGAATGAATGGGTCACCGAGCAGATCAAGGAAGAAATCAAAAATTCCTGGAAACAAATGAAAATGAAGACACAACACAAAATCTATGGGATGCAGCAAAAGCAGTTCTGAAAGGGAAGTTCATTAGCACTACAGGCCTACCTCAAAAAAGAAGAAAAATCTCTAATAGACTATCTAACCTCACAACTTAAAGAACTAGAGAGCAAACAAAAAGAAAACACGAGAGCAAGTAGAAGGAAGGAAATAGTAAAGACCAGAGCAGAAATAAATGACATAGAAACCAAAAAAACAATTCAAAGGATCAATAAAACAAAGAGCTGGTTTTTCGAAAAAATAAACAAGATTTACGGACCCTTAGCTAGACTCACCAAGAAACAAAGAGAGAGAACCCAAATACACAAAATCAGAAATGAAAGAGGAGAAGTAACAACTGACACCACAGAAATACAAAAGATCGTTAACAACTACTTTGAACAATTATATGGCAACAAATTTGACAATCTATGCGAAATGGACAAATTTCTAGAAACACATAGTTTCCCAAAACTGGATCAGGAAGAGATAGAAAACTTGAACAGACCAATAACAACAGAAGAACTTGAAGATGTAATCAAGACTCTCCCAGCAAACAAAATCAGACAGGAAGAAAAAATAAAAGGGATCCAAATTGGAAAGGAGGAAGTGAAGTTGTCATTATTTGCAGATGACATGATACTATACTTAGAAAAACGCAAAGGCTCCATCAAAAGTTTACTAGACTTAATAAATGAATTTGGCAATGTAGCAGGATACAAAATTAACGTCAAGAAATCAATGGCATTCTTATACACCAATGATGAATTCAAAGAAAGAGAAACTAAGAAAAAATCCCATTTACCATTGCGACAAAAAAATTAAGACACCTAGGAATAAACTTAACCCAAGAAATAAAGGACCTATTCACAAAAAACTACAGATCGTTGAAAAAAGAAATAGAGGAAGATATAAAAAAGTGGAAGCACATATCCTGTTCATGGATTGGAAGAATTAACATCATTAAAATGTCCATATTACCCAAAGCAATCTATAGATTCAATGCAATCCCCATCCAAATACCAACAGCATACTTCACAGAATTAGAACAATTATTTCAAAAGTTCATATGGAACCAAAAAAGGCCTCAAATAGCCACAGCAATCTTGAAAAAGAAGAACAAATTTGGAGTATCACAATACCAGATTTCAGGTTATACTACAAAGTGACTGTAATCAAAACAGCCTGGTACTGGCACAAGAACAGGCATATAGACCAGTGGAACAGAACCCAGAACCCAGAAATGGACCCAAGACAATAAGCTCAATTAATATTTGACAAAGGTGGCAAGAGTGTACAGTGGAGCAAGGACAGCCTCTTTAAGCAATGGTGCTGGGAAAATTGGACAGCTACTTTCAAAAAAAGGAAACTAGACCACCAACTTACACCCTACAAGAGAATAAACTCAAAATGGATAAAAGACTTAAATGTAACTCATGAATCCATAAAAATCCTAGAAGAGAATGTAGGCAACAAAATTTCAGACATCATACGCAGCAGAATTTTTACTGACACATCACCAAAGGCAATAGAATCAAAGGAGAAAATTAACACATGGGACTACATCAAACTCAAAAGCGTCTGCACAGCGAAAGATACAATCATCAAAACGGAAAGGCAACCCACTGTATGGGAGAGCATAATTGCCAATGATATATCAGATAAGGGGTTAATTTCCAATACATATAGAGTGCTCATACAACTCCACAAAAGGAAGACACAGAATCCAATTAAAAAATGGGCAGAGGAACTAAATAGAAACCTCTCCAAACAGGACATACAAATGGCTAAGAAACATATGAATAAATGCTCATCATCACCAATCATCAGAGATGCAAATTAAAACAACAATGAGGTATCACCTCACTCCTGTCAGAATGGCCGCCATCAACAAACCATCAAACAACAAGTGTTGGCGACGGTGTTGAGAAAAGGGGACTCTAGTACACTGCTGGTAGGAATGCAGACTGGTGCAGCCACTATGGAAAACAATATGATGTTACCTCAAAAAATTAAAAAGTGAACTTCCATTTGACCCAGTGATCCCACTTCTAGGAATATACCTTAAGAAGCCTAAAACACCAATCAGAAAGAATATATGTACCCCCATGTTTGTAGCAGCACTATTTACAATAGCTAAGATCTCGAAAAAGCCCAAGTGTCCATCAGTAGACGAATGGATAAAAAAAAAAAACAGTGGTATATATACACAATGGAGTACTACGCAGCTGTAAGAAAGAAAGATCTCTTATCCTTTGAGACTACATGGAGGGACCTGAAAGTATCATCCTAAGTTAAACAAGCCAAACAGAGAAAGACAAGTTTCATATTATCTCACTTATTTGTGGAATATAATGAACATAACAGTCTGAGGAAAGGGGTAGTCCCAGAGACGTGGAAGTGGGATACCAACTGACAATCCCCTAAAGAGGGGTGTGGTGGGGGAGAGATAAACCACAGAACTTATATGCATGTATGCATGAACAGTGGACATGGACAACAAACTGAGGAAAGGGCAGGGAGGGTGGGGGAGGGGGGAATGAGCGGGGGGAAAGGAGAAACATCTGTAACAAAAATTAATTAATAAAAAAAAAAGGAAAAAAAAAGTGACAAGAACCCAAACAGGCCCATACCATGACACATAGTAATTAAAATGCCAAAAATTAAAGAAAAAGAGAATCCTAAAAGCAGCAAAAAAGAAGCAACAGGTTACCTACAAAGTAAACCCCATAAGGCTCTCAGTGACATCTCACAAGAAACACTACAGGCCAGAAGGGAATGGCATGAAGTAATCAAGGTCATGAAAAACAAGGATCTGAATCAAAGACAACTCTACCCAGCAAGGCTATCATTCAAAATAGAAGGTCAAATAAAGGGCTTCCCAGACAAAAATAAATAAATAAAAAATGGCTAAGGGAATACATTAGCACCAAATCAGCACCGCAAGAAAAGTTAAAAGGACTACTGTAATTAGTAGAAGAAATAGGAAGAAAAATAGAACCACACTAAACAAAAATGGCAATAAACAAGTACATATCAATAATCACCTTAAATGTAAATGGACTGAATGCTTCGATAAAAAGACACAGAGTAGCTGATTGGATAAGAAAGCATGACTCATCTATGTGTTGTTTACAAGAGACCCTTCTCACAACAAAAGACTCACATAGGTTGAAAGTGAAGAGATGGAACAAAAATTCTCCAAGCAAATGAAAAGCAAAAAAAGCTGGGCTATCAATACTCATATCTGATAAAATAGATTTTAAAATGAAGGCCATAACTAGAGACAAAGAAAGCCATTACATAATATTGAAAGGATCTATCTAACAGAAAGATATAACCTTGATAAACATATATGCCCCCAATATAGGAGCACCAAAATAGATTACAAATATTCTGGAGGACTTCCAAGAAGAAATTGACAGCAATACAATTATAGCAGGGGACTTCAACACCCCACTGACAGCACTGGATAGATCCTCTAGACAAAAAATTAGCAAGAAAACAGAGACTCTAAATGAAGCACTTGACCAAATGGATTTAATAGATATCTACAGAGAATGACAACCCAAAAGTACAGAATTCACATTCTTCTCAAGTGCCCATGGGACATTCTCAAAGATAGACCACATGATAGGACACAAACTAAATCTCTACAAGTTCAAGAAGATTGAAATCATATCAAGCATCTTTTCAGATCACAATGGCATGAAACTAGAAATCAACTGCATCAAGAACATGCAAAGAAATTTGGACACATGGAGGCTAAATAGCATGTTATTGAACAGAGAATGGGTTACCGAGGAGATGAAGGAAGAAATTCAAAACTTCCTGGAAAACAATCAAAATTAACACACAACAACACAAAATCTATGGGATGCAGCAAAAGCAGTTCTGAGAGGGGAGTTCATAGCATTACAGGCTTACCTCAAGAACCAAGAAAATATTCTAATTGACTGTCTAACCTCACAACTTAAAGAATTAGTAAGCAAACACAAAGAAAATCCCAGAGCAAGTAGAAGGAAGGAAATAGTAAAAATCAGAGCAGAAATAAATGACATAGAGCCCAAAAAAAACAATTTAGAGGATAAATGAAGGATGGAGCTGGTTTTTCGAAAAGATAAACAAGATTTATGGACCCTTAGCTAGACTCACCAAGAAACAAAGAGAGAGGACCCAAATACACAAAATCAGAAATAAAAGGGGAGAAGTTATAACCGACACCACAGAAATACAAAAGATCATTAACAGCTACTATGAACAACTATATGGCAACAAATTGGACAATCTAAGCGAAATGGACAAATTTCTAGAAACACACAGTCCCCCAAAACTGGATCAGGAAGAGATAGAAAAGTTGAACAGACCAATAACAACTAAGGAAATTGAAGAGGTAATCAAGACTCTCCCAGCAAACAAAAGCCCCGGCCCAGATGGCTTCACTGGGGAATTTTACCAAACATTCAAAAAAGAACTAATACTCATTCTCCTCAAACTACTTCAAAAAATTCAAGAAGAAGGAACACTTCCAAACTCGTTCCATGAGGCCAGCATAATTCTAATTCCAAAACCAGAAAAAGACACTACAAAGACAGAAAACTATAGGCCAATATCCCTGATAAACATAGACACCAAAATCCTGAACAAAATACTAGCAAATCGGATCCAGCAATACATCAAAAAAATTATTCACCATGATCAAGTGGGATTCATTCCAGGGATGCAAGGTTGGTACAATATTCACAAATCAATAAATGTGATACACCACATTAATAAAATGAAGAATAAAAACCACATGATCCTATCAATAGACACTAAAAAAGCATTCGACAAAATCCAGCATTTATTTCTGATAGAAACGCTCAGCAGTGTGGAAATAGAGGGATCATATCTCGACATAATAAAGGCCATATATGAACGATCTACAGCTAATATCATACTCAATGGGCAGAAACTAAAAACATTTCCATTAAGAACAGGAATAGGACAGGGATGTCCACATTCACCACTCTTATTTAACATAGTACTAAAGTCTTAGCCACAGCAATCAGACATGAGGAAAAAATCAAAGGGATCCAAATTGGAAAGGATGAAGTGAAATTGTCATTATTTGCAGATGACATGATATTATACATAGAAAACCCTAAAGACTCCATGAAAAATCTACTAGACTTAATAAATGAATTTGGCAAAGTAGCAGGATACAAAATTAATGTCAAGAAATCGACGGCATTTGTATACACCAATGATGAACTCACAGAAAGAGAAATTGACAAAACAATCCCATTTATCTTCGCGGCAAAAAAATTAAGATACCTAGGAAAAATCTTAACCAAAGAAGTAAAGGACCTATTTACAGAAAACTACAGGACATTGAAAAAAGAAATAGAAGAAGATATAAAAAAGTTGAAGCAGCCCTGGCCGGTTTGGCTCAGCGGTTAGAGCGTCGGCCTGCGGTCCTGAGAGACCTAGGTTCGGTTCCCGCTAAGGGCACGTACCTCGGCTGCAGTTTGTCCCCGGCCCTGGTCGGTTGTGCGGGTGGCAGCCACTCGATGTGTTCCTTTCACATCGATGTTTCTCTCTCTCTCTCTGTTCCTCTCTCTCCCTCCCACTCTACCTGAACAAAAAAATGGAAAAATGTCCTCGGGTGAGGATAAAAAAAAAAAAAAAAAAAAAAAAAAAAAAGTTGAAGCATATACCTTGTTCATGGAATGGAAGAATTAACATCATTAAAATGTCCATACTACCCAAAGCAATGTATAGATTCAATTCAATCCCCATCAAAATATCAACGACATATTTCACAGAACTGGAACAAATGCTTCAAAAGTTCACATGTAACCAAAAAGGTCCCCGAATAGCCACAGCAATTTTGAAAAAGAAGGACAAAGTAGGTGGGATCACAATACCAGATTTCAGGTTATACTACAAAGTGACTGTAATCAAAACAACCTGGTACTGGTACAACAACAGGCATATAGACCAGTGGAACAGAACCCAGAACCCAGAAATGGACCCACGGCAATATGCTGAATTAATATTTGACAAAGGTGGCAAGAGCATACAGTGGAGTAAAGACAGCCTCTTTAATAAATGGTGTTGGGAAAATTGGACAGCTACATGCAAGAAAATGAAACGAGACCATCAACTTACACCATACACAAAAATAAACTCAAAATGGATAAAAGACTTAAATGTAACCCATGAATCCATAAAAATTCTAGAAGAGACTATAGGCAACAAAATTTTGGACATCATACGGAGCAGAAT
The DNA here is from genome assembly GCF_014108415.1 of Molossus molossus. Taxonomy (NCBI): domain Eukaryota; kingdom Metazoa; phylum Chordata; class Mammalia; order Chiroptera; family Molossidae; genus Molossus; species Molossus molossus. The sequence goes on from NW_023425348.1 coordinate 49,477,562, forward strand.
TTTCACTGATACATCACCAAAGGCAACAGTAACAAAGGAAAAAATGAATACATGGGACTACATCAAACTAAAAAGCTTCTGAAAAGAAACAATGATCAAAATGGAAAGGCAACCCACTGTATGGGAGAACATCATTGCCAATGATATATCAGATAAGGGGTTAATTTTTAATATATGTAGAGTGCTCATACAACTCAACAAAAGGAAGACAAAGAACCCAATCAAAAAATGGGCAAAGGAGCTGAATAGACACCTCTCCAAACAGGACATACAAATGGCCAAGAGACACATAAAGGAATGCTCAACATCACTAATCATCAGAGAGATGCAAATTAAAACAACAATGAGGTATCACCTCACACCTGTCAGAATGGCTGCCATCAACAAATCATCAAACAACAGGTGTTGGCGAAGGCGTGGAGAAAAGGGGACTCTAGTACACTGCTGGTGGGAATGCAGACTGGTGCAGCCACTATGGAAAACAATGTGGTGTTACCTCAAAAAATTAAAAATTGAACTTCCATTTGACCCAGTGATCCCGCTTCTAGGAATATACCCTAAGAAGCCTGAAACACCAATCAGGAAGAATATATGTACCCCCATGTTCATAGCAGCACTCTTTACAATAGCTAAGATCTGGAAACAGCCCAAGTGTCCATCAGTAGACGAATGGATAAAAAAGCAGTTGTACATATACACAATGGAGTACTATGCAGCTGTAAGAAAGAAAGATCTCTTACCATTTGAGACGACATGGAGGGACCTGGAAAGTATTATCCTAAGTGAAAGAAGCCAAGCAGAAAAAGACAAATACCATATGATCACACTTATTTATGGAATATAATGAACATAACAGTCTGAGGAATACTGCAGACCCAGAATCATGGAAGTAGGGTACAGACTGACATCCCTCAGAAGAGGGGTGGGGGGATGGGAGGGAAGAGATAAACCACAGAACTTATGTGCATCTACGCATAACCAATGGACATGGACAACAAAGCCGGGGATGGGACGGGCGGATGGGGAGGGGGGTGCCAATGGGGTAAAAAAGGAGAAACATCTGTAACAAAAAAAAAGAAAAAAATAAATAAATTTCTCTCTCTTCTGGGCTTTCAAAGGGCCTTATTTGTGTATTTTTATCTAACTCTTTTTACATTGCAATATAATTGATTTTATATATGTTTCCCTTTTCCACCAGACCATGTTTGTTGTTTTTTTATATATATAATGAGATTGAGATTTATTTATTTAGTATCCCATTTTCTAGTACTCAGCTGGTCATAAAATAATTTTCCATAACTATTCTTAAATTCCCAAAGAAAATGTTAAAGCATAATGGTTATTTTAAGTATTTTTTGACAACTGTGTTTTTAATCATATATTTACTCTTCCAAGCCTGTACACTGTCTTTAAGTACTGACACTTCCAATTGACTACACATACTTAAGTAGTATTGATTTTCCATCTTCACTATGTCTACTGAGGATTTCATCAGGATCAAACAATTAGGTGTGATGCTTGACTCATCCAAATGCATAGACCCTGGTCTGAGTAGCATGATGAGCAATTACACATTTATATTTTTAGTCTCTGCCAGGATACCATAGAATAATAAGAAGTAGGATGCAGTCCTGCATGTCAGGGAAACCATACAGTTCATGTCCTCAGGCGTGTCTAGAGAGATTAGGATGACATTTCCATTTTTCAGTCCCTGACTTTCGATTGTGACTATGAGAATTCTTTATGGAGAACAGCAAAGAAAGAACACACTTCCGTTTTTTCTGTCACCCACCTCTCCTTGGTAATTTCCAAATGCCCCGTCTAATCTCCTGGGTTCATTCGCCATAGACAGTGGGGTTGAGAGCTGCAGGAATTGCCTGGTGTAGGGTATTAAGTAAGACAGGGCTATCAGGGGAACCTTTTTAAACCAGCAGGATGGTGCTGAAGAGGATGAGAATAAAATGAAAGCCATAAGAGCTCAGAGCTTTGGCAGCCGCCCCTTTTGCCTTGAGTCTAAGAATAGCTCAAAGGATGAATGTAAAGGAGAGAAAGATGAAGATGCAGTCAGAGCCCGGAAAAGTCCAGGCCACAGTAACTGGTAGACTCTGTTGAGAGCAACTTTATCCCAGGAGAGCTTGGACACAAAAAGGTTGGCACAGATGCAGTTTTCAATGACATTTTTTCTACAGTAATGGAGCCAGGCAGAGAGGGTGGGGATTGATGCAGTGAGAAATGTATTCCGGATGAAGACAGTGGCCTTTGCTACAAATTGGTCAATGATTATGGATGGATAGTGGAGAGGCTTATAAATGGTCATATAGCAGTCATAGTCCATGGCTAGGAATGTGCAGGACTCCACTAGCAGAAAGTTGTTCATTATGAACATCTGGAGGAAGCAGGCAGAAAAGTTGATGGACCTGAGGTCAAACCAGAACATGAGGCCAGGACCTTGGGGATGATGGTGAGGCAGAGAGAGGAGGCTGAGCAGGTAATACATGGGCTCTTACAGAGAGGCCTCCAGCCAGATGATGATCAGGAGGGTGGTGTTGGCCACCATGGCCATAAGGAAGAGGAGGCTGAGGGGCAGAGACAGCCATGTTGCCACCTGGGGACCTGACAAAACAATTCAGAAGCAAATCAGAGGTTTCAACAGAGAGGGAGCTGTTGTTATCAGGCAGCGTTGTCAGTGACTTTAGTGAGGCAAATGTCTTTGAGCAGCTGAAGAAGAAAGAAGGAGTGAGTTCTACCATAGTCTCTGATGACTACTTGGCTTGTAAGATCCATGAGGACAAAGACACAACCCAGCTCATCTGCCCCACATCCCTTATGCCTAGCACACTTTTTAACACATAAAAGGTGGTTGAAAATATTTGTGTAATGTGTAAAATAATGTCTCCTTGTTGTTCTTTCATCTGTGTTTCATCTAATATTTTCTCCTGTGTGAATGTATCTTTTTAGTGTATTTGCTTGGTTAATATTTAATGAATCAGAAATCATTTAAGCCCTGGCTGGTTTGGCTCAGCGGTTGGAGCATGGGCCCATGGACCAGAGAGGCCCAGGTTCGGTTCCCACTAAGAGCATGTACCTCAGTTGCAGTTTGTCCCCAGCCCTGGTTGGGGTTGTGTGGGTGGCGACCACTTGATGTGTCTCTCACACATCGATGTCTCTCTCTCTCTCTCTCTCTCTCTCTCTCTCTCTCTCTCTCCCCCCTTCCTCCCTCCTCTCTCTCTCAAGATAAATGCAAAAAAAATACCCTCAGGTGAGGATTGAAAAACATCATTTAAGCATCAAGTGTTATTTTAATGAAACATGTAAACTCAAAAAGAACATTTAAGTTTAAATTTGTTTAATGTATTGGTATATATTTTAAAGGCTATGGCATCCACAATTAAGTCTTTATCATATCTATGATTAGTCGAAGTCTCTATCTATACCAATAGCTTTACCCATAGCTATACCTATAACCTATACGTATATTTGAATTTGAATACCTTGACTGCATCCATGAGCAAGCAAAAAAAAAAAAAAAAATTATCAGGCTACAGATTGAATGAAAATCAAACACTATGTTAATTTTCAACCCGAGGGCATTCATGGCATTATATGAACTTAAGTATCTGTTTTCTTTACTTAGTAGAGCTAAGGGAGAGAAGATAAAACCTAAGCTCAAGCAGGTGGAAAATATATTAGGTGATCTCCCATACAGATGGAACTTTGCAGCATCTAGAATGAAGATGGAGAAATAAACCCACTTTATCATTGCTATTCATCACCCCCTCCTAAATTCAAAGAAAACTTACTGCCTCTAAATTTGTTCTATAGGAGAGAAATTTTCCTCATGACTTTGCAGCCTGAGCTCACATCAACTGTTTGGCTCAAGGAGGACTTAAAGTTAACCTAAATTATAGTGGCCCCAGAAAATATAAAATGAAACACAGATGAAAGAAGTAAGCCCAATTCCTTTTTTGAGGAATCTTAGGCCTCGGAGAACATCAACACAGAGACTTGTGAAAATAGGGTTGCTTGCAGTAAAAAAAAAAAAAAAAACAAGTAAAAAATCATGAGTAAAAGCCCACAAAACAGTGGATAATAGAATCTGATTCAGAAGAATCTATTCAGAATGAAGGTGGAGAGAAACTCTTAAAATGGGAAATACTGAAGAAAATATAACAGAACCAGAGGATAGCATGCAAATGTCTAATTTACACGTAGTCAGAGTTCCAGCTTGAACAGGAGAGAGAATGGGGTGGAGACTTATGAACTATTCAGAAGAGATGAACTATATCAATAACTACATTCAAATGAATCTTGGTGAGATCAATAAAAATAAATGTACACCTAGATATATTTAAGTGTGTAAACCTCGATTTCATGGTCTAACTTCAAACACCAAAGTCAAAGAGAAGACCTTAAAGATCAATATGACTATTACAGTCAGAAGGATCAGCGTGTGCCAGGACATTGGCTAAATTCCAGGACAATCGTTGCACACTAGCCATAAAGTTCATGACCTCTTTCTTGAAGGGTGCCTTTCTCTCGTGGTACCATCGCGCTTCGGTTCCTAGGCACCTGTATTTCTACCATTCTGCCCTCTTCTCCCCAGTCATTCAGTTTCTTTGCCCAGTTTAATAAGATGTCTCTGCCCATTTTATTGTTCTGAGTAGTCTGCAGACAGCCTTCCTAGAGCAAACATTGTTATCTCTAAGGGGCTATGTACAAGCAAATCTTCTCAGTGACCCAACGGGTAAGACTGTTGCTTTTGGTGTCTACAGGGGCCGCATCTGTGCAGAGACTTTTCTCAATAACCTTTTTTAGTTCTAAATTAAGAGTACAGAGAAGGTGAATAGGAATTTGTGTTAATCTTGAAAAAAATTATTGTGGCTGATGTCAAACCTGTTCAATAGGACCTAGAGGCGAGAGGAGGGTAAGGAGTGGTAATAATGAGCAGAGAGAGTTATTGAGTGGGACACAGTGCACTAAGCCTGCTTCTGCTGACTCTCAGCCTGCCGGGGGGGGGGGGGTCCTCCCAACATGATGAACTACAAGCAGGCACAGCTTGGAGTGAGGGGGAGCATCACAAGGGAGCAAATGCTTCCAATCTCTGGGTGCAGCCTGATTTATTTGCAAAGCAGTTCCCTTGGTTACAGTGCTTAAGGTAATCATGTCCTTAAGATAGTGTCTCTGCTGACCCAGCTTTCTTACTGTTCTGGCCACACATTCACTCCCTTGGTGGGTGGCTTTTTTATAAAGGACAAACACATGCTATGTGAACCTACAGTAAAAATTTTCCCATTAAGCAGACCTTACCCCTGGATTTTAAGAGAATGACAAGAACCAGCTGCTAGAATTAATAGATAACCACTGCATTGTACAGATAATCATTGCTTTGTGTACATCAAAACTGCTTGCTCCCTCAGGCATAACAGCTAACTGCAAATTCCTTAACAGGGTCTAAGACAACTATATAAGCAACCCACCCCGAGCTCGGGGCTGCTCTCTTCTCTGCGTAGGATGGGACAGTCGCAGCTAATAAAGCTCTCTTAAGTTGAACCCAGTTCGGAGTCTGAGTCTTGTCTGTCTCATTGGTCTACAACATTTCAACTGGGTCTTTCTCACACATTTGTCCTTGGCTGGACTGGCGGCAAGAATGCACATCTCAAGATTACATTTTGTTCATCCACAAACCCCCAACCCTGCATGCCTCCCCTGGGGACCTCTACTGGTCAAGAGGAAGCTGTGCACAGCAGAATGAATCTAGGCCTGACAGGTGAAGGACAGACAGTGAGTGGAAAGAGTGAGGAGAGCAGAGCATGCATGCCCAGAAAATAGATGGGGGCAAGAAAATTTTAAGAAGGAGAGAAAACTAAAATCAAAATAGAAGAGACTGGATGTAAATAGAAAGGACAAGGATGCAGGGGACGTAATGGAAACAACAGAAACGGGGGCAGGTGCTTTTAGGGAATAAGAAAGGCAGACTAGTGAAGATTTCTAAGCAGTGATAATCAAGGGAGTGTAATTGGGAATCTTCTTTGCCGTCCAAATCTTCATTCTCCCTCATATTCCCGTAAGCTTTCAACAACGGCTCTTCAAAAGATCTCCCATATAATACTCTGCTGCGGATCCTTGAACCTCCATCTGAACCTGACCTCTCCCCAGAGCACACAGAAGCCTGGGCTCAGCTCTGGCATCGTCATCTCCACCTGGCCCTACGCCATTTCTCTTCCACACTTTTCCTTCCAGCTCCTATCTTCAACTTCAGCCCTACAGCTTTTCCAGTTGAAAGCCCAGCTGTAGTCCCACCTCAACCCCTGCTCTAGCCAGATGCCCTGTATCATAGTGGTGGCTTGGTGCTTTTCTGTCCTGGTGGAGCCAGACTTACTGGGTAGAGACCGTGATCTCTGCCAGGAAGGGTTGTTTCTGGCTCAGTTCGTCTGAACCTGTTCCAGTCTGGTTTTCGGAAAGTAGAGTTTATGCTTGAGCTTCCCCTGGGAAAGACTGCCTTGCTGGCCCTGGAGGGGCCAGAGACTCAAGAGCCAGCATGATCTTATCCCTGAAGGAGAAAGCCTTCCTCTCAGCCCTTCACATTCTGTGATCCCTACACAGCCCCTGCAGTCTCAAAGTTGACCACCCTGTACCAGTTGAAGGAGTGGAATGTGATACTTAGAAAAGAAAAGTATTAATTATTGCTTATTAATTATACAAAAGCCCTAGGGCAAGAGGGTTTAGGTAAAACATTAGTGCATACCAAGTTCCGATTTTCCAGAAAGATCTTGATAAATATTGTACATAAAACCAATGTATATGCACTTCTATACTTTGTAGTAACTATAAAACACTCAGATCTGCTCCCTACATTTTTAATGTTTATGACCAATGGTTCTACATGAGTGAAATGTTTTCAAAAAGCCCTATTCTTGTGACACTTTTAATATAAAAATCCAAGATGAGGGCTTATGTCCAACTGCTTGCTAGCTATATACATCTTTTGCTGTGTGAAGGTCCTAACAGTTTCAGTGTCTGTCCCAATTTTCAAACAATACATGGAGTTCTATTTTATTATGTTTGGTTATACATTCCTTTATTTAATCAAAAATATTGTAGCCCCAGTAACTGTTGTGCCTGATGTGGCATCTTTGCTAAAACAGTCAGGGTGTCTCGCATTTACTAGGTGGATATTGTTCTTGCTGATGTGTTCTTTCACTGAATCCCTATCAAGAAAACAGTTTTTAGTCAACAAGCGTAGGCAGCAGTGTGCATACAAGGACTTTTCATAGGCTACATTTACCTTTTTTCTCTTTGTCACAAAACAGACTGAAATGACCTGGATCATTTTGACACCTCCTATCACATTGATCCAGTACATCAATGGCATCATAGGAATCAGAGTGGTCAAGCAGAAAATGTCAAGTACCCTGGACTCTCGGATGAGACACATGCACATGACAGGGTGGAAAATAAATAACACAAAGATTCAGGAGCTTGCCACATTAAGGGCATGTCTACATTTCCAATAGTGAGGGGCATGCTGAGACATCACCTCCATGTTAAAGAACAAATTATTGTAACTTGCTCCTCCTACCACTAAGAAAGAAGCCTCTCTGGATTTCGGAGATAACATATAACACCCTTGAGAATTCTGATCTAATATATTATTTACTTTAGTGGTGATATTGAAGGCTGACAGTTTGATTGAGACCAAGAGCAAGGGAGAACTCTGTAGCAGGTTTAGGCTGAGGTTCAAGTAGCCTGCTTCTCAGACTACAGGATGTGGGAGATAGAGTGGTGCTCCTGGTATTAGTGGTAGATAAAGACACTGGGGGAATCTCTGGCCAGTCATAACATGAGTCCAAAATAAACCCATAGTGTCTTCAGCAAAGAATGCAGCAGAGAACCAGCCACCATTCAAACCACAGCTCTCATTGTCTGAAGCAAGAAGCAATAGAGTTCCAGGCATAGCAGCAACCCATTCCATCAAGAGAATAGTGTTTGGGGGGTTGCCTAGAGTTACATAATCAGTTTTCCCACACCTCATTTTGCCTAACTCATTTGCATGAATGCCTTTCCCTCTCCTCACACAATGGCCTCAGAGAGGCTCCCAGTGACCAAATAAAAGGAGAAGGGACAGCTCAGTCCTGGTACTGAATGAACCAGCTCACTATACACAAGCTAACAACGCAGTCTCCACATTATAGCCTTAATCATGGGAAAACCACAAAAATGGAGACGGAACTCAGAGCAGTACTTCTGGCCATTAGCATGGTAAGAAAAAAAAAAAAAATAGAATTAGCAAGACTTGAACATCATAGGCAAAGAAGACTGGGGAGAAAGCAGGTGAATCCCCCCCATCTCATTTGGCACATGCATACCTTAATGGTTCACATTAATGCTCCCCCCCTCACCCCCAACCAGAGTATGAGTCAGGGAAGAGGACACAACTAGAAGTAGAGACTTCTAAACACGCTGCCTGTGAGCAATAAAGGAGAGAGGGAAAGTTATAGTCTCTGCACCAACTGCAATGGTGAGAATGTATCTTCCTATCTCAAATGCTTCCTTAGAAACTGTGACAGGCCACATCTTGAAAAGCTAGTGACAGGACAGAGCTAACAAACATAGAGAATGAGAAGAGGTTACCAGTACAGGGTTGGGCTGTAGCAGACCGATCAGTGCCCTGTTCCTGTTCCTTCTGCACTTTGATTCCACACCAACACATTTCTACTGCCAACACGTGCGGGTATGCCTGGGGCGCCCTCTGGCGGTGGAAGCATGCTAGACTTGTGGTTGGGGCAGGGCTGAAGTGTCAGGGGATGAAAGCCCTGAGAAACAATTTTCAAAAAATGATGGGCAGACCTGGCCAGTGTGGCTCAACGGTTGGAGCGTCGGCCTGCAGACCAAGTAGCCTTGGGTTTGATTCCGGTCAAGGACACGTACCTCGGTTGCAATTTGACCCGGCCCTGGTTAGGGTCATGTGGGAGGCAGCCACTCAATGTGTCCCTTTCATGTCGATATTTCTCTCTCTCTCTCTTTTCCTCTCTCGCCCTCCCACTCTATTTGAACAAAAATAGAAAAATGTTCTCGGGTGGGGATTAAAAAAAAAATGATGGGAAGAAGTTATGGCCACATCTTTCCAATCATTGTGATCATCACTTGAATTTTTCTACTACCACAATTTTATCCTGATTTGTTTCAGTGGCCATCATTTTAATAATAATGCCAGAAGCAGGTTACATAAAATCCCTGCATATATCCTGGAAAGATATTTGAGATATTATCAGGGTCTCTTTTGATTCAAAATTTACTTCTATGTCTATTGAGGTATGTGGATCACCAGGGAATATTCCAGGAGCACTAGAGACCAGACTTAAGAGAATAATATCAAGGTAAGACATACTTACTAAGGGAATGAGGTTACCTTTCTAGTTATTTTCTCTTAAGAAGTTGTACAGAAAACCTTTAAAGTCCCCTCTACGGAAAATATTTTGTACATAAATAACGCATAACATAACTTATACATGACAAGTCTTCTGCCACTAACATTTCCATTAAACTTTTTAGCTTCCTCAGCGAACTCATCAATTCTTTTAGATTTCAGATTTCAAATGGCCTCATAGAAATTTAAAAATCCAGCTTATCCTGTTAAATCAAGACAACCTTTGGCAAGTTTAGTCTGTTGTGCAAAGTAGGGCTGAATCCTACATACGCCACACAGCTGTATAGTGGGGCTGTGGCTGCGGACGTGATGAGGACAGGAAGATAACCGATGACTTTTAGTAACGCTTTTTTCAAGTCAGTCCAGAAAGTCAGTAGGGCGAAAGCACAGGTAGGAGGCAATCGTGCGTGAGTGTGTGGAATACAAGCATTGCACTGGACCTTGGTTTTTCCTCTTAGCTGAATCCAAACACAAATACATACATACATAATATTTATATTTATCACAGTACCATACATATCATCATGACTGGAACAGCTAGGGATCAAACCTTTTTAGGGTTAAGAATCCTTAGGACTTGCTCCCGGATCTGCTTTGTCCTGACCCCATAGATAACAGGGTTGAGTGCAGGTGGAACAACCATATATAGATTGGCCAAAAATATATGAATATAGCCAGGGATGCCGTGACCAAAGCGGTGGGTCAGAAAAGAGAAAAATGCTGGGATGTAGAAGATGAGCATGACACAGACATGGGAGCCACAGGTGCTGAGCGCCTTGGATCGGGCGTTCCATGACGGTAAATGGAACACTGTGCAGAGTATCTTAGCATAGGAGAAACCAATGACTATAAGATCAAGGAACCCCACAGAAAAGGCAACCATCCCAAACAAATTGTTGGCTCTGATACTGGCACAGGAAAGACGGGCAATGCCCATGTGCTCACAGTAAGTGTGGGGAATGATCCGGGCTCCACAGAATGACAACAGCAAGATGAGAAACACAAAAGGGATGACAAAAATTAACGATCTCACTATCATGACTATACCTAGAATGACCACTACTTTGTTTGTGAGGATCGTGGTATACCTAAGGGGATAGCATATAGCAACATAGCGATCTACAGCCATTACTGCCAGTACCCCAGACTCCAGACCGGTGCACAGATGAATCATAAACATCTGTGCAAGACAGGCACCAAAAACAATTTCCCTTAAATTGAACCAGAAGATGCCCAGCATCCTGGGGATAGTGGCAGTGGACAGGCTTAGGTCCGTGCAGGCCAACATTGCCAAGAAGTAAAACATGGGCTGATGGAGGGTAGGCTCAGTCTGAATTATAAACAAGATTATAATGTTCCCCAGGAGGGCAATCAGATATACAGCACAAAAGGGAAAACCAATCCAGATATGAAGATCTTCCAGGCCTGGAATCCCCAAAAGGACAAAGGAGGAAGGATGGAATTGGGTGGTGTTGTGATGGGCCATCTTCATGGTGCTGGCCAATATTTTCATTCAATCCAAGGCTCCCATTCCTTTCAGGTCATGGAGATACAGGGCATCAATGTTCTGATCCTGGAGTGAAAAAAAATGATAAAAGGTTTAAAATTTTTTTAAATATAAAACTCACCAGATTCTTGACCTCTTGTTTTCTGTCCAAGATGCATCCCAAAATTGGTTCTCTACTGCAGTCTCAACAATGATGTAATTGTAATTACATTTTAGAGGGACTTCCATAATGATGCAATGGAGAATAGATTAAAGGAGCAGGCAAGAGTCTGAAGTAAGCTGAGAGATATTGCCAGCCTGATCTAAATAACTAGAAGTGGACATGGCAATGCAATGGTGTATCAAATAAATTGTCAAGGAACAATGGTAATAAAACACATATAAGAATATGGCTGATAATTCAACTGTTTTAATTGTGTATGTGTGTGAGAGAGATCACTGGTCTTTGGATTCAGGGTATCACAGTATCACAGACAGTTTTCATAAAAATTAGGGGTACTCTGTGCCACACTTCCCCTCTCTATTATCAAGGTTAGTTAAGAAGCATTTCATTGATCTCATTCCTTTCTTTCAAGGTTTCTATAACAAATGCCTCTAAGTCATCTTAGTCTTTCCATTATTTCTTTCTCTGCCCTGTTTTCTTTGCTGTTAGTTTCTACCAGGGCCCCATCATTTAATAGGGAGCCAACTTACCAGCTCTATTAGCAGCTCATTCATATTCCAGAAATTTCATCTGTTTGGATGCTACAACCTCTGGGCTTTGTGAAGTGATGATCTATAGTGAGTATTATGCCTTAAACTTATAGTGAGTATTTATAATGATAGTTCATATTTCCCGGATGCATTTGCCCCTTGGGACTCCCAAGGGCCTGAAGGATGGGGGAAAATGAGTTCCTGAGTTGTCTAACTAAAACTGATTCTTTCTCCAATGTTAGTTTAAGTCAGTAGTCCAATCATACTTCTGCATTGTATGTGGGCTTTGTACTGCCCAAGATGGTACTAGAAAAAGTCATTTTATGGAAACAACAACCAATAGTGGCCAGAATGGAGTAAGAAGAGAAAGTTCTCACTTTTATAATCATTCCATAATTTTTACAAGTCCTTGCAAGGGAGCCTGGGATATCAAAACCAGAAACTACTTACTCTTTTATTTTATAGAATATGAGACTCAGAAAGATCAAGATAGATGATTAGGTCATAGCCAGTTAATGCCAGAGAAGAAGCTGAAACCCATATCTATTGAATTCCCAACCCAATACTCTTTCTAATGAATGCTTTTGAGTACTCCTCTTTGTTTATAGGTTATTTATACAGATTTAACTTCAACATTTGTGATACAAACTATGATAATAATAATGAGACAGAGACTACTAGCTAGGCAGTTCCCTACAATGTCATGCTTAAATGCCTTTGATGAGTCCTGGCCTAATGCTAGTATTTAATGGTATTCAGAAAGGCAGTGGTGAGATTCCAGTTGAAGTCCAAAGGCTTGAGAACCAGAGTTCTGATGGTATAAGTCCCAGTCTTAGGGTAGGTAAAGACTGAGTCTCAGCTCATCAGATAGGTAGAAAGAGACAGAGAGAGAGAGAAAGAGAAAGAGAGAGAGAGAGAGAGAGAGAGAGAGAGAGAGAGAGAGAGAGAGAAGGAGGAGGAGGAGGAGGAGGAGGAGGAGGAGGAGGAGGAGGAGGAGGAGAAGGAGAAGGAGAAGGAGAAGGAGAAGGAGAAGGAGAAGGAGAAGGAGAAGGAGAAGAAGAAGAAGAAGAAGAAGAAGAAGAAGAAGAAGAAGAAGAAGAAGAAGAAGAAGAAGAAGAAGAAGGAAGGAAGGAAGGAAGGAAGGAAGGAAGGAAGGAAGGAAGGAAGGAAGGAAGGAAGGAAGGAAGGAAGGAAGGAAGGAAAAGAAAAAAGGAAGAGAGGGAAATTCTCTTTTCTTTCACCTTTTTTTTCTTTTGGGGTCCTCAATGGATTATGATGCCCAACCGCATTAGGTAGCGCAATCTGCTTTACTCAGGCTATTAATTCAAATACTTATCTCTTTCATAAACGCCCTCACATAAACACTCAGAAATAAAGTTTAACCAAATATTCTGTGGCCCAATCAAGTTGATAAATAAAATTAACCACCACAGTGGAAGGAATGCAGATACTAGGAAGGGCCTTCAAAATCTAATTTTGGTCCGGCCGGTGCAGCTCAGTGGTTGAGCAACAACCCGTGCACCAAGAGGTCGCCGGTCGATTCCCAGTCAGGACACATGCCAAGGTTGTGGGCCCGATCCCCTGTGGGGGAGGTGCAGGAGGCATCCAGTCGATGTTCTCTCTCATCGATGTTTCTATTCTAAAATATCAATAAAGGGAAAAAAAAATCTAATTTTGTAGAAAAATCTATTTTTTGATCTAGCACCATATATTAAAAAGGAAATGTCTTACAATTTCACATTTGCCATCAATCAGATGACAATATAAACTATGTGTCTGTTCTTGTGCTCCCCTTTCTGATCAATTGGTTTATTTGCCAATATCACACTATCTTAATTATACAGTTTTATAAAAATTCTTAATTGTGTAGTAGTATAAGTATTGTTTGTTTTTTAGGTTCTTTGCAATACCATCTGCATTTGAAAATTAGCTTGTCAATTTCCACATAAATATCTATTGAAATTTTTTTTTAATTGCATCAAATCCATATAGCAATTTGAAGATAATTAACACCATTACATTACTGAATCTTCCAGTCAACAAACATGGCATATCTCTTGATTTATTTAAGTCTTCCTTAATTTTTTCCATCAATGTTTTCTAGTTTCAATGCAGACAAGTTAGACATCTTTACTCCTGGGTATTTAATATTTTTGATGCAATGGTAAATGGTATGCACTTGCAGATTTCATATTTCATTTTTTTGTTTCTAGAGCATAATAAACATACAATTGATTTTTGCATATTGAGTTTCTAGGCAGCAACATTACTAAACTTACTTATAAACTTTAATATTTTATTTATTGTTGCTTTGAGATTTTTTATTCAGAGTGAAGTTGTTTTCAAATAATTACCTATTTACTTTTTTTCTTTCCAATTATATACATTTTATTTTCTTAGTATTTACTATTTCAACACTGCATATGATATAGACTATAGACTTTGAGAAGACAACCTTTAACAGATAAGGCAGTTCCCTTTAATTCCTAAATTTCTGAGATTATTTTTATTTCCAACAGATGGTAAATTTTGTTGCATGATTTTCCTGAATCTACTGAGAAATTTGTATTCCCACATCTAACACCAGCTAGAAAGTAAATATAAATATTAAATAAATAAACACTTGAAACACTTATGTCTCAGAAAGACTTAGAAGATCCAGGATACCTGGACTTTTTATAATAACGTTGTGTTAAACATCTTTTCAATTTTGCTCACTCTATTCTTTGCAAATGTGTTTAACCTCCAGAACCATCAATTTTAGTATCATTCATTAACAACTTCTACCATTTGAGAGCTTTTCTGATGCACTAACGATTTCCATTCCTGAGGCTTTGCTCAATGTCATTTAGCCCAGAAAGTGAGTAATCTAAATGGAAATGAGTGACAGAGTGAGGTTAGTGAGACTATAATTTCTAAGTAACACAGATGAAAATACATAAGAGAAAAACCCATCAGTAACCAAGTGCATGTTCCAGGGTTGTAACATGATGGGCATGCGTGGAAACAGCAGGTTGTGCTGACAGATGTTGCAAGAAGGCAACATTGCTTAGGGATATCAACAATCTCTAGAGTGTTTTACACAATGGATTTGTACAAAGTCACCAACCTGCAAGACTCAGAACAAGTAGCTCAGCTGCTCTGTGCCAAATGCCCTGTTAGGTGTTAGATATTGGTCATCTTGGTTGAGTTCCATGTCTGTGAAGCACTAGCATGTTTCACTCCACTTGGCTATCATGGCAAAATTTGGGGCAACTGAAAGCTGGGTCCCTGCACATATAGTAGTCACCATTGTGTTAGCTAAGTATTTTTATCAGGGGCAACTCTGATGTTCAATGAGCATTTATTTGTTCAAGAATAAGAGTCTCAATAATTTTATCTTAGAACATAGCTAAACAAGTAGAATCCACATCAGCATACCAGCATGAAGTGGTGTGCCTCTTTAGCCGGATTTAGTGTTCTCTCAATACCCAGGAATGGACCTATAATCTGTTGCTCTTATTTCTGTGTTTATATGATTAAACAACCCTTTCCCACTTGTAAGACATTCTTTTGTTATTTTTGTAGCTAGGTGTATTAAATAACACTCAAGTCCTGCTTCCCTGAAGATTGTTATATCCCTTTTCGGTGTCTTTGGATACTTCAGTTCTAATCACAGCATTCATTGAACGTTTGTTATTCAGATGGTAACATATTTCACCTTTTCAGATGTTGTACTTGGATAAAAGTAGCACCTATCAAAGAGATTTGCAAAAGTTAATTATGGTGTGTTTAACACTGAAAGTGGGAAAATCCAAGCAACTATCACTAACTTTAGATAGCAAATAAACACTGGGAAAAGGAAATGAACAAATTTGCCTTGGACAATCATTAATTATCATCTAAATGTTATAAATCTCAGTGTGATTAAATTTTACTTTAACATACCAAACAAAGTGTTTAAACCCATAAGAATCCGATCCCCTTTGAAGTCAACTGGTCTTAGGGGCATGTATGTCAATGAGAGCTGAACTCCTGCTTGTGATGTAGAAACCTTGGGAGAGATAAAGTAGTGAGAAGCATTCCCATCTACGGTGCCAGGAGAGCAGGAAAAGCACTGTAGGAAGCTTGACACTGTTGTTATCTTGTGTTCTGCGTATTTACGTGATGCTCTGAGACTGAGTTTGACTTCTCAGATTGTATATTGCTCAGGCAACTGAGCTGCTGAGGCATGATCTAAGAAACATGATCATCATTTAAGTCTTTATCTACAAGGCCAAAAAATATTGACCCTTACACTAAAGCTTTTAAAAAGCTGACATAAAACTGCTTACAGAGTACATAAAGCTCTGTTTTAAATTTTAACTTTTATTTTAAATAAGAAAACATTTCTAGTGCTACAGGCATCAAGGTACTTAAGAGGCATCAAAATTTGGTGCATAGCAACTCTGGATCATAGAGGCTTTTATTCCTGATGACAGCAGAGCAACCCCCAGTAGACCTTGCCAAGGAAACTCTTGCAAGAAACCCATGTGAGGCAGCTACACCAAAGGTAAAAGGTGGAGAGATAAGTCTGGCCAGCCTTCTGGAACTTCATCTCTGGGCCAGCCCGCCACAACCTGCAAAGGAAACTGTGAGCTTCTAACTAGGCCCTGAAAAATCTCACTATCCACAAAACTTACTTTCAAAAACATATGAAAACACCCAGCTCCAAGAAGGATCAGAGTGATTTGTTGAACGATAGATATTTTTCTTAACTAGTTTTAAGGGAGAAATCTAAAACATCATGATTTAAAGAAAATGACCATACTTCCTCATTCTGGGTCAATAGCTCTTACCTGGCTGCCTATAGGTGGTGGGCAATGAGCCGGCTCCCTCTGCCCAGTACTCACTTGGCCTCAGTAGAGAATCCTAGCATCTAGGACCCACAAGGCCCTAGAATGACAGCATCAGATCTTTGACCAGCCCAGCATACTGTCTCATATGTAGACGTTCAAAAACAAAAAAGCAAAGCTCATTTCCCCAAAGCTCAAATGGCTTATGCTGCTCCTGTTGTCTTACAAAATCTACCCAAGACCTGAGGTAGAGGAATGCTTCTTTTCCCACACACAGTGACCCCCACTCATGGTGCCAATCCTGAAGGTCGCAGAGTTGGAAACCCAAGGTCCAAGGAGAGGAACATGGTGAGAAGTATGTGGTGGTGGATGCAAGCTGGCAGTGAGCACTGTCAGAGCCTTTCAGATCTTCCTAGTCCAGGGGATCGGGACCAGGGAGGGTCCTGCCTGCTCACCCCTGTTCCTTGGGAAACAGAAATCTGGGACATGTCTCCCCTAATTATTTTGTTCACACCATGTAACGTGATGTCTTGTAGACCAACTGTTGAAAAATTAGTTTCCTACTTTTTAGGTTTGGGTTTAACGTTCACAGTTGCCTTGGCAGAGGGAAATAAAGCTGAGTCACTCACATTGTGACATACAGGGAGGTGCAGAACGACCTCCCTGGCCTGTACTTTGTGCCTGAGTTGAATGCTGTCCAGAATGCATCCTGATGCTGGAGTTGGTGATGAGGTAGTTCCTGAGCTAGGAGATTGGTAAGGCATAGGCTGTAGCTGAGGAGACGGTGGTCCAGAAAGTGTCCCACTAGCCAGGGGATGAGACCCTGCTGGGGAAACTGTTGTAGCAGACCCTAATTGTGAAGAACCATATGTAGCAGATTGTAACTGAGGGGAAGTCTGACCAGGTCACTGGAGAAGAAAGAGATCTGTATTTGAACAGTGGTTTCCCATTGACTGCAGATGAGGCAGGGTCTTCACAGAATGAGGTGTATGGGCTAAGACATGTCCTGTTGAGCCCGAATTTGAAGAATGAAAAGGGATGGATGATGGTGGTTGAAGCTAAGATTTATTAAACTAGAAAGAGCTGCATTTTGCTGAAACAAAACTGGAATGAATTCTTGGCTAGAGGTAGCATTACTAGGAAGACAAGTTGGTTCATTGTACACATTAGTTTGCATAGGCTGATAGGAAGACCTCACAGGAGGTGCTGGTGTGACTGAAAAAGGCTGGTGCATGACTGAAGAAGGTATCATATGCTGTTCCTTACCAGCACTTTTATCCCTACACTGTAGCTGTGGCAGATGAGATAAGTGTTTTTTAGATTTTTAAAACTGGACACTTAATTTTGTAGGTCAGAAGTCCAGGCATGGCTGAGTTTGGTTTTCTGCTTTAGGGTCTCCTGAGATTTTAATCAGAAAAACTTTAATTTCATCTGAGGCTCACTCTAGCTATTTATCTATCATCTATCTATCTCAGATGTATGCTATAGATATGATGCAGTCTTTTCAATAAATAATGTTGGGAACACTGGACAGCCACATGAAAAAAAGAATTAAACTGAACCCCCACCTTACACCATACACAAAAGTCAAAACAAAATGGATTAACAATTTGACCATAAGACCTGAAACCATAAAACTCCTGGAAGAAAACAGAGAGAGTAATTTTTGGTTTCAGCAATGATTTTTTGGATTTGACAACAAAAGCAGAGACAACAAAAGCAGTAATAAACAAATGGTAGTACATAAATCTAAAAAGCTTCTGCATGGCAAAGAAAACTGTTAACAAAAGGAAAAAGCAAGCTATGGTACATAAAAAAATATTTTCAAATCTTGTATCTGATAAGAGATAAATATCCCAAATATATAAAGATACTATACAACACAAGAGCAAAAAAATCCAATTTAAAAATGGGTAGAGGATTTGAATATACATCTTTTGCAAAGAAGATATAGAAATGGCCAACAGGTACACATAGAGATGCACAACATCATTAATCACCAGGGAAAAGCAAATCATAGTCAATAATATTGTGATTAGTTTGCACAGTAACAGATGATTACCAGAATAGGTGAGGTGATCACATTGTAAGGTATAAAAATAGTGAATTACTATATTGTATACTTAAGACTGATATAATATTAAATACCAACTGTGTTTAAATTGAAGAAACACACACACACACACACACACACACAATGAGATGTCACTTCACACTTTTTAAAATGGAAGACAAGAGATAACAAGTGTTGGCAAACATGTGGAGAAAAGAGAAACTTTTGCACTCTTGGTAGGAATGTATACTGGTTCAGCCACTAAGGAAACCAATATGAATATTCCTCAAAAATTAAAAATAAAACTACTATATGATCCAGGAATTTTACTTCTGGGTATATATCCTAAGGAAATGAAAATAGGATATCGATGAGATGTTTGTACTCCCATGTAGCATTATTCACAATAGCCAAGACATGGGACCAACCTGAGTTTCCACCAAGAGATGAATGAATAAAGATGATGTGAGATGTATATGCAATGAAACATTATTCCACCATGAGAAAAAAAGGACATCCTGACATTTGTGACAAGGTGGATGGACCTAGAGGGCATTATGCTAAGTGAACAAAGACAAGAAAGACAAATACTATATGATCAAAAAACTAAACTTATAGAAAGGGAAAAGACATATGTTGTTGCCAGAGGTAGGGAGTGGGGGTGAGGAAAACAGGTAAAAATGGTCAAAAGGTACAAACTTCTAGTTTTAAGATAAGTAAGTTCTGGAGATGCACTGTGTAGCATGGTTACTAGAGTTGACAATACTTGTATTGTGTATTTGAATGTTGCTAAGAGAGTAGATCTTAAAAGTTGTCATCACAAGAAAAAAAAATATAGCTATATGAGGTGAAGGATGTTAACTTATTGCAATAATCACTTTACAATACATAAACATCTAATAATGATGCTGTACACTTTAAACTACCATGTTATATGTCAATTATATTTTGGTAAAACTGGAAACATATGAAATAAATACATAATAAAATTAGTAAAATGTCTTTTAAAAAGAGTTGTGGTACTACATGTTGGGACTTATGTATGATTACTCTATGACTCAAGAATTATATACTGCTTTCTACCTACCATAACTGTGGGGTGTCAGATTAATATTTATATGTCTGAACTGAGTGCCAGACACCAAGCTTGGCTGGGAATATGAGAGGCTTGGGATGTAACTCAAAGGGTGTTTTTTGTTTGTTTGTTTGTTTGTTTGTTTTAAATTCTCACCTGAGGATATTTATCCATTTATCTTTAGGTAGAATGGGAGGGAGATAGAGAAAGAGAGAATCATCTATGTGAGAGAGACACATCATTGGCTGCCTCCTGGGCCAGGGACAAACCACAACCGAGGTACATGCCCTTGACCAGAATTGAATTCACGGCTCTTTGATCTGCGGGCCGATGCTCTAACAGCTGAGCCAAACTGGCCAGGGCTCAAGGGTTTTTTGGAACTCAGCAGGTTATGCTGTTGCCAAGGTTGGGACCAGTAGTTTTATGTAAAGAGTTCAGGCTTCAAGAACCAAGTAGCATGAATTTATCTTTGCTCAATTGCTGTGACCTTAGGCATCATTTCACTTCTCTGAGCTTCAGTTTCTTCATCTAGGGCCAACATACAACCTCTCAGGGCAAATGTAAAGGTAAAAGAAATGTATATGAAGTGTCTGGTACATGGTAGGTATTCACTTAATAGTAAGTTAATGAAAAGGAAAGATTAGAGGAGATGAAAGAAGAAAACAGAGATCAGTGAAATCAATCCTTTGATACCTTCCTGAGACCTTCCTGAAACTACTGTATGAACCATGATGGAACAGACCCTAAAGAATGCTCTTCAAAACCCAGCTCTTCAAAATGCATGCATGCAGTGGAATTCAACCTTCTCAAATGCAGAGCAGGACCAGGTGTCTATGCCAACAAAGACATCCTAAAAGAAGTTTCCATCACAAGAAAAATGATGTGAGGTGATGGATGTTAAAGGTATCGTAATAATCATTTTGCAATATACACATATATCCAAACATTATGTTGTGTACCTTAAATTGACACAATGTTCTATGTTAATTATATGCAATAAAACTGGGGGGGGGACAAGAAATTAAATAATACACAAAAGAAAAAATACTGCAGAAATATTAAATTTCAATTAAAAGTCGTTTGGGAAACATAAATGTCAATCCAGAAAACGGTAGAGTAGTCCAACTGGGAAAATTATTTAAATGATGTTTTGAAAAATGCTGGACTTGAAATACTTAATTATCATTCCCAAAGGAGATCGGCTGCTACTGCAAAATATTTCTTGGAAATATTGGACTAATGTGTGGCATCATTAAGAAAGGGATTGAAAAAGAGTGAAACATACTTATCTGTGGAAATCAAACCCTGGTACTTCCATACTGGAAACCCTGCTCAGAGCAATACCAGTCACAGCTCAGGAAGGAGGCTGTGCCTCACAGGACAATAGAGGGAATGAGTCGGACAGAGGGTTTGTGTCTGGAAAGGACAGGTCAGAGTGGGAAAGAGATGTTATCTGAAATCGTATCAAAAGTTCTAAGGTCCTCATAGGCTGATGAGATGGAACAAAGTAAAGATTTTAAAGTCTTAAAGAAGAAGATAATGAAGAAAAGAACATAGAACACTTCAAACAATACAACCCCTCACCCACAAAAATAAAATAAAACGTTCTCACTCTCCATTACAGATTTAAAAAAAAAAAAAGAAAAGAGAACATACTAGTAGAAAGAAAGAAAAATTAGGGAATGTTGTACCCAGAGACTTTGCACAGACAGAAAATCTTAGCAGGATCCAGGGGTCTCTGAAAATCCAGCAGATGGCATGTCTGCCACAGTTATCTGAAAAAATAGTCAGTGATGTTCGGGTAAAACACTCGACCCCAAGAGCCTAAGTTTTGGGGTAAATGTCTGTACTTCAGCCCAAGAAACATTTCACAACACAAAGGTCATGCTGAATGAGGAGGCAGAAAAGGCATATATGACCTTTGCAATTCAGAGAACAGGCAGATGTTTTTAAAGTCATTGTATAGTTTGTTTCCTTAGTGGCCAAACGCTCCATTCCCACGCCATTTTCCTAAGCTTAGCAAGACCTTGGTGAAGAATTTGGTCTAGGATATTTTCCAAATAACCAGAAAACTCAGGAAAAGGGGTTTTCTTTGAAGCAACAGAAAACAGAGTCACAGAGAAATGTTTCCATTGTTGTCTGAGGTATTAAGGAAAAGGAGAATCAGAACTCATTCCACAATTGTAAGTGAAATTTCCTTTCCAACATAAAAATAATTCCTGACGTTCACTAACAATTCCTTTTTACTTCTTACAATCTCCTCAGTAGATTTAGGATTCCTTGCTTGATCTCCTTTGTTCTCACACCATAAACAATGGGGTTCAGAGCTGGGGGGATCAGGTGGTGTAGGATGTTGAGCAGAATGGGGACATCTGGGGGGATTCTCTTCCTGGCCAGGTTAGTGATGACCAGAACCAGCAGGACTGTGCTGAAGAAGAGGATGAGGATGAAGTGGGAACCACATGTGCTCAGGGCCTTGGCCGTAGCACCCTCAGCCTTGATCCGTAACACTGCTTTCAGGATGAAGGAGTAGGAGAGAACAATGAGGATGAGGTCAGAGCCCAGTAGGGTCCAGCCTGCCACAAACTGGTAGAGCCAGTTGAAAGTGATGTCATCACAGGAGAGTTTGGACACAGACAGGTTAGTGCAAATGCAGTTCTTGATGATGTTCTCTGCACAGTATCTGAGTTGAAAAGAAAGGATTAGAACAGGAAGAGAAAATAAGGCATTCCGGGCTACAATAAACATGGTAGCTCTGCCCACAAATTGGTCAGTGATGATGGCTGGGTATCGTAGTGGGTGGCAGATGGCCACATAGCGGTCATAGGCCATGACCATGAATGTGCAGGACTCCATGGCAAGAAAACTGTTCATGATGAACATCTGGAGGAAGCAGGCAGAGAAGCTGATGGACCTGAGGTCAAACCAGAAGATTACCAGGACCTTGGGGATGACAGTGAGGCAGAGCACCATGTCCAGCAGAGAGAGGAGGCTGAGCAGGTAGTACATGGGCTCGTGCAGAGAGGCTTCCAGCCAGATGGTGATCAGGAGGGTCGTGTTGGCCCCCATGGCCAAGAGGAAGAGGAGACTGAGGGGCAGGGACAGCCAGTGCTGCCAACTCTGGTAGTTAGGGAAGCAGATGAGGAGGAATTCAGAGAATGAAGCAGTGGAGCCATTGCTGGGTGATGCCATGTCAAGAAGCCTGTACAAGGGATTCCAAAATGGCACAGAGTGAATTTTTCTACACAGACCATCTCCCAAGACGAAACTGGAATTACAACTATAATAAAGACAAATCGTCAGGAAAAAACAACAGACAAGCAGCTTGCAAGGATCATATAACCAGGGACACTGACTCAATCCTGGTAGGATTGTGGAGGCATGAGAGGGGGGTTGGGAGCCCACAGACAGCAGTGGCCTTAGCTGTGAGCAGCACCCTCGGGTTAAACTCCCAAGCGGCTCCACAGCCCAGAGCAGGGACAGACATTAAAATAGCCACAGCCACTCACCTTGGGCTCTGGTAGAGGGAGGGCAGACTGGACTGGAATTGTGTGGGGACACTCAGGATTTGGAGGGCGTTCAGACATTTTGCTGAGTTGCAGCCACGCAGGACAGTGGTCATCTTACTCCTTCCCAGGGCTCTGGGGAGAGGCAGCTACCCCTCCCTCAGAGATTCAAACCCACCCAGGTGGGCCGGTGAAATGCAAATTTAGGCTCATTAACAAGAAGCATCTGATCCACCCACGTTAAATCCCCTTACTCTGAGCACCTGAGGGAGTTTTTCATTCAACCAAGAACCCAAGGCTCTTCAAGTAACCTCTGCTGATAGCCTCCAGGCAAAAAGCTAGAGGATAACTGAACCATTCTTGGGCTAGCAACTCTAACCAAGCAAGTAAGACTTGACAGTGGTGTTTAACGTGGCTCCTCCCTCGCTCATCCAAACCCAGTAGAGGAAGCTACAAATAGCACAACATCAACACCCACAGGGAAAACTTGGAAGGCTCCAAAGCCCACTGAGATAGCCAAAATGGTGAAACACAGAAACAAAAGCCAAATAAAAGAACAAGAGACCTCCACGAAAGATGAGATAAATGTGGAGCAGTTAAGCAAGTTAACAGAACTAGAATTCAGAGCCATGATCTTGAGGAAGCTCAACAGCATGAGTAAGAACATCAACACCATGAGTAAAGACATAGAAATGTTGAAAATCAACCAATTGGAAATTTAAAACCACCAAGAAGAAATCAAGAATGACATAGCAGAAATAAAGAATACATTGGAAGGTCTAAACAGCAGAGTAGAGGAAGCTGAGGACCAGATCAGTGAATTAGAAGACAGGGTAGAAAAAAATCAACCAATCAGAAAACCAAAAAGAAAAAACAATTTAAAAGCAGGAAGACAGCTTAAGAGAACTGTGGGACAACTGGAAACGTAATAACATTCGCATCATAGGAGTCCCCGAAGAAGAAGAAAATGAGCAAGTGTTAGAGAATATATTTGAAAAAATAGTGACAGAAAACTTCCCTAATTTGGTGAAGGAAGAAGGCATTCAAGTTCAAGAAGCACAGAGAGCCTCAAGTAAGAAGAACCCAATAGGCCCACACCAAGACACATAATAATTAAAATGCCAAAAATTAAAGACAAAGAGAGAATTCTAAAAGCAGCAAGAAAGAAGCAACAGGTTACCTACAAAGGAACCCCCATAAGGCTCTCAGCTGACTTCTCAACAGAAACACTACAGGCCAGAAGGGAGTGGCATGAAGTAATCAAGGTCATGAAAAACAAGGATCTGAATCCAAGACTACTCTATCCAGCAAAGCTATCATTCAAAATAGAAGGTCAAATAAAGAGCTTCCCAGACAAAAAAAAAAGGCTAAGGAAATACATTAGCAACAAACGAGCACTGCAAGAAATGTTAAAAATTCTGCTGTGATTAGAAGAAATAGGAAGAAAAATATAACCAAACTAAACAAAATTGGCAATAAATATGTACATATCAATAATCACCTTAAATATAAAAGGATTGAATGTTCCAATTAAAAGACACGGAGTAGATGATTGGATAAGAAAGCATGACTCATCTATATGTTGTTTACAAGAGACCCACCTCACAACAAAAGACTAACATAGGTTCAAAAAATTAAAAATTGAACTACCATTTGACCCAGTGATCCCACTTCTAGGAATACACCCTAAGAAGCCTGAAACATTAATTAGAAAGACTGTATGTACCCCCATGTTCATAGCAGCACTATTTACAATTGCTAAGATCTGGAAATAGCCCAAGTGTCCATCAGTTGATGAATGGATAAAAAAGCAGTGGTACATATACACAATGGAGTACTATGCAGCTGTAAGAAAGAAAAATCTCTTATTCTTTGAGACAACATGGGGGGACCTGGAAAGTATTATCCTATGCGAAACAAGCCAAGCAGAAAAGGACAAACACCACATGATCTCACTTATTTGTGGAATATAATGAACATAACAGTCTGAGAAATTGGGTAGACCCAGAGATGTGGAAGTAGGGTAAAGACTGACAACCCTCAGAAGAGGGGGTGGTTGGGAAAGGGAAGAGATAAACCACAGAACTTATGTGCATCTACGCATAACTGATCGACATGGACAAGAAAGCCGGGGACAGGGTGGGGGGATGGGGAGGAGGGTGTCAATGGGGTAAAAAAGGAGAAACATCTGTAACAAAAGTAAAATTTAAAAAAAAATTCTGTACAAGATAGAAATTCAGAGTTTCTTAAAACATAGAAGAGATTATATCACTATTGAAAGTATGTTTTAGATGCAGTAGAACACAGTTTCTATCTGGGGCTTTAACCTGTCCCAAAAGAATTTTTATTTATTTATTATTTTATTTTTTCTGACAAATGTGCCAGCATTTATTTAACCAACCCCTTTGTTATACA
The DNA here is from genome assembly GCF_014108415.1 of Molossus molossus. Lineage (NCBI taxonomy): Eukaryota > Metazoa > Chordata > Mammalia > Chiroptera > Molossidae > Molossus > Molossus molossus. The sequence continues at coordinate 49,503,052 of NW_023425348.1, forward strand.
TTTAGTTTGTTTTCATATTATCCCTACTCCAATGGAGTTTTTAAATCATCATCAATCATTACTGACATTTAACTGAACACTTGTCCTATGCTAGGCATTATGCAGAATGTTTATATTCACAGTCTCACTTTATCCTTTCAAAAGACACTTATGAGTAATTAATACTGTTATACTCATTTCACAGATAATGAAAGGGTACAGGTCAAAGGGAGCAGATAAGTTTGAACAAAATCAGAGGGTCCGTAAGTGGTAAAGAACCAGGGAATCTGACTCCACACAAGGTTTAGACTCAACCAGAACAATTACTTAACTAAGCCCTTCCTTCCTTCACTGTAGAAGGCATACCTGTATGGAGAGCGCTGTTACCTGACTCCATACAATTGGGCAAAGCCTGATATTGAGATTTTCTATTTTCACTCATCAGGAAATGTCAGATTAGAGGTAGAGCAGTCCTTGACCCCACCAAAAGGCAGTGATTTCTTTCAGCCCCAAAGAGGATTTCAGTTTAAAGGCATAGTGTTGATCCTTATCTTACTGGATTGTTTCCTGTTGTTTTCTCTTCGTGAAGGTTCAAGAGTGTCCTCTTTGGTTTGGGTCCTTTTGAAGGGACTGTGAATTTCCTACTGTGGTGACAGAGATGGTCAGTACTGAGAGATGCAGTAGCAGGCCCACCAAAGGCCAAATGGAAGCTAGCTACCAAATGAGTGGAGGCATATAAACCTGCATAGCATCCATTTACTGGGTAAGCAAAATTGTCTATGATCCCTTGTGGCCAGGATCTAATTTTCCTAGCACACGGAATCTATGTTCTGTAAACTCATCAGCTTTGATTCCAGGTGTTTCTGGAGCTGGCTTCAGAGGGACTGAGTATTAAGAAGCACCACAGTTATGGCTGTCACATCAAAGAATCAGGACAAAGCAAAGGATTCATGGCAGGAGGAGAGCGGGAACCCAGGAGCCATATAATCCGTATAGTTGGGATTATTGATCCTGCTCACACATTCCATGTGATAGTCTCCTCCAGGGAGGTAAAGTGTGTGTGAGAAAGTATCAGACTTCAGCTGCCAGAGAAGGTACGATTCCAGGACTTTCATCTTCAATAGTTTATACCTTCCAAATAGTACAAATACACACACACACACACACACACACACACACACACACACACACACCAAAAAACAAACAAACAAAAAAAAAACTTTCCACCCATTGTGCGGCTTTATGAAACCAAGAATTTGGGGGTTAAAACCGGGGTAGGGACAAGTATATATCAGCTCTATTCTGTTGTTTCATATGTGATTAGGAAACAGACCCTCACTGTGAATCAGAGAAATAAGGATAAAAAAAATACCTGTTTTCCAACAATATCAAGTTCTGGATCCTCAGAGTGACCTGATCTATTTGAACAAGTGAGAAAGTAGTCAGTACCTTCCCTGTACCTGATTATAATGTTAGGCATACTAATGTGCAGCATGGATTTAGCAAAAACCTTCTGAGGACGTGGTAAAGAAATATTGAAAAATAGCTTATATAATGTAGTATAGTTGTGGTCCTAATAAAAATGGTCTTACCAACAGTGGGAGAGAGAAGTACAGGTGAATGAAGCAATGGGCTATGGTTAAAAAGTTGGCCTCAGATAAATTCCAAACCTTGTTCTTAAACTTATTTTATGACTCAGATATCCATTTAAACTATATGGTACCTAGTTTCCTCATTTATGAAATAAATGAAATTTAAGTTCGAGGTGTTGCTGTAGGGAGGGAAAGGGGCTATCATTTCCTGAGGTCCTGTTAGGTCCAGAGACATAACAAACTGAGAGCATCAGAGAAGAAAAGAAAAAAAAAAAAGGCAACATTTACTCAAGGGAAAAAAGCTATCCTTGTAGGCATTGTAAGAGAAGAAAGACCTGCCTAGGTGATTGTTCGGTAATGATTCGTGCTGAGGTGTAGGGGCTGGTAGGTCCTAGTTCTTTGGGGCAAGGAGGTAGGAGAGCAGAGTGTCAGGTGATACTGGTCACAGGTATGCAGTGCCACACACAGCCAGGTGGGGTCCACCAGGTAGCAATAGATGTCTTATACACTGTAAGAAACCACAGAAGCTTTGAAACAGGGAGGTAATGTGCTATAGATGGGATGAAGGGGAGTCACACAGAAGACAGGGACACTCTTTTTGGAGAGCCCTGAAGGAGAAGTGATTACATCTGAACAAGGGCCTTGCAAGCAGAGAAGAAAGGATGTATTTGAGGGGTGGGAGGACCACAGAATTTAGTGTAAGAGAAGTTGAGGGGCAGAGAGAGACTGCAGTGAAAAATGTCACCGAGGACATTCTTTAAAACATGCTTAAAAGATCTTTAAAAGAGGATCTTGTAATAGGTACAGAAAAGAAATGTTCTTTTCAGACCCCCTAGAGCACAAATCTATTCTCTTGCACAGTAGTATACTTCCTGCTCTGCTTTATAGTCCCTTTCAAGTTCCTTAATAGGCGGGGCCGTTTGCCTCTCTGGCTGTATTCTCCTCAGCAAAACTAAGGCCTCCTTATCTGAGAAATGAGGAATAGTTGGCTATCTGGGCATTGCACTGATCCAGATTACTTCAATGCTATTAGTTTGCATTCACGGGCTGATCTTCACAAAGAAGTTGTTGTAATGTTTCCTTGTTCTAGGCACTAATGATCAAAACACAGTCTCTGAATATAAAATTTTGACAGTCTGGGAAGGCCATACAAGTACTTAATGAACCAAAATTACAACAGAAGATCCAAGCCCAGCTATGATTGCCTAGCAAAGGAGTCATCACTTTGGCTCATACATGAATTTAGACTAGTGCAGAAAAGACCCACCAGAAACAGAGCCTTGACCTCCTGGCCATAATCTGGTAGGAGTCTTTGAGCCTACAGAAGTTGTGGATCGACAACCCTTGTCTGTCCACAGAATGACTCACCCTGAGCTCTGAATGAAATAACAGCTTTAGGTCAGTCTGTGCCACTCCCCCTCGTACCAGAATCTAAGTCTCTTGACAGCTTTGGCTTCTACACCCTAGTGAAAGAGTTCCATCTCCTGTACATACAGGCTCCCAAATTCCCTTCCGTCCTTATTGTCTTCCTCATAATGTTCCGGGACTGAGCTTGAGACTCACCGTCTTCAGAAGGCTGCACCACTGCTGTTTCTGGCTGTTGGGAAAAGCACCTAAACTGGCCATCCACGGGCTCTAGAGGCGGTTTTTATGGGTCCTGGATCTACTATCCCCCCTCCCTCCCCAATACTCATAGGATATGAGCTCTTGTTATGTACCTGTGCCCTGAATCTCTGTGGTCTATTTCTCAAGAGAGTATATCATGAAAAGCTTAGTTCAGCTTTGTGAATAGTGAGGGAGGAGAGAGCAAAGGGCTTTTGGAGAGTCTAAATAAAGAAAAAGAAACTCTGGGAAAAGAATGGGGGAAATTGTGTGATGAGAATCTCCTCAGGAAAAATTTCTATGGATAGACCTATGTGTAAGAACTGAATAAACTATCCTCAGCACTGTAACTCTGTAGAGGGAGGTGATAGAGGAACATCCCAGCAACCAAAGGAGCATGTATCTCAAAGGACCACTGAGGGGGCAGGGGGCACTTTCACCCTGAGCCCTTCTCCTGCAGTGGGAACACTGTAGTCTGGACCAAAGCAGATCCCTGTGAGTGCCCTTGTTTACACAAATGTGTAAACAAAAACCTGTATCTAAATGTTACCTTTATGGCATATATATATATATATATATATATATATATATATATATATAGTGATTTTGTCTAAGAAAATACAACTGTTAGCAATACTCACTTTCCACAGAGCAATCTTTAGCCTTGATTCCTTGGGGAAACAGGATTGTCACCAGTACAGTAACTACTTTGAAGTGATGTACAGTAAGACCTGGAGAATAGCCTCTCCTGGAGAGATCTCCAGATGATTGTTAGGACAGGGATATTCAGGCTAAAAGAAGGATCTTTGGAGCTTTGAGCACAGGAATCCCGGAGAGAGGAGAGCAAATGGAGTCTTGTTTTAGATCTCACACTTTCTTACCCACAACTGTAATTTCGTCCCTTCCATTCACTAACTCCTCTCCTGCCCTACCTCTACCTTGCTACCATGAGGTTCTGAGTGAAGCAGCAAAGCCCTTGGCAGCAGCAAATAAAGTTGATTGACATGCTCAATGGAGAAAACTATTGCATTAGTCAATCACCATTCAATAAAAGTATGTTGCTAGAACATGCAGCTTATACTGGGCCAAATATCCTGGTCCTCAGGGTTTCTCATAAATAAACAATCCCTCTCTACTCTCAAATCATGGGGATGTGGTAAAAGGACTACGTGAGGCTTGAGTTTGAACACTTGTCCTAACTCCCTGATTACTTCTCCTTGGACAACCTTATAAATTCTCAGAATTATAATTTCCTCCTCTTTCTGACAGAAGGCTGTTGAGAAAACAAAATTTATTTTACTGTATCATTAAACAGACACTATGACCCTATTTTGTACAAAACACTATATATAGGTTAGACATATAGTACATCAATCACTGGTTCTGCCAAATGTGTCCCCACCCCCCCAAAAAAGGTAAGTTGAAGTCCTAACCCCCAGATACCTGTGCATTTGACTGTATTTACAAATAGGGTCTTTGTTGATGTAATCAAATTAGCAATTACCAGTTAACAAGAAATTGATGAACTTCATTTCAACCACACTCTAATTTATATCCTGTGGTTAGACAGCAAGTAGATCTTCACACCCACCTGCCAGAATCTTAAAATGTTTATAGAATCCTTCACTAGGTTAGTCACTGTTCTCATGGTCTCAACAACACTTCTCCCTTAAGACTATGCCCTTGAAACAGCTCTTAGTATGTGAGTGGTGGGCAGTGTGAATGGTGGGTGGAATGTACACTCCAAAGATAGGGAAGGGAATGAGGAGCCTCTGTTCTCTGGGATCCAGATTGCTGGTCAACCTACGATCATGTTCTCTTGATGACCCTCAACACACACACATACATGCTTGTAGTTGTCACTCTGAGCACTTGGGTATTAAGTCCTGCACTGGTTTTCATTATCATAAGATACATCTGGGTTTTTACATACTTTTCAGTTGACCACACTAAAAACTTTGTTATTAACATTTTTTTAGACTATTCTGTCAATATTTCAGGAAGGAAACTGTATTACCTGCTAATAATGATGACTTTTAATTATTTCATAAACATGTTTTATTCATTTATTAGTTGAATTTTATTGCATCAAGTTGATATCATAAGAAATATTTAGTAAATAATTTCAAAAGCTGGTTGGAAAACTTTAACTTATTTCTGATTTTAATAGCAATTATATAGTTTTAAAAAGCTATTGTTCTTCCATGTTATTGAACAGAATTTTAATTTTTGTTCTGCACAATAAAAATAATTTATATATTAAAAATTTTCACTAGCTTAAAACTTATGGGTTTTGCTATCTAATATTTATGCATTAATTTATTCACTTAGTGGATTTAATTTATGTATTTTCTAATGTTGAAACATTGTTTCTCTGTAATTATTCTATACAGAAAGAGTATGATATAGGTTTAGAACCTGGAATGTAAAATTAGAGTGACACTTAGTGGTTACATGATATTAGTGAAAAAATTTATCATTTTTAAGTAAATTTTTACTTACATAAACTGACATTAATACTGGTATCGCTCTCTTCTAGGATTATTTTGAAAATTGAATGAGGTAATGCAAATAAATCATTTGGCACTCAGTAAGCACTTTTCTAATAAGAATATTATTTTATATTTTAAATATAGAACCAAATCAGCTTGTGAGATTTATTTAATTTTGTGTCTAAATTTGTATATGTGGTTCATCTGTATTTTTCTTTTTTCTGAAATTCTTCTTCTGTATTTTTTCTCTTTTCTTATTTTGCCACTAGAATAACGTTAATTTTCTAAAATGATTTTGAAAGCTTTGCACATTTTTTAGTATTGTGAAAAAGTTCATATAGCATATGAAACATGAAAAGTTATCATGACCTAACATCTTACTTGGAAGAAAATCTGCAAAGACTGTTTTATCACCTTCATTTATAGTTTTGATCTGCTTACATTTTGTAAATCTTGTTCATGTCAATGTCGTAATTTCTATTTAGAAAATAATCACTTCATACATTTTTTAATATATTTATACAAAGCATTATATCTTCGGTTCACTTCCTCTCAGTTTACATTACTGTCACCTTAGCCCTCTTCTCTGCATATTCTTTGCTCATGCTACCTCGAGAGTCAACCAGGGTCTCATTTCTAATCAGAAGACAATTTCTTATTTTTTCAGAATATCCCTAGATATATCCTAGAATATCCCTCCCCCAATCAAGTCTTCTCTAACTTCTACTCTAATCAGAATGCCTTTATATACTGTCTGCAGCCGCTCTCTTACAGTCTTCCCTAAAGTGCACCGTAACCAGGGGATGGGGTTTCGCTTAGTCCTCAAGCACAGGTATAACTCTCTCAACCCTTCAGGCTTTATATTCTCCTGACTGAAAGACCCTCTGACCAAGGTGAGGGCTGCAAGTCTCCTTTGAGCCCCAAGCACTGGGGTAACCTGGAGCTGGAGACATCACTTCATACCAGTGACTATGCTAGAATTGTATTTGGTAAACTAAATCTGCATAGGGTAGAAGTAACCACCACACTCGAAATACATTTATTTCCAAATCTATTAATTTTTTTTTACAAGATGCAAAGATTTTCACAACAGTTTTTTTGTTTGTTTGTTTGAGTTCACAGTGTCAAGTTAATATTGCATTACAGCAATCATTGGCAAGGATACTGAAGCTCAAAGAGCTGTAAGTGAAATTTTCATGTAAATATCCCAGTCAAAGCCAATGCCTGAATTTAAACCTGGGTTTTAGGACTCCTGGTTAATTTCTGTTACCACTGTACCCTGCTTGGTTTTTACAAAATCCCACATCATTTTTAAAGCATAAACTTCAGCTGCTGGCATATGAATGAAGAGAATCTCTGTGTGAAAGGAAATTATTGGAAGCAGTTATGTCAAGGCACAATATTTTGCACGACTTTTATCTTCCTTTAGAAATCTTGGATTAGCAGTGGGGTTTAAATGTGACATATGTTTTGTTCTTTTCTTGTGACAAAGTAGAGAGATTGTTTTGAGATGTCTGAGCTATGCCTTGCAGCAGTGTGTGCACATTATAAGGAGTAGAGGACATGTCACGCTATTGGCTTGTGTGGGAATGCCAGAGGGGTTTAATAAAAATATGTTCAGTGTTTGCTTCTGTTTTGATCTCATTATTGTTTCAATAAACTATCCTTCTGGGACTAAATGTCAGTAACCTTTATGGTTAAACATCCTTAGTACATGTTCTCTTATCTGTTTTGTTCTGACCCCATAGATTACAGGGTTAAGAGCAGGGGGAATAATCACGTACAGATTGGCCAGAAGTATGTGGATGTAATGAGGGATGTTGTGACCAAAGCGATATGTCATGAAGGAGAAGAGGGCTGGCAGGTAGAAAGCTAACATGACACAGAAATGGGAGCCACAAGTGCTGAGAGCCTTTAGCCGGGCATCCCAGGATGGGAGGTGGAAGACTGCTCGGAGGATTTGAATGTAGGAAAATCCAATCACAGAAAGGTCAATGTATCCCACTGAGAAAGCAATTAAGCCATAGATAACATTGACCCTGATATTAGCACAAGCCAATTTTGCTAAACCCATGTGTTCACAATAGGTGTGGGGGATAATCCGCACACCACAAAAAGGCAATCTCAGGATGAGAAATATGAATGGAGTCACTAACGCCAAAGGCCTGACTATGATGACTATGCCTAGGACGGCTATCACCTTATTGGTGAGGATCATGCTATATCTCAGGGGGTTGCAGATGGCAATATAACGATCTATGGCCATGACTGTCAGCACCACAGACTCCAGGCCAGTGCATATATGGATTGTGTACATTTGTGTGATACAAGCACCAAATACAATGTCCCTGAGATTGAACCAGAAAATCCCCAGCATCTTGGGAATGGTGGCTGTGGATAGGCCAAGATCAGTGCAGGCCAACATGGCCAGGAAGTAAAACATGGGTTGGTGGAGGCTGCGTTCAGTCTGGATCACAAAGAGGATAATGATGTTCCCCAGGAGGGCTATTAGATACACTGCAAAGAAGGGGAAGCTGATCCAGATGTGCACATCTTCCAGCCCTGGAATGCCCATCAGAAGGAAGGAAGGAGGGTGGAACGGGGTATTGTTGGGATGCAGCATATCAGTGCAAATCGGTTACGGACACGTTTCTTGCAGGAGTTTTCTTGCTTCCAGCAGGGGAACTTAACCTCCTTCATAGCATGTTGCCTATTTTCTGAAGAAACAGAAAAGTCATTCTTTAATTCCATAATATAGGAGAAGAGACCTAGAGAGGGAATAGGAGGCACAGTTAAAAAGACACTCTCACTTCTAGGTATTTGCTCCACCTACATAGAAAACCATGCGGAAAATGTTCAAATACAACAATTCTGCACTTCTCATGTCTTTCTTCCCTCCAGTCTCTAAGGAAGAACCTGTATACAGCAGTGAATTAGCAAATATCCATTAATCAGAATGTTAAACATAAACAAGATGGTGTATGTGTATGTGTGTGTGTAAAATGTCACTAGATGGGGACTGCGGTAGAGATGATGACTCAGCGAGTCTGATGGTCCAAGGGAATAATACATTCTTGAAAAGTATGAAAAAAATATAAAAACAATCTATGTGGATGGATTGGATAGCTGGTGTTTGGTTATGAGCTAAGGAATGGAATTAAGACATTTAGACATGTTTGGAGACTATTATATAATTTAGCAAAACAGTGGTCTCTCTTAGAACTAGAAAATCTTATGTTATATGTTCATGGGGAGTGCTTTCCTGAGGAAGTGTTAACTAAATTGATAGCCGATGGATGAGAATCCACTAAGAAGTGGAAGAGGGAATTGAGCAGAAATAATATTTATAATTAATAGGAAAGGGGTGCAAAGACTGAGTGATGGGTCCTTGTAGTTAATTTTAAGGAGTTTTATCTTCATCCTAGAAATAATAAGAAATTGTGGGGTTTTAAGCCATGTAGTGTGATCGGACTTGCATTTCAAAAATATCACTCAGGTTGCACTGTCAAAAATGTATTAAAGGCAGCAACTGCATTTGTAGTCAGATGAGTTGAGTTATGAGAGGTGTCAGGGTGAAGACAATGTTATCTTGTATCATGCTGTTAGTGACTGATTGGAGTAGGTCAACTTTCTAAGCATTTAATAGTATTAGTTTTCAGAAATAGCTACCAAGTCTATTCCCCCCCCCCTTCACAACTACTGAGTTAATTAAGATGTGCATAATCTTTTATCTTAACTTTTTCTATGATTCTGTCCTTTTCATCGATGGCCCTCAATGTTTTTTATTATGAAAACATGTGACTGATCAATTCTGGGTTTGGGCAAAAGTAGGTTTACAGTTGTGAGTATGCAAAACAGAGTTTATTCTTATTTTTTAATTATTGTATTATTTTCCATTGGAACAATTGTAACCCTATTTTTGCCCCGCCCTGTATAATCCCATTGATAACATGGGATTGAGAAGCAGTGATTCACACCCTAAGAAAAGTGGGCAGGGGGCTCTGTGCAGAACTAGGGGAGAAGGATTGAGGACTTACAGTTTGAAAAGTCCTCTATTCACTCCTTGTGGTGGCACTCAGGGTGGGCAGGAGGGTGGAGGTTATTAACATGGTCATATTTGTTACATTGTTACTGCGATTAAAGATTAAGTTTATGTATCAAGGTCCTAAAATTATATGGAGTTTTACATGCTTAATAACTACTCCCAATGACTTCAGCTTTCCTCTTATGTTTAGAATCATCTGCAAACTTACCACCACTACCACTCTTTACCTTCATCTATTATATTATAGAAGTTCCCAGTTATTAACCTTTAATTCATTTGACACATATTTAGTGAGTGCTTCCTGTCTTCCAAGTACTGTTCTAGATGCAGGCAAGCAGCACAGATTGAGTCAAAGTCCCCAACTTCATGAAGCCTAAAGTCTGGTCATGCCAGTATTTTGCTTCTTGGCCTCACAGAAGGTTTCCACTGTCATAGTAATTCTTTCATTTTCTAACAGTCTTTGTAGGGAAACTTTTAAAAGGCTGCTTTGGCATTCTAAATATATTACACATTCAGAATGCTCCTGGTCAACATACTTATTGTTGTTGGCAAAATGTATTGTCTATCTAGGTCAGTGCCTCTGCAGCCACCACAGTCATTACTATGACCACTGTTGATGCAGTCATCTCCAACTTTTTTTTGTTTAACCTGGTTTGTTTTTTTCCCGTTGAATAAGCTCTTCCATGTATGTTTTCTAAGCTTACCTTCACCATAACTCTCTGAGGCTCTCTCTTCCTCTCCTTTTCTGAACCTCTCTCTTCCCTTTCAGACACTGAATTCCTGGGGTAAACTGAGCTTCTCCCAGGGACTGGCTTCTATCCTTTGCAGCAGAATTGGATAAGTTCTTTACCCAGGTTCCCATCTCTCAACCTCTCTGTGTGCCATTTCTAAATATACTGTAACTTTCTTTCACTAGGATGATTGTGCTCCTCTGAGGTGACAAATAGAAGGAAGTAGGGAAGAAAAGACCTCATTTGTGCCAGCTAATATTAGTCACCATGGTTATTTCCCTCCGTGTTTGCAAACAATATTCTTTGTTCATATGTTTGTATCTACATAAATGTTCCTGGGTTTTTTTATATCTGTTTTCTTAGCACAATGAGTGTCATGCTGTGTGCTTCTGCATTAGTAAGTGACATATAGCTGTGGATTCAGTTATTGTCAACACAACTCTAGCCTTTCTCTTTTGCTACATTGTTTGCAGGTGGCCTTCTCTAAAGCCTCTGGTGGAGTCACAGGAGCTCCATCATCCTCATGAATCACTTTAGTTACTGTCACTGTGAACCCTCTTCCAGCATAACCAGGGGCTGACTCACTTACCTCTGCCCAGCATCTGAGAAGTTGTTTGCGAAGAACTGGATGCCACAGACTTCAGCTGGCATGTGACTGAGTTCCCAATAACCACAGCCAAGGAGTTATACTGAGCTCCAGGCCCCTGGGGAGGGCCTCCACACAGTGGCTTGTGTCCCTAGGCCTAGAGTACTAGGGCAGAAAATTTCCATATCCCTGAGGATCCAGGTCTATAATTTCTGGTCAGAGTTACCTTCTGGGTGTAGATGATTTGAAATTTGCATCCTCCAGCAAGTATCCTCCCCAAATAGGTCCCAGGAGTCTAGTCAGTCAGAGACATACTGGCCAACACCTTATTTTTTTTTTAATTCTCACCCAAGGATAATTTTCCATTTATCTTCAGATAGAGTGGGAAGAAGAAAGAGAGAGAGAGGGAGAGAGACATCGATATGAGAGAGACATATCGAATAGTTGCCTCCCACACTACCCTGACCAGGGTTGGGGACTGAACCGCAACCGAGAATACATGCCCTTGACCAGAATCAAACCCATGACTCTCTGGTCCAACAGTCATCACTCTAACAGGTGAGCCAAACTGGCCAGGAAGTGCCCAACACTTTAAACCTCACTATGGTACCAAGTGAACTGTTACTTATGAAAGACAGACAATGAACACAGGGCAAGAACAGTTTAGGGATAACCCAGTATTTCCTCAAAATCAGCTCAGAAATATATATACATTTGGTAAATGGCAAAGCCAGAATTCTAGCATAAGTATCTAAACCCTGACCTATATTTGTTTTAATAACTGTATTCAATAATTTTTTAAATTATCTTTTATTTTATGCATTTATTAAACTTATCTTTATTGCTGAATGTATTACAGATGTTCCTCCTTTTTCCCCTATTAACCCCCTCCTCTCCTCTCCAGCCCCACTCCTGCCTTTTTGAACACTTTTATCTGTGTCCATATGTTATGCATATATGCATATAAGTTCTTTGGTTTATTTCTTCCCACCCACCACCCCCCTGCTTTTTGAGGTTTGCCAGTCTAACAACCAATTTGTACTTCTTAATCCCTTCACCTTTTTCACCCCTTCCCCCTAATACCTCTCATCTGACAACCAACAAAATGTTCTCTGTATCTATGAGAATGTTTCTGTTCTGCCTGTTCACTTGTTTGTAGATTCAATTGTTGATAGATATGTATTTATTGCCATTTTGTTTGTTCATATTTTTTATCTTCTTTTTCTTCGAAAAGACCCTTTAACATTTAATATAATAATGTTTTGGTGGTGATGAACTCCTTTAGCTTTGTCTTGTCTGGGAAACTCTTTATATGTCCATCCATTCTAAATGACAGCTTTGCAGGATAAAGTAATCTGGGTTGTAGGTTCTTGCTTTTCATCACTCTAAATATTTCTTGCCACTCTCTTCTGGCCTGCAAAGTTTCTTTTGAGAAATCAGCTGAAAGTCTTATGGGAACTCCCTTGTAGGTAACTAACTGTTTTTCTCTTGCTGCTTTTAAGATTCTCTCTTTTTCTTGGTCAGCAAGTAGATCTTCACACCCACCTGCCAGAATCTTAAAATGTTTATATAGACTCTTTCACTATCCAGATGATCTCAACACTTTACTCTCTTAAGACTGTGTCCTTGAAATAGCTCTTAGTGTGTGAATGGTGGGTGGATTGTACATTCCACCTCCCAAGGACAGTGGAAGAAATGAGAAGTCTCTGATTGCCTGGGTGAAGCTTTCTGGTCAACCTGTGATCATGTCCACTCAATGACCCTCAACAATGTTTACATATATGCTTGCAGTTGTTACTCTGATTGTGTACTTTGGGTAGTATGTGTTTAAATGGTTTTCATTGTCATAAGATATATCTGAGTTTTAGTTAACAACACTGAAGATTTTGTTAACAGCAATTTTTTCAGACTATTCTGTCAATATTTCAGGAAGAAAATTATATTACCTGCAAATAATGATGAATTTTAATTTTGTTATATACGTGTCTTCTTCATGTACTAGTTGAATTTTATTTTATCAAGTTGATAATATATTAAATGTTTTAGTAAATAATTTCAAAAAGCTGATTAGAAAAACCTTAACTTGTTTCCGATTTTAATAGCAATTATACTATACTTTAAAAGAAAAAAATATTTTTCCATGTTAATAAACTGGCTTTTTATTTTTGTTCTACACATTTAAAAATTCATTTTTTAACTTTTTCACTAGCTTCAAAATGTATGAAGTTTGCTATATAATATTTATGCATTAATGTATTGATCTAGTGGGTGTAATTTATGTATTTTCTAATATTGAAACAGTATTTTTCTCTGTAATCATTCCATGTAGGCAGAGTATGGAATAGTTTTAGAATTTAGAATGTAAAACTAGAAACTAGACAGACACTTAGTTGCTACAAGATATTAGTAAAAAAATGTATCATTTTGAAGTCACAACTTTCTCATCTTAAATATGGGGATATTGAATCTTGTGACAGAGGATTGTTGAAAGGATAAAATCACTTCTACTTTTTCACTGAACAAACATTTTAACCTTTTTGTATGAAGCATCATACTAACTGTTAGAAATACAGTACATCAAAGAATGTTTTCTGCCACCTTAAAGAAGGAAATCAAAACTGAACATGAAGTGATGCCAAGGGTTACACTAGTGAGAGTAATAATGTCTTTGTTGAGTACTTAATGTGTCAACTATTCCAATTATTACTCAGTATTTCATTTAATTTCCATAATGAACTAATGGGATATATATTATAGTCAACCACTAAATGAACAATTTCTAATAAGGAATCAAAAAATGTTATGGCTTGAAATGTGTTCCCAAAAAGATATGCTGAAGTCCTAATCCCCAGGTACCTGTGAATGCAGCTGTATTTAGAAATAGGGGCTTTGTGGACATAATCAAGTTAAGAGCTACTAGTGTAAAAAAAGATTGATGAACTTTATTTCTTTTTTTGAATGTGTTTTATTGATTTTTTAGAGAGAGAGGAAGGGAGAGAAAGATAAAAAAAGTATCCATGTGAGAGAGATACATGGATTGGCTGCTCCAGCACGCCCCCTTCTGGGGACTAAGTCCACAAGCCCACCATGTATCCTGACCTGGAAATGAACCAGGACTTCTCAGTCCATGGGAGGAAGCTCAATCCATGGGACTGAGCCACACTGGCTGGGCAATGAACTTCATTTCAACCACACCCTGACTATATATCCCAAGTTTAAAATGTGTATTTGGGAGGATGATTATCAGACCCTATTCTTAACGGGTCCAAGCCTTTGGTTTTTTTGTCTCCTCATGCTCAGAAGTTGCCGATTTTTTGCTCCGTTTTATACTTATTTATTCATAATTGGCAAAAGTTCTCAGAGCAGAAATGGTGTTAAATTCTGGGCTTCTATCACAGGATAAATTTCTCCTAGTTTTGACTTATGTTTTTAACTTTTCAGTGATTGTATTTATTTATTTATTCATTCATTCATTCATTCATTCATTCATTCATTCATTTTGCCTTTTGGAGTCGATCTTCTTTTTTTTCAATATTTATTAATTTATTTTTGTTACAGATGTTTCTCCTTTTTCCCCCCTGGACACCCTCCACCACATCCAACCCCATCCCCCACCCAGCATTGTCTATGTACAATGGTTATGCATACATGCATATAAGTTCTGTGGTTTCTCTTTATTCCTTCCCCCAACCCCCTCTTTAGAGGATTGTCAGTTTGTACCCTACTTCCATGTCTCTGGGTCCACCCTGTTTCTCACACTGTTATGTTCATTATATTCCACAGACAAGTGACATCATGTGATATGTGTCTTTCTCTGCTTGGCTTGTTTCGCTCAGCATAATACTCTCCAGGTCCATCCATGTCATCTCAGAGGATAAGAGATCTTTCTTTCTTACAGCTGCATAGTACTCCATTGTGTATATGTACCACTGCTTTTTTATCGATTCGTCTACTGGTGGACACTTGGGCTGTTTCCAGATCTTAGCTATTGTAAATAGTGCTGCTATAAGCATGGGAGTACATATATTCTTTCTGATTGGTATTTCAGGCTTCTTAGGGTATATTCCTAGAAGTGGGATCACTGGGTCAAATGGCAGTTCAATTTTTAATTTCTTGAGATAATACCATAGTGTTTTCCATAGTGGCTGCACTAGTATGCATTCCCACCAGCAATGGACTAGAGTCCCCTTTTCTCCACATCTTTGAAAACACTTCTTGTTTGATGATTTGTTGATGGTGGCCTTTCTGACAGGTGTGAGGTGATACCTCATTTTTGTTTTAATTTGCATCTCTCTATGATTAGTGATGTTGAGCATTTCTTCATATGTCTCTTGGCCATTTGTATGTCCTATTTGGAGAGGTTTCTATTTAGGTCCTCTACCCATTTTTTAATTGGGTTCTTTGTCTTCCTTTTGTTGAAATGTATGAGCACTCTATATATTTTGGAAATTAACCCCTAATCTGATGTATTATTGGCAATCATGCTCTCCCATACAGTGGGTTGCCTTTCCATTTTGATGGTTATCTCTTTTGCTGTGCAGAAGCTTTTGAGTTTGATGTAGTCCCATGTGTTCATTTTTTCCTTTGTTTCTGTTGCCTTAGGTGATGTATCAGTGAAAATTCTGCTCTGTATGATATCTGAAATTTTTTTGCCTACATTTTCTTCTAGGATTTTTATGGATTCATGAGTTACATTTAAGTCTTTTATTCATTTTGAGTTTATTCTTGTTTATAGTGTAAGTTGATGGTCTAGTTTCATTTTTTTGCATGTAGCTGTGCAATTTTCCCAACACCATTTATTAAAGAGGCTGTCTTTACTCCATTGTCTGCTCTTGTCACTTATGTCAAATTTTAATTGATTATAATGTCTTGGGTCCATTTATGGGTTCTCTGTTCTGTTCCACTGGTCTATATGCCTGTTCTTGTGCCAGTACCAGGCTGTTTTGATTACAGTAGCTTTGTAGTATAACCTGATATCCAGTATTGTGATCCCACCTACTTTGTCTTTCTTTTTCCAAGATTGCTGTGGCTATTTGGGGTGTTTTTTGGTTCCATATGAAATTTTGAAGTATTTGTTCTAGTTCTGTGACATATGTCATTGCTATTTTGATAGGGATTGCATTGAATCTATAGATTGCTTTGGGCAATATGGACATTTTAATGATGTCAATTCTTTCTATTTATGAACAAAGTATGTGCTTAAACTTTTTAATATCTTCCTCTATTTCTTTTTTTTAATGTCTTGTAGTTTTCTGCAAATAGGTCCTTTACTTCTTTGGTTAAGTTTATTCCTAGGTATTTTAATTTTTTTTTTTTTTTTTTTTTTTTTTTTGCAGCAATGGTAAATGGGATTGTTTTTTCAGTTTCTTTTTCTGTGACTTCATCATTGGTGTACAAGAATGCCTTCAAATTCTTGATGTTAATTTTGTATCCTGCTACTTTGCCAAACTCATTTATTAAGTCTAGTAGAATTTTTATAGAGTCTTTAGGGTTTTCTATGCATAATATCATGTCATCTGTGAATAATGACAGTTTCACTTCCTCCTTTCCAATTTGGATCTCTTTTATTTTTTCTTCCTGTCTGATTGCTGTGGCTAAGACTTCCAGTACTAGTTAAATAAGAGTGGTGAAAATGGGCATCCCTGTCTTGTTTCTGTTCTTAAGGGAAATGCTTTTAGTTTTTGCCCATTGAGGATGAGGTTGGCTGTAGGTCTTTCATATATGACCTTTATTACGTTGAGATATGATCCCTCTATTCCTACATTGCTGAGCATTTTTATCAAAAATGGGTGCTGGATTTTGTCAAATACTTTTTCAGCATCTATTGATATGATCACCTGGTTTTTATCTTTCATTTTTTTTATGTGGTGTATCACATTTATTGATTTGCAAATATTGGACCAGCCTTGCATCCCTGGGATGAATCCCAGTTGGTCATGGTGAATAGTTTTTTTGATATATTGCTGGATCTGATTTGCTAGGATTTTGTTCAGTATTTTGGCATCTATGTCCATCAGGGATATTGGCCTGTAGTTTTTTTTTTCGTTGTAGTGTCTTTTTCTGGTTTTGGAATTAGAATTATGCTGGCCTCATAAAACAAGTTTGGAAGTCTTCCTTATTCTTGAATTTTTTGACATAGTTTGAGAAAATTGGGTGTTAGTTCTTCTTTGAATGTTTGGTTAAGCTCCCCCGTGAAGCCTTCTGTGCTTGGGCTTTTGTTTGCTGGGAGAGTCTTGATTATCTCTTCAATTTCCTTAATTGTTTTTGGTATGTTCAAGTTTTCTATCTCTCCCCATTTCAGTTTTGGGAGACTACATGTTTCTAGAAATTTATCCATTTTGCTTAGATTGTCAAATTTTTTGCCGTATAATTCTTTGTAGTATTTGTTAACAATTCTTTGTACTTCTGTGGTGTCAATTGCTACTTCTCCACTTTCATTTTTGATTTTGTATATTTGGGTTTTCTCTCTATGTTTCTTGGTGAGTCTAGCTAAGGGTCCATCAATCTTGTTTATCTTTTCGAAAAACCAGGTCTTTGTTTCATTGATCCTTTGAATTGTTTTTTTTTTGGACTCTATGTCATTTATTTCTGCTCTGATCTTTACTATTTCCTTCCTTCTACTTGCTCTGGCATTTTCTCTTTGTTTGCTTTCTAGTTCTTTAAGTTGTGAGGATAGATAATCTATTAGATATTTTTCTTGTTTCTTGAGGTAGGCCTGTAGTGCTATGAACTTCCCTCTCAGAACTGCTTTTGTTGCATCCCATAGATTTTATGTTGTTGTGTGTTCATTTTCATTGGTTTCCAGGAAGTTTTGAATTTCTTCCTTGATCTTCATTGTTTTATAACATACTATTTAGCCTCCATGTGTCCAAATGTCTTTGCATATTTTTGTTGCAATTGATTTGAGTTTCATGCCATTGTGACTTGAGAAGATACTCGATATGATTTTGATCTTCTTGAACTTGCAGAGACTTAGTTTGTGTCCTAACATGTGGTCTATCTTTCAGAATGTGAATTCTGCAGTTTTGGGGTGTAATTCTCTGTAGATATCTATTAAATTCATTTGATCTAGCGCTTCATTTAGAGTCTCTGTTTCCTTGTTAATTTTTTGTCTAAAAGATCTATCAAGTAATGTCACTAAGATGTTGAAGTCCCCTGCTATGATTGTATTGCTGTTAATTTCTCCTTTGAAGCCCTCCAGGAGATTTTTAATATATGTCCGTGATCCTATATTGGGTACATATATGTTTATCAAGGTTATATCTTCCTGTTGGATAGATCCTTTCAATATTATGTAGTGACTTTCTTTGTCTTTAGTTATGGCCTTCATTTTGAAATCTATTTGATCAGATATGAGTATTGTTGCCCTGGCTTTTTATTTCTTTTCTCTTTGCTTGGGAGATTTATTTCCATCCCTTCATTTTCAACCCATATGAGTCTTTTGTTGTGAGGTGGGTCTCTTGTAAACAACATATAGATGAGTCATGCCTTTTTATCCAGCCAGCTACTCTGTGTCTTTTTATCACAGCATTCAAACCATTTACATTTAAGGTGATTATTGATATGTACTTATTTATTGCCATTTTTGTTTAGTGTGGTTCTATTTTTCTTCCCATTTCTCCTGGTAATTACAGCAGTCCTTTTAACATTTCTTGCAGTGCTGGTTTGGTGCTAATGTATTCCTTTTGCCTTTTTCTGTCTGGGAAGCTCTTTATTTGACCTTCTATTTTGAATGATAGCCTTGCTGGGTAGAGTAGTCTTGGATTCAGATCCTTGTTTTTCATGACCTTGATTACTTCATGCCACTCCCTTCTGGTCTGTAATGTTTCTGTTGAGAAGTCAGCTGACAGCCTTTTGGGGTTTCTTTTGTAGGTAACCTGTTGCTTATCTCTTGCTGTCTTTAGGATTCTCTCTTTGTCTTTAATTTTTGGCATTTTGATTACTATGTCTCTTGTTGTGGGCCTGTTTGGGTTCTTCCTATTTGGGGCTCTCTGTGCTTCTTGAACTTGAATGCTTTCTTCCTTCACCAAATTAGGGAAGTTTTCTGTCACTATTTCTTCAAATATATTCTCTAACCCTTGCTCATTTTCTTCCTCTTCGAGGACTCCTATGATGTGAATTTTATTACCTTTCCAGTTGTCCCACAATTCTCTTATGCTGTCTTCCTGTTTTTAAATGTTTTGTTTTGTTTTGTTTTTTTCCTTTTGGTTTTCTGATTGGTTGATTTGTTCTACCCTGTCTTCTAATTCACTGATTCAGTCCTCAGCTTTCTCTACTCTGCTGGTTAGTCCTTCCAATGTGTTCTTTATTTCTGCTATGTCATTCTTCATTTCTTCTTGGTGGTTTTTTATTTCCAATTGGTTGATTTTCAATGTTTTTATGTCTTTACTCATGGTGTTGATGTCCTTACTCATGCTGTTGAGCTTCTTCAAGATCATGGCTCTGAATTCTACCTCTGATAACTTACTTAACTGCATTTCATTTACCTCATCTTTGGTAGAGGTCTCCTGTTTTTACATTTGGGATTTGTTTTTGTGTTTCACCATTTTGGCTATCTCAGTGAGTTTTGAAGCCTGCCAAATTTTTTCTGTGCGTGTTGGTGTTCTGCTGTTTGTGGCTTTCTCTACTGGGTTTGGATGACCGTGGGAGGACCCATGTTAAACACCACTGTCAAGTCTTACTTTCCTGGGTAGATTTGCAAGCCCAGGAATAGTTCAGTTTTCCTGGAGCTTTTTGCCTGGAGTCTTAGTGTTGGTTATGTGCAGAGCCTTGGGTTCTCAGTTGAATGAAAAACTCCCTCAGGTGTTCGGTGTAAGAGGATTTACCAAGAGTGGGATGGATGATGGTTGTTAATGAGCCTCAATTTGCATTTCAATAACCCATCTGGGTAGGGTTGAATCTCTGAGGAAGGGGCCACCACCTCTCCCCAGAGCCCTGGGAAGGAGTAAGATGGCCATCATACTATGTGGCCACTACTCAGCAAAAGCTCTGGGTGCCCTCCAAATCCTGAGTGTCCCTACACAGTTCCAGTCCAATCCGGCCTCCCTCAGCCAGAACCCAAGGTGAGTGGCTGTGGCTATTTTAGTGCTCTGTCCTGGCCCTCTGTGTTGTGGAGCAGGCTTGGGATTTTAATCCCAAGGATGCTGCTCACAGCTAAGACCGCTGTTGTCTGTGGGCTCCCAGCTCCCTTCTCATGCCTCCACAATCCTACCAGGATCTATTCAGTGTCCCTGGTTATATGGTCCTTGCAAGCTGCTTTTCTGTTGCTTTTTCCTGATGATTTGTCTTCATTTTAGTTGTAATTCCAGTTTGGTCCTGGGAGATGGTCTGTGTAGCTTCCATTCACTCCACCGCCATTTTGGAATCCTTTTTCAGTGCTTTTAAAAGTATGTTTTCATTTTACTAATTCAAGCAGCTTTTTAGTGACAATTTAGCTGGGTAAATGTTTAATATTGACAAGTACTTTTATGATATATAGAGTAATATACATAATATATGCTATACCTATAATTTTATGTCATATCTAAGTATTTCTACAGCTTTCTGACATCTATTTTTGCTGTTGAGAATATATTGTCAGTCAAATTATAGTTCCTTTGTAGGTAATGTTTAATCTCTCTGACTCTCTTAGAACTTCTTGTCTTTGGGTTTTAGAATGTTAGCAAATATGTATACAGTTTTTAAATTCTGCTCATTAATTAAACCACAGAACTTATATACATGTATGCATGAACAATGGACATGGACAACAAAGCTGGGGACAGGGCGGGGAGGGAGGGGAAGGGGGGAATCAGTGGGGGGAGAAGGAGAAACATCTGTAACAAAAATAAATTAATTAATTAAAGAAATAAAATGACATGATATAGGAATGCGGTAGTCCCAGAGACGCAGAAGTGGGGTACAGACTGACAATCCCCTAAAGAGGGGGGTGGTGGGGGAGAGATAAACCACAGAACTTATATGCATGTATGCATGAACAGTGGACATGGACAGCAAACTGGGGAAGGGGCAGGAAGGCAGGAGGAGGGGGGAATCAGTGGGGGAAAAGGGAGAAACATCTGTAACAAAAATTAATTAATAATAAAAAATAATAAAATAAAATTAAATTAAATTTTTAAAAAAGGGCTTTCCAGAGTAAGCTATTCTTTCTTTATAAAGGTTTCAATCAGTGGTGACAGCCTAGAGTCTTGAGCCTCTGTATTTCTTTGTCCTGGAGAGTATTTTGAGAGAATTTTAATTAGATGTTCACATTTAAAAATCAGTAGATTTCATATAAAATTCAGATTTCCATGTCTCTTAAAGAATTATGTTTGGCCATGGACACAGGCAATAGTGTGTTGAAGGCCTGGGGGGTAGGGAGCAGGGTGGAGGGGGTCAATGGGGGAAATAGGGAGCATCTGTAATACTTTTTAACAATAAAAATAATTTTTAAAAAAAAGAAAAAGAAATAAATAAATAAAAATAAAATGACATAATATCATTTAAAAAAATAAAAATAAATTCTGCTCATAATTAATTGAGCATCTTGACTCTGAGATGATTCAGTCATTATCCCTTTGAATATTTCTCCTCCCCTTTATTTTCTATATTCTTTTGTAAAAATCCAGCTTTGGATATATTGAAGTTTCTAATTCAATTCTCTTAACCCTTTTGCCTCTACTTAACTTTCTACTCTCTTTCAAATTCTACTGCTTTTAGATTAAGCTCCTCAACTTTAGCTCCACTTGGCCAGTTCTCAACTCAACTGTGTCAATTTTTTGTAATATGTTATTTTTTTCTGTATATCAGTGATTAATTTTATATTTTTTAGATATTGTTCTTTTTTCAAATATACCTGGTTTTCTGATAGATTAATGCACCTTTCTCATCTTTTGGACTCCATCTTCTTTTGTTTCTTTAACCATTGTAAACATAGTTGTTATAACAGGTCAGACATTTTTTTTTTTTTATGGCTTAGGTCCATTTTATTGGTTTTCTTTCAGAATCCTTTTACCAAACAGCAAAGTTAAAATCCAAATCCCTAACAAGAGTGTGCGAACCCTTCCTTTTTCCCCAGATCCCTCCACCACTCCCCATGTTCTTTGGGGTGGAAGGCAGGCTATTTTCATTCCCTACCAAACTTCAAAAAGGAAAAATACCTACCACCTAGCAAATCCTTCCCCTCAGCCCCATCCCCCACAGAGCTGATCCTGGTTACAGGAGACCCTGGTAAGAACTGCTGGGATCCAGCAGGCGTTCTAAACCCCAGAGGGCCATGGCCAGGGCACAAGCCCTGGACACTGTCCTCTGGCTCAGAGGCCCCTAGCAACACTGTTGTGCCCAGCACCTAATTCCCAGAGGCCAGCTGCATACTCTCAGGGCAGGGAGGCTCAGAGAATGGGCCTTATCAGGGAGCTGGTGCAGGTAGATGCAATCAGACTTGAAGTGACAGCGACCATTCCTTCACACGAAGAACCGACACTGGGTCTGGTTGGTCAGGACCTTGACATTCCTGATGAGTTGCCCCTTCTCAGTCCCCTTGCTCACCCAGAATGTGTGGGGGCTGATCTAATTGAAATAGACACAGAACTGAGGACAGGCCTTGATGACATCCAGTGTGGGAATTCCTGTCAGCTCTTCCTGCAGGTGCTCAGGCAGCCCAGGCAGGGGACGTGAGTGCATTTGGGCAGGATGCCAAAGATGCACTCAACCTCTCTCTTGTCCCACCCTTGTGCAGGTATATACCACCCACAACGTCCTGACTGTCCTGCTCTGTCTCAAGGTCCATGCTCTGAAGTGGGGCCACAAGCTCCCAGACAAGGGCTAACAGGCTGAGACTGCTGGGAGTAGCTGTGACCGCCATCAGCAGATGATGGCACCAGGAACTTCCAGAAACTGTCATCAAGCTCCTCGTCCTTGCCAGTTCACTCCTCCAGGCCAGGCTCCAGGCCCCAGCCAACTCCGCCCAGTCCCAGCCCACAGCCACAGAGGGCACGCAGGTGGGCTCAGAGCCCCTGCGGCTCAGCGCCAGCAGGGGTCCTGATAGAGTGACAAGTGACTCCCAAGGGCTGCCAATCTCACTGTCCAGGAGGCCGCAGGGGCTGACAGCGGCATTAGTCTCTGTGGAAGCAGAAGCCTTATTGGAAGTGTCTGCGGACCTTCCTGTCTTCAACAAAGTTACAGCTTGACACTCAGTGACAGGCCCTCTGGCAAAATTCCTGAATGGCCGCTGAGAGGGGGCACTGCTCTCCCCACCATGGCCATCACCACCTGCCCTGCAGGGTCCGTCTCAGCTGCAGCCCCTGGTGAGAGAATCACTTACATCTGATCATTTTGTTTCAAAACTCGTATACCTAATTCTGCTGAGTCTCGCTCCTGTTTTGTCATTTTGAAATGTGAGTTCATGATCAACAGAGCGATTTCTGTAAGATTTCTTAAGATTGCCCAGAGGACACTTTGTATTAATTTCTCCACTTGGGATATCCCAGGCCAGATAATATAAATTCCAAATCAAGCCTACCTGAGGGAAACTGGTTTTAATTCTCTCTAAAGTCTAATTCAAGACAAAGCGTGTGTGTGTGTGTGTGTGTTTTGCTCCTTCACTGAAGTTAGAGCCCTCCAAGATATGTGGCACTATAGGAGTCTGTGTTTCTTAATTCTACTTCCTCCCTTTGTGAGTATCCAAGTTCTTGTGTCCTCTATTTGTATGATCATATTTTACATATGTTTTATTGAATATTTTTAGAGAAAGAAGTGAGAGGGAGAAAGAGATAGAAACATGGATCAAAGGGAACATCAACTGGCTGCCTCCTGCATGCCCTTAACTGGCGATCAAGCCTGCAACCTGGGCTTGTGCCCTGACCAGGAATTGAACCAGCGACCTCTTGGTACATGGGTCAACACTCAACCTCTGAGCCACAATAGCTGGGCTCTATTTGTATAATCATTTAAAATGAAACCTTTTTTGTTGTAGAAACTGATAAATATTCCCATTGTGGCCATAGATTCGATGTCTGCTTATCAAGGAAGAGCATTTAGGCGAACTGAATAATTCGTCACACTGTGGAGACCAGGAAGAATGAGCATCACGATCATTGCAACATCTTTATTATTCCAATGAATTATGCAATACATTTTGGCTCAGATAAAGGACTATGGTGCAAAAGAAAAATGAAGTTAATGATATGAAGCAAGGAAGTATTTACCCCACAAAAGGAAAAATAAATAAAGAGAGAAAAAAAATCTCATCATCTCAGAAATCATTTCTAGCTGACATATGAGTTGACTGGACAAATGTAGTGCAGAGTTCCTCAGACTTCTCCCAAGTCAGCATCCTAGCTGGGAAGTCAAGGCAGCCGAGCTCACCTCAGCTGTGAGGAGCAAGACACATGGGCCCATAAATACCCCCCTTTTGGCTCAGTCTACAGACGAATCAATATTTACTTTTACAAGGGTAAATGTAAGTCTAAGGAAAATCTCTTTCTGAAACAGTACACAGTGTTTTCCCGTTATAAACACGTAAGTAAATGCAATAAATACAGTGATTTTGCTGAGAAAATCTACCAAGGTCTGCTCTTCTCTAGAATAGTGAGTCCCTTTCTCAACCGTGCTCTGCCAACAGCATCTTCTGACACACCACCAGTTCTGCATGAACTCAAAGACTGTGCAGAAAATCATTGCTTGTTTGAATCCAATACCAGACTCCTGGCACCATCCTAGCAGAATGTCAAGGGAGTTCTCAGAAATATGTTTGGACCGTCTTGAGGTAAGGACTGGCTCTGGGAAAGAGTTCCGATCCCTGTACCCCACCCACTGACCTTCTATCCCTGAGATGCAGCTCACCAGTGCCCCACTCACGGCCCTCTCTTCTTTCTACCACAGATGATGGGGAGGGCTGAAAAACGTAGAAGGGATCTAAAGGGCCCTCTGCCTCTCTCTCTTATGAGTCTAAAATAAAACCTGAGAAGCTGCTTAATTGAGGAGCTGGAGGAGGCAAACTAAAGGCAGACCAGGCTCTGCGGTTAAGAGTGTCTCAAAGAGACCAGGAGGCCACAAAACCTCCAGAGGTCCTCCTTCCAGTTCTCACTCTTTCCACTCCACAACTTCTATTTCAGTTCATAATCACTGTATACACGTGATAGAGACAAGGCTGAGGTCACCGCACACACAGATAAGTTTACATTTTCCAGGCTCACTTGCAACTATAAGACAAAGCCTGGCCAAGGAAACGGCATTCACCTCCTCCAGGCATATGGTCTTCACAACCTCCTTGATCTCCTCTACATTCTCTTTCTTTCCCCATCTTTGGGCAATTGCAGATGATCCGCTGGAAGACATGACACCTTAGGGAACCACACCGTGGAGGAGGCTAGGTCCCTGAATGACTGCGTGGAGGAACGCTTTCCCCTTCCAAATGCATTGGCCTGGATGTCATCAGAAAATAAAATTGCATTGTGTTAAACAACTGACAAACTGGAACTGTGTGTTTAGTTATCGTGACTAAGGCTGCAGACAGTGAGAAAATTGGCATCCAGTGCTAGAAAGATCACATAACAAAGAAAGCTGACATGGCTACTAAACTGAAACTCTAGGGGAAATAGTTGGAACAATTCAAAACAACCATGTGTGTTTGCCATTGTTGATTCCATTTGACAAGTGGCTGCGAGAAATAGATGAGCTTAGCAGAAAATTTTCAACAGAAATTAATGATGATACAGCCCATAAATTTGGAGTCTCAAAGCATTATCCTACCGCTTGTGAGATCAAAGGTGAAGAGAAAGATTTAGAATGTCTTCAAGTAACAAAGACTCAGAAACCAGCCCTGAGAAGAGATGAGATTACATGTATAACTGTCCAGCTCAAGTCAGATAGTCTTGGATAGACACCATTAGGTAGGACATGAGTGACATGGGGAAAGAGTAAAGATAATTACATTTTTTTAAATTATGCCTAGGAAAAGTCTTTGGGTGTGTGCTCCGTGTGCGTCTCAGCCTATAGATAGTGATGTTATTGGCTGGAAATGCCTGGAGGAACTGACCTGGGCAGAAAGCCCTCAGACATCCACCCGACTGGAGCCACTACTGAGGCTGGAGCAGCCCTTGCAGTTCTTATTATGATTACAAGATGCACTTCAGCAACAATTAGCAGGAAACTTTGAAAAAATAAGGTTTGTTACTCACAAGACTTGCAAGGTACAAAGTACACCTGGGACCGCACAGCGAGATCAGAGAAAAAGAGAAAGAGAACAAACCTGGGGTTCTGCCTTTATTCGGATCAAGGGTGAGGGTGCCCAAAGTGTCCCAGGTTCATTCTTTATTGGTGAATTTAAAACATAGTACCAGAAATTAAGCACAGAAAAAAAAAAATAGGGTCAAGCAAAGGGTCGGTCAACCAGAGCTTTCTAAAATGTCTAATTTGCCCTGGCCGGTTTGGCTCAGCGGTTAGAGTGTCGGCCTGCGGTCCCGAGAGACCCAGGTTCGGTTCCCGCTATGGGCACGTACCTCGGTTGCAGTTTGTCCCCGACCCTGGTTGGTCGTGCGGGTGGCAGCCACTCGAAGTGTCCCTTCACGTCGATGTTTCTCTCTCTCTCTCCTTTCCTCTCTCTCTCCCTCCCACTCTATCTGTACAAAAAAATGGAAAAATGTCCTCGGGTGAGGATAAAAAAAATAAAAATAAGCCCTGGCCAGTTTGGCTCAGCGGTTAGAGCGTCGGCCTGTGGTCCGGAGAGACCCGGGTTCGGTTCCCGCTAAGGGCACGTACTTCGGTTGCAGTTTGTCCCCGGCCCTGGTTGGTCGTGCGGGTTGGTCGTGCGGGTGGCAGCCACTCGATGTGTCCCTTCACGTCGATGTTTCTCTCTCTCTCTCCCTTCCTCTCTCTCCCTCCCACTCTATCTGTACAAAAAATGGAAAAATATCCTCGGGTGAGGATAAAAAAAAAATAAAAAATAAAATAAATAAATAAATAAAATGTCTAATTTATCAGGTGGCTCTATACCTAGCTGTGTAACTGGTAACAAGTTTATTCGAGATGAATGTCTTTTGTCTTTGAAGTGGATGCTTCAGCAAGCAAAAGCTGAATGTCAGCCACTGGCATTACAATCACAAGAGCTGATGGTCAAGTGCTTCCACCACAGAAGATTACTAGCGCTTGGAACTGACCTAACACAAATAGATCAAACCCTGCTGGGTTTTTTTTTTTTGGGGGGGGGGGGTTCATGGCCAAAGAAACATGAACTTGGCTTTATTTTTTTTTTTTTATCCTCACCTGAGGACATTTTTGCATTTATCTTCAGATAAAGCAGGAGGGAGAGAGGGAGGAAGAGCAAGAGAGAAACATCGATGTGGGAGAGACACATTGAGTGGTTGCCACCCACATGACCCCAACCAGGGTCGGGGACAAACTGCAACCAATGTATGTGCCCTTAGCGGGAACCGAACCCCGGCCTCTCTGGTCCACAGGCCGGAGCTCTAACCACTGAGCCAAACCAGCCAGAGCATGAGCTTGGCTTTTAAAGAAGGTTTCTGACTAAGAATTGAAACAATTAGCAATCCTAATGTTTTGCGACAGGAGGCAGGCTCCAGATGCAGCATCTGCCAATGAAGTCACATGCTCCAAAGCCTGCTTCATTTAAGGTCAGTTGAGGACATTGAAGAAGGTACAATTCCCTAAGGCAGAACAAGGGGACAGAGAAAACAACGGCCAGGAGAGCTCCTCCCAGAGAACACAACCAGTGTCTAACCAGGGAATTTACCTGACTATCTGCCTGCCCCCAAAGTATTCCAGCATTGCCATTGACAAATTATTCCTAAATGAATTCCATGCTTCACTTCCAACTGAGGATCTTTACGGCTGGTCCCCATTGTCTGCTCCACCATAAAATATG
Source organism: Molossus molossus (assembly GCF_014108415.1). Lineage (NCBI taxonomy): Eukaryota > Metazoa > Chordata > Mammalia > Chiroptera > Molossidae > Molossus > Molossus molossus. The sequence goes on from NW_023425348.1 coordinate 49,530,940, forward strand.
TGGTGGGAAGGGGAAGATGACTTGTCCAAGTGGAATGTCATCTGGACCGGATGGAGAAGACCACACATGCCCCACCTCCATCCCCAGAGATCTTGAACTTTGTGCTACACACAGAGGCTAGATGAGAATTTGGATAGTCTGATGTGCGAAGTAGTTACATATATTTTACACGCAAGAATCTCTCTGATTATTTCTCTTAAGGAATATTCAGTGACCAGCCTCTCCAATAGGGAGTTGGATCTATGTAAGGTCTCTGGAAAATGAAATAATAGAGAAATGATGTAAAGCTCTGCAGAGTGAGCCCTTAAAACCTTCTACACGCTCCCTCCGTTTGCTTGTATGACAGCCAGATTCAGAAGCACTGTTGGACATGGAGGATCTACATATGGAAGAAACACAATCTCTAAATGTCGACATGAAGCAAAGCCCCCACGCATTGGGATGGGGTATGGATGAGAAGTAAACTTTTAGTGTGTTAACGTACTGTGACATCTTTGTTGTAGTAACTAACTTTATTTGCAGTATCTAATTCAATATAAGTGTTGGAGAGCTCAGGAGTTTTCTCAACGGAGTTGTCAGTCACTTTTCAAACACCAAGCTCAAGTGAGAACTGAATTCACTCCAGTATTGCTATTCTCATTTATAACCACTAGGGGACACTGTTGCCTTTCCAGCAATGACGCTTTTACTGAATCCTGGCACTAAAGCCCTAGTGTTTGGACTCCATGGCTGCAGTCCTGATGTCCCGCACTGAACCTCTAATACCCATGTTTAGAATATATCCCAAAGCACAACGAAGTTTCAGAATGACTGTGTGCTGAGAGGCTCCCCAATTCTGTTTTATGATACGTAGAAAATGTAGTTTCGTTCACTAAACCATATTTATTTTCGGTCTTTGTTTTGAGCAATGGTTACCAACACAGACTCCCTTTTTCCTCCAAATATTTCATTGCAGGGAATGTGTTGCTCTCTCTTGCCAGTGGGTCTTGATTTAAATCTGCTCTGTTCCTGAATAGCAGCATACAGTGGTTTCAGATATTCTTTCTGAAAAGGCTCTGTGTTCATTGCAAATTACTCATGCAAATGTTTCTAACCTGCAAATCAGCCAGTAAGGTGAACCACCCTCTCCTCCCCCTTCCCATGTTCTTAACACAACCCCATCAGTACAATTGGACCATAGTTAGCCTATATTAAAAGTGACTCTTCACAGATTTTCTTAGTTAAACTGATAAAACATCTCTACCCCATCAATTTATTTTTTTTTAATTTTATTGAGATGTAACTGATATACAGCACTGTATAAGTTTAAGGTGTATAGCATAATGACTTGACTTAGGTTTATTGTGAAATAATTACAATTAGTTTAGTTAATATCCAGCATCTCATACAGATACAAAAAGAAAAAGAAAAATGTTTTTTTTTTCCTTGTGATAAAAACTTTTAGGATTTTCTCAACCTTTAAATATAACTATAACCATGTTCTAAATTACACCCCCAATACTTCTCTTATAACTGGAAGTTTGTACCTTTTATACCCCATTCATTTAAAATGCCCTAATTTATGATAGTTCATTTTATCCACTCGAGGCAGTGTTCAAAGATTTCTACTAAGTCCATTTGTTTAATGTGGTGGGAACTTTACGACAGAGTTGCGTTTGCCCTTCAATATCTGGCTCTTTGAGTAATCCTGTCCCCCATCACCTTTCCCTGGTATGGACTCACCCCAAAACCTATCTTAGGACAACTGTGATCAGTTTCTGGAACCAGTGCATTGGGTTTGACCATTCTGCCAAGCAGTGGTCCTCTTAGCCTCTGTCCTCAGAACCAGGGCAGAGACCCAATCTTAAGTACACGGCTTGTCTGTTCCTTACATCCAGGGCTCCACTACTATGGAACTCGAGATCTTTTGCAAACACTGTTTGTCAAATCTTCACTTAGACACTTCGATATGGTCAGTAAGGGGGTGTTTCCCAAGTCCTTGGATGAGCCACAATTGTACTAGTTACTATGAAGAGTGACAACAATCCTATACGAATTCCTACAAGTTGGTAGTTTCCATTCCTGTGTATAACCAGTTTTAGTAAACTTTTCATACTTATGTTCGCCCTTTGCATTAATTGAGAGGAGCCTGGTTCAGAAATTAAGATCTAGATTTTGACCAGCTAACAGACTCATTCCTCTTTGGGTCCCTCCTGGGTTTGCACCTGGGTGAAAGCATGGCACTCCTAGAGAGACCAACAGAGTGGACCAAGTGTTTGGAAATACCACTGACCACATGTATCATATTTCTATGAATTCTATTCTTTCTGCTAGATTTCTTTTAAAAAAAACTCATTTTATAAACATCCACAGAAGGCTCTCATGAACATTTAAGATTATCATGCACAGACACTGATTGTTTGCAAGTGCTCAAAACAGTTGAGCTTTTTGTTTCGTTATGATTACTACCATTATTATCAGTACATGAAGACACTGAGATTTTTAGTATCATTTTTAGACAGTCAGTATTAAAGTTGACCATTCTATCCTCTGAGGGACAATAGGAAGATGGTGGTAGATAAAACTCTTCTAGCAGCCAGGAAATGTAGAGAGAAGCACTACCAGACAATGATTTAAAAAAAAAAAAAAAAATGACAAAAACTGAGTCATACCTGTGACTCTGGCTTGAGGAAATGAGAGCGAAACCCAAGAATACAAGAATATGAATAGCCCCTTCTTGTAGGCAAATATGTGTCATTTTCTTTCCTGCTGTTATTGGGTGTAGCTTTGGAGAACCCAGTGCCCATACCAGCAGTGAGCTTCAGTTCCTCTATCCAATTGCTAATATGGGGCTGTCAGTCTCTATTCCTACTGTCAATTCAATGCTAAATTCTGTCGTAGCTGTGAAAGCTGCCCCTGTGACATTACATCATGTCTTTACACCCACCTGCACTGCAGGGTGCTATTACTATTTCAACTGCCCCCTCGCATCCTCACATAAGCTTTCAGACTCAACCAAGAGGAGCTGTGCAGTCATTTCTCTGTCCACACTCTGCTTTGTGATGCTGAGGCTCAACTCTGGGACTCTTCTCTGTCAGCTGACTCCCTCTTAGTTTTCGCCCACCAAGAGCAGCAGAAAGACTGGAAGGTTGACGCGGGGGTGGGAGAGGTACTTTTTCTTCCCTGCCTGGTCCTGTCTTGTCAGTATCCCTTAGCAATGACTCATCACAATGGCAGTAGGGTTGATTCTAGTCTCCATGATTGGTTGGTTGGTTGGTTGGTTGCCTGGTCACTTGAATGGATTTGGGTTTGCGTTTGGGTTTGAGTTTTAGAACTCCAAGATCAAATCAGCCTCACTGACCTCCCTGGGAGGTATCAACAGCAGCAGGATAGTCCCTCTTCAGAAGTCTTAGTCCCAGCTCTAAGGGTACCGACTCTGAGCTCCTGTGACGTCAGTGCTAGTGAGAGTCAGAGCCCATCCTCAGAGTAGTGAGACCCAGTCAGTCCCGTGGGTCCTATGTGCTAATGACCCAACCTCTTTCTCAGCATAAGATTCTTCCTGCAGGTCCTATCTCTGTGTTACTCCATCCTATTTTTTGTTTGTTCACTTATTTCAACTCTCCAATACCCATTTAACCAATTGCTTACATTAAGTTTTCTAAAAATAATGGGTGCAATATCTTTTCTCCTGACTTGCTCACTGTTATCCACAAACCTGACACTATGCCATGTCTTCCCACCTTCAGCTGGAGCTCTGAGGCAGAGTCTACAGATGAATGAGACTTAATTCCCAGTTCACTGCATGTGTAGCTCAAACATATAGGAAAATGGCCAACTCACTGTTTGGGTCGGTTTCTCCATTTTCCACCTCATTGGTATCCTGTCACTTCACCTGTAGCCTCGTTCTCAAGACCCCCTGAAGGTCATAAGGTGATGTAAGATAGAATAGAAAGTTGTCATTGCTTTATATTATTATGAACACTCTTTTCCTGTGGTTCTGCAGATGCTGTGCTGGGTAGGACTCTGCATTCTCTGAGAACACCCTGGCTCTCAAAGACGTAGGTACAGGCAGGAAACACATATAGACAGCCAGAAGGATAATCACAGACCAAAGGAGAGCTGGGTGAGAGCTTGGAGGCGCATTTCGGTAGAAAGAGCCTGGACTCTATAGACTGGATTTTGATACCTACTCTATTGCTTTCCAGACATGTGATCTTGACTGGTTACCTATCCTACAAGCATTTTTTTTTAAACTACATTAAGTGTAAGTAATGATGCCTGCAAGAATGTTATGAAGATTAAATTGCTTAAATATAATTGCCTAGGTTCAAAGTAGTTACTCAAGAAATATGAGTGTCTCCCTCTTGCTTACCTCCACCTGAATTAGACAAAGACAAAAAAAAAGAAGAAGAAGAAGAACGTGTCTGGGTCAGTGATGAAGTAAGCTTCTGTGTGTGTAATAAATACTCACTTACAGGCATTTCTCCATCTTGCTGCCTAGGCAAAATCACTGAGAAGGAAAAAGAGAAGGATTTAGAAAACTTTTTCTATGTATTCACATCCTTCTGTGCAACAATTTCTGAATTCCTTGTTTTATCTCTTTGGTCCGAACCCCATATACAATAGGGTTCAAAGCAGGGGGTATGAGGTGGTGAAGGACATTGAGCAGGATCAGGATGTCCATGGGGACTCTCTTTCGGGCCACATTTGTCAACACCACAACCAGCAGGATGGTGCTGAAGAAGAGGATGAGGATGAAGTGGGAGCCACATGTGCTCAGGGCTTTGGCTGCAGCCCCCTCAGCCTTGAACCTAAGCACAGCTCTTAGAATGAAGGTGTAGGAGAGGAAGATGAGGATGAAATCTGAGCCCAGTAAGGTCCAACCAGCCACAAATTGGTAGATTCTGTTCAGGGTGAAATTGTCACAGGACAGCCTGGACACAGACAGGTTGGCACAGATGCAGTTCTCGATGACGTTTTTCCCACAATAACGGAGCCGGGCAGTGAGGACAGGAATGGGTGCAGTGAGAAGGGCATTTCGTGCAACAATGAAGCCACTAGCCTTGGCCACAAATTGGTCATTGATGATGGATGGGTATCGTAGTGGGTGGCAGATGGCCACATAGCGGTCATAGGCCATGACCATGAACGTGCAGGACTCCATGGGGAGGAAACTGTTCATGATGAACATCTGGAGGAAGCAGGCAGAGAAGCTGATGGACCTGAGGTCAAACCAGAAGATGACCAGGACCTTGGGGATGACGGTGAGGCAGAGCACCATGTCCAGCAGAGAGAGGAGGCTGAGCAGGTAGTACATGGGCTCGTGCAGAGAGGCCTCCAGCCAGATAGTGATCAGGAGGGTGGCGTTGGCCCCCATGGCCAGGAGGAAGAGGAGGCTGAGGGGCAGGGACAGCCAGTGCTGCCAACTCTGGTAGTTAGGGAAGCAGATGAGGAGGAATTCAGAGACTGGAGCAGAGGAGCCGTTGCTGGGTGAGGCCATTGAATGAAACTTGAGCTGAGAAGGCTTCTCTTGACTATTTGTAAGGGCAGATATAAGGCATAATTTTTTTAATTGACTTCAAAAGTATTCCTCTTACTCTTTACAAAACTAATTATATGTAGGAGACTTCCCAAATAAGACACATTCCAGTCAATATTTTCTTTTATTTTGGTTTTAGTGCAATAATCAGGAATGTGTAATATTCAAAATGTTATCTGCACATCCACATACATACCATGTTGGAAATAGGTCATTTAACTTAGACAAAGAGTGAGTCATTGAAAAGGAGGGTGAAGACAGTGTACCCACTTGAGAGATCTGGATATAATCAAAAAGGTATGTCATGTCACCTCCTTCCAAAATGATTTTTTTTATTTTTCCTTTTGGTAGAGTGGTGAGACTTGACAAATAATACTATGGCCTATGGAGGAAAATGGATCAGTGAAAAAACTAGCTTTGAAAAGAAGATAATAAAGAGTAACCTTACAACATGTAAAGTGTGCAACAAGTTAGGTCAGTGTGGTACCAGTATATGAAAAGCACAATGTTAGTAGTATAAAGGAGATACCTAGTAAAAACACACCTAGTTTTTACAGTAATCTTATATATGACAAAGGGGACATCTAACCTATGGTGAATAACAAGTTTCTTCAATGGGTGTTTTGTTTTGTTTTGTTTTGTTTTGTTTTGTTTTGTTCTGTTCTGTTCTGTTTTTAATAGGTGTTTTGAGATCATTGTTGGTATTTCAAGGGGGAAAGGAGTCTATTTAGGACCTCACCTACTACCATACACCAATATAAGTTGAGATGAATAATTTTATTTAATATCCTCCCCAAACTCATGACACTCTAGAAAAGAACAGAATATAAAACTGATTAAATCCATAATTTTCTAAAATCCTGATCTATTGGAATATAACCATTTATTTTCCAAGACCGGCACCTGACTCTCCCAGGGCTCCTAGAATAAGTCTAAAACAACATGAAAGGCGTGTTTTACTATAAATTTATAGTCATCAACTTTAAATGTGCCCTCAATATTGCCTGTCGATCCTACAAAGATTTCCTAATCAACTCTCCTCTCTTGCCAAGACCCTTTTCAAACCTTCTTGGAAGGTGACATCAACAACTACCTAACAGAGGAAAGAGAATGTGCCTGGAAAGATTTTCTTCAACTTCCTAAGAAAAAACTTACAAATCTACTTGTACATTTCCTCAATCTTTTCTTGTTTACTCCTGTTAAAATAGAATCTGGCCATCCTCAAAATGTCAAACCTTCCAACTCTATGTTGTATCCCAACCCTCCATCCTGTATTTATACGACCATCTGTGCATTCTAGTGCCCCAATGTTGAGTCATAATTCCTTCTTTACTGAACCTGTCCTGTCTTTCAAACATTCTCTAGTACCTTTCATCTTTAAATATACAAATTAAAAGGCCTCTTTTTTGCCTTTCAACTATGTCTTTCTCTTCTTTCCCTGACACCTAAACTCCACAGCACTGTTACTTTCTGTCTCCATTTCCTCACAGCATGTCCATTCCTCAACTCACTTCAATGTGGCTTCCTTTTCCATTTGTTTCCATAAAAGTGCTCTTTAAAAAAAAAAAAAAAAAATGACCTGTAGATTGCTGAATCTTGCTAAAACAACTGATCAACTCCTCTTCCTTGAAACAGTCTCCTTGGTTTAGTTTGTATCACAACCTCCTGGTTGATCTCATACCTGCTGATCTCCTCCTGGTTTTCTCTGACTTTTGTTTTTCACCTACTACCTTTGCATTCGTTTCAAGATTTGATCCTGGGTTCTCTTCTTTTTTATTTTCTTACCTGTGCTATTCTGTTCTTTTCTCTCTTCCACTTCTTTTCTCTTCTCTATATCCTCAGACAATGCCATCCCTATGTTGATGGTTACTAATATCACTAACCTAGAATTTTTTTAAAGCCTACTTGACATATCCACTTGGGTCTCTCAAAGATGTCCAAAACTCACCAAGTCCAAAATTAACTCAAGATTTTTCTTCCAAACCTGGTCTTTTTCTACTATCCCCTATCTCCATGAATGGCATATAGACCTGGACTAGTCCACAAGCTGAAGACTAGAAATTTAAACAGATTCTTCACCTATACCATCCATTACAAACCCACCATCAAGACCTGTCAAAGTTCCCTTTGAATTAGCTCTTGAGTCCACCTACTTCTCTCTCCACTGTCACCATCCAAGACTAAAGTACCATTATCTCGTGAATGAAATTGCCTTTTAATGCATTCTAGGTTTCACCATAAAACAATTCCTCACACTAAAATCAGAGAAATAGTTTAAAATACAAATCTGATCTTGCCCCTCTTCTGCTTAAAATACGCCATTGATTTCTCATTGTTGCGAGAATAAAACAGAAGCCTTAACTTGAACTATATTAGATCACAAGTGTCTGAGAGAAGAAACTATGCCTGTTGGTGGTGGGTTTTTTTATGACTATGGGTACAAGTAGATTCTTTTATAGGTGTTCTTGGTTTGTTGAATAAATTACTTAATAAATAAGTAAATGAATGAATGACTACAGGGTCATATATCATTTAAGTTCTTACTCATTGTCCAGTCTCATCTGACACCCCTCTCTTGCCTCCTGAGCTCCAGCCACATGTCCTTTGACCTTTTCAAACACAACATGCACTTCTGCTCTGACCTCTCCTGAAAGACTGTGCATCTTATGCTTCTGTGCATGCGTCCACTTGCTTCCTACCCGTCCTGTACATCCCAATTCAAATACTCTTCTCAGGGAGGCTTTCTCCAACCCTCTCCAGACAACATCATGATATCTTATTTTATGTTTTTATAGTATTTTGTTTCACCTCACAGTTTATAGTTATACATTTGTGTGATAATTTGGGTAAATATGCCCCCCCCAAGTCCAATTAGACAGTTCATGCCATAAAAGTTGGGGCATTGGGGCAGTGCTTGGCATGAAGTGGTCCCCACAATGTTTGTAGGATACATTAATTGCTAGTCTTACATGAAGAATCGCAAAGGGGTAGAAAATAAAATTTCCTAAATCAGCCTGAGAAGAAAAGAAAAGCCTTTCTAAGGTTGCTAACACCATAGTTGAGTTTGGATGGATGTGGAAGACTTATAACTGTCGGTGGTATATTTAGGGTATGTGAGATGGATTATGTAAAAGCATGGCAATGAGTTGGAGAAAAACTTTTGAGGGAAATTCTATGTCATAGTTAATCTGGCTGGAGCCAAGAGGATGGGGAATTGAAAGAGAAAGCAGAAAATGGACTTTAAAAAAAAAAAAGAGAAAGTCAGATCATGAAGGACGTTTTCTATGCTAAGGATTTTAGAATCAATTTTATATATAAAGAGAAGACAGAAAATATTTCTATTTGTAGAAAGACATGGCTAGATATGGGCTATGGGAAGATCATGCTGGATGCAATGTTATGGATCAATGTGGGTAAAAAGAGGGCAGAAGCAGAAAGAAAGGATGATGCCATAGTCCAGATGAGAAGTACAAAGTGTCTGAACAAAGACTGAAGCACTGAGAATGGGAAGTAGACAGAATTCAGTGACAATTTAGTTTTGAAAGAGACAGCAGGTAAGCAGCCCAGAGTGAACCGTTTTCTGACTTGAGTAAATAAAGTCACTGAGATGAAACACAGGCACATGAGTATGTTTAGTGTATGTGGGTATATGTCAGAGTTCAGACAGTTATAATCTCCACACAGAGATTCATCTTAGGTTGTGGGAAATGAGCAGTGTGAACATATCCATAGGATCCTGGTTTCAGATAAACATTGAGAGAGTATCAGGACATAGTTGATGTCAGAAAATCATAAGGCTGGGATTGAAGCCCTGGAAAAGAGCAACCTTAAAGGGTATTTTTGTTGTTGCTCTTGTTGTTGTTGTTTTTTAAGAGAGACAAAAACGGAGGGTCTGGAGAGGCATGAAGACAATTAGAAGAATACAGTGACCTAGGAAAATTGAGGAGAAAATGACAAGGAGTGAATGACCAGCTTTTCAGTTAAGCAGGAGTTGAATAGCTATTCAATGTTATAAAAAGGGTGTCATTAGTCACCTGGACAAGAGGACTTCACAGATGCCAGATGAAGGGAGTTGAGGAAGTGGAATAGAGAGGCTTGATTATGAAGCTAACGCGTCTCATGTCAAGCTTGGATGTGAAGTAAAAAGCAAGACAAAACAGAAACATACTGCTGCATGCTTATTTGTTTAGGGAAAGTTTAAAATTCAGAAGGAAAATAAGATCATTAGAGTAGTTAGCCCACTGAGTAAACAACTTCTATTGTAATCATTTTCTTTGTAACCGGAACAGATAGCTTTTGTACCAGTCTATCTCCCTCCACCCTATACTGCCAGTACTTCCTCTTACATACCCCAGTATTCTCTAATACGTCATAGATTCGAAATAAAACTCCATTGAAAAAGACTTCTAAATTACTGCGCCTTGGTGGTTTGCACTGATGGGAAATTTCAAGAAGAGAATTTGAGAAGAGAGAAGCATCAGAGTTCCAGTGTGCTGAACGAGGACTCTGAGGTGGGAAAAGAGAAGTTCCAATCAACACTAGGAGGATGGTCGTTGAGGGTTTGTGTGTGGACTGCACAAAATGGGTGTTGAGCCTAGGGGGCTCACCCGTGACGCTGTGTGCAGTGGGTTAATGGTGAAACCCTGGGCTAGGGCTCTGACATATTAGTCTTTTGCACTTGCCCTAATACAAACACAAAACTCAGTGGTTCCTAATTATGTTGGTAAGAATTTTCTTGAATTTCTTTCAATCCAAATCATTACCATCTTCTCTATACAAAATCCCCTCTCCCCGTATCAGCGTTTCCTCCCCTCCTTAGCCCTCATCCTCCTCATATCCTGTTTCCTCATCCCCGATGAATGTCCTTCTCAGCACGTTGTCCTTTTCTGGTGTTGTCTGACATAATCTTCTTACCTGTGTATGCTCCTCTTCAAAGGCCACTTGCTGATCAATTCATCACATGTTAGCCGCTTTCTTGTGTAAAAGCCAAACCTCTACTGCCTGATACTCAAGAGCCCAGGACACTTGCCCCCAGCCAGTCAGTGTGATCACTACCTCTAAGTCTAGTAAAGTCTATTTCTTCACCATTTAACATTGGAGGATGGAAGGAAGGGAGGCAGGGAGTGAGAAAATCTGAAATAGGAGAGAAGCACAGTAGAATCCTAGATGTTCTGACAGGTGAAAGTGTACACGTGAACATAGATCAATGATGTGGTGGACAGAGTAAAAGTTAACATAGGGACTCTAAAACTGGGTTGACAATATTAGCTGACATACCAAGTACCAGGCATTCTTTTAAGTGCACTATATGTATTAATTTATTTCACAAAAGGACAATGTCAAGAGCAAAGTAGTTGAGAATCTTCCTCAACTCTGTTCTGATTAACACACCTGTAGTACTCTATCCAATTCAGGGCACAATGTATTAAGAAATTCCTTATCACATTGAGACATAATCACATTACAGGATGATAAAAAAGCATTGACTCCTTTTGAGGAGGTCATTGTTACAAATTATAGAGGGGTAGGCTGCAAAAAAAAAACAAAGAACACTGGTGATAAACTTTATATGAATGGCTAACTTAGGGGAAAGAGCAAAGTGGAAGGATCAGAGAGAGATCACAGAGAAACTGAGTTTGGTGAAATATGAGTGAGAGCTTTTTATCAGTCTAAAGAAAATTCTCTCTGGTTTAAACTACTGTACTGGGGCAGAGTTGGGGGGAAGCTTCTTCATCAATATTTTTTCTGAATTTGGGTGCCAGGTGGCCAGCGGCATAGTGAATTCAGCATCCTATACACTGTACCCTGTTGTAGGATTTACAGACCTCCATTCTTTCCCGAAAAGATGAAGCCCAGTTCTCTACTTGCACCAACTCTCCTCACCCAGCAAGGAAATGGGACCCTCTTTTAGGAAGGCAGAGGGGAGAGAGAGAAAGTAAGAGGTTTCTTGCAGGATTTCTGCATGCTAATGCATCCGAAGTCACCACACCTCCACTTCCACCTCCTCCTTGCCATTTCCTCCCTGTTTATTGGCACTTGCCTGTTAGAAAAGGACGGCTGCCTGCCTTGTCACCCTTCCCAGGTGATCTGTACAGCCTGAGCTACCCTCCCTTGGCCCTGGAACTTACAGAAGGTGTAAAAGGATGAGTCCTTGATGAGGTGCCAGCTGCAGTGGTAGCCCTGCTGAGACTGGTAAATAAATCTTGAGAGTTTTATGAGCTCCTTATTCCTCTCTCCTGCCCCATTCTTGGGACCTTGGGAAAAGGTGGCTTGGGAAGCAGAGACTTGGGGTGAGGAGCTGAGCCCTATGGGGGCTCTGTCTCATGATACTCCTGTAGGTAGGGAGTTGCAATATAAAGCATGGAGTGGTTTGAAACTGAGGTAAGAACTGGCCTAGAATCCAGAATTCAGGGATCTGGTGCATAAGCTGAAACACAAACATGGATGAAAGTGTAGGAAAAGAGACTAAAAATCAAGGTCCTTTATTGTGATAATAACTCCAATGTTTTGAGTCCTAAACTATTCAAGTTCTATATATAGATATAAAGAATATACATATACATATATATATAAAGAATCATCTCCCTTAGACTTGAATGAGCAACTCTTCAGAATAAAAACTATTATCTCACTGTGTAGAGGACAAATAGAGAGATGATAGCCATAGTCACACAGACACATCGGTAGCCACATGTCCAATTCCAATGCCTGTGTTTAAATCACCCTACTAGACTGATGAATATGACTGTAGGTATTGCTATTCTACAGTCAATTTGAAGGAAAATCCTAGCAAATTGAATTCAGCAAACTGCTAACATTTTTTTTAACTGATAAATCTATTTATCTCCTAAAGAATGCAGAGAGAGTTTAGTATGACAAAATCTGTCAACCTAACCTAACACATCAAGATTGTGGATAAGACCATGGGAATAAAATCATTTGAATCACAAGCAGATTTGAATCCTAGCTTCAGTATTTGTTGTCTGTGTGCCCCATCCATTAAACAAATGCTTACTGACTACCTACTGCTCCACAAACTCTTAGACACTGTGTACACCGGCAAATGAGGCAAACATGGTCCTTGCCCTCAACAAGAGTTCATTCTAAGTGTGTTACTGTCAAAGGAAAATAGGCATCTCTAAATGTCCTTATTAAAATAATTTCTAAGGTATATTGGTTAGCAAAGAAACAAGAGACAAAATAGCACATAAAATGTTACACAGAATAATTTTGTAACACCATTTGACAAATACATATAAATAAATATATTTATTATATATATTTAATATATAATTAAGTTATCTCTGAAAGGACGCGTAACACACCATAAATGAAGGATAAATGTGTGCTTGTAGGATGGGAATAAGACAGCATGTTAGACATTGCTAGCTAGTGGTTTACCTAATATCCCCCATTCTTCCTTAGCAACAAAATCCATGATTTTATTTGGGTGCCCAAAAAATACAAATTACAAATGTTAGTGGTGTTATTTGGTGGGGTTTCCAAGAAGACCCTTTAATGTGGACGAACTCAGCTGAGGAATGAATGTCATTTGCCTTCACCCCTTCCCCATGGAACAGAGACAATATTGGTGCCTGAATTTCTAACAACTACCTTAAACTGTCAGCAACTTTGAGGACGAACGTCCGATTTTTGGCCTAAGAAAGCAGAAAGAGAGATGCTGGTGAAGCTCCAGTTTCAGCCCTGTATGCTCCCCTCTGAAACTCTTACATGGAAGGAAAGACATTTTTCATTTGTTTAAACCATCATTATTTGGATTTTCTTTTATACAGTCAGAAGTTATACACACTGAATCATGTGCATATTTTATCTAATTTTACATAATTCTCAATTTTATTCTTTTGAACATAGAGATAAAAATATGGAACAAATAAATGCAGCTTTGATAATGACATGAAAGAAACTATGTAGAATCCTGTCATGTGCCATCTTAGGGTATTCCCATGGGACAAAGCTTTAGACCAGGTGGATCAAAAAGATTTGAATAGAGAGAGGTATAAAGAGAAGGGAAAACTGAAGCAGAAGCCATGGAGCCAGCCAGACGACTATTACATGGTCCAGGCAAGAGATGGCGGTGGCCTGAACCAGACAGGTGGCAGAGGATGTGAATTGGAATGAACACATTTTGAAAGCATAGTCAAATGATGAATTAGAAATGAGGTATGCAGTGTAGAATGTGAGTCTTAGGATTCCTGTCTTGGAAAAGGTGGTAAATATGGAGCTAGTTACTATAATGGCATCACACAGGCAGACTTCTGGGTATCGTTGAGTTTATATTTGAGGTATGTGATAATAAATTTAATGTAAAGTCAATAAATTTATGTAGGGTTTATTTTTCTAGCAACTTTCAATCTTTCTCGGAGGAGACAGGCATTTAGATTAGAATAGAGTTGGAGTTTTTCCAAGCAACTACATGGAGGGAGAGAACACAGGAGGTTAGATTGTTTCCAAGAGAGTAATTAAATGACACATTATAGAATATAAACTAGACAGGGAATAAAGTCAGGATAGGAGAGATAAATGAGATTATAGAGTGGATTCTGTCAATAGCTTTGTAGTCTTGATGTCCAACAATTGCGACTGTATTAAGCATAGTTGAAAAATTAAGCCTAAAGTTAGTCAGAAAGTAGGATGTTTCAAATCTAAACTTTAGAAGTGGATCAACCACAAAAATTAGAGAAGTCAAAAAATGGAAATTTAAACAAGATAAGTTAAATTTTAAGAACAGGCTGAACTAAGTATCAACCAATTCCAATTTTCCCAGCCATGGGACTTTCGTTGCATGCAAATGACATTCTAATGAAAAACAAATGCATATCAATGAATTAATAATTGTAAGAGGAGATACATATAGTATAATTACTTAAATCAACAATAAATCTGAGAGGAGTCAGGCAAAAAATATGTCCAACAGAGAAATGATTTGAGATATAATTTTTCTTTAGTTAGGTGATTTATTTAATGTCCTTGTCTCATCTGATCCACCTGCAGACGTCACTGTCTGAAAGCGGCCTTACGTCAGAAAATGGGCAGAGACTTATTCCCGTGGTGCCCTTTTATAAATGTGTTTGGGATTGGTGTAATGGTAGCAGTCGGTTGCCTCGCTGGAGTTTCCTGTCTCTTTATACTGCATGGGGCACTGGGCCCATTTGTAATAGATACAGCAAGGAGAACAAAGAGATAACAATTTTGTGGGCAAGCTGACAGGAGCCTTTTCTGCTGGAAACTTAGTAACACAGCTCTATTCAGAAGTGCTGGGAGTAATGTTCCTGGGAAGCAGTAGGGCTGTGTGAAGGCAGCCGCAGAGCAAACCAACAGGCCAAAACTGAAATTTCAAAAGGGTCGCTAAAATCAAGCCAATAAAGAGTGGGAGGACTGCTTGGTAGTTCCTACTCCTTCCAGACTTATTTTTTTTTTGTTTGTTTCTCTGTGAGTTCCTAATTGGCGACTTTTAAATGTGTACCTGAATTCATTGCCTTCTTACATTGGTTTTTTACTCATAAACACGGATATGTTTTTCTCACCCGTCTAATAGTCATCCTTTGAATTCCCACTTGGAACAATGCAGCCCAATGAATAAAAGTTTTTAATGTTTCCTCTGATGATAAAATAATACATTGACATGCTAATATTTAAATTGTATGATATATCATTTGATGTTAGCAAAAGCTCATCCATCAGAAATAACTGGTATAAACAATCTGTTGTGTATTTTTCATCTATGTTTTTCTATATATATATCAAGATTGGGATTGTGTAACTGTAACTGCTGCCTGAATGGAGCTATGTATGTATTTGTAAATAATATCCCATATCAATTTGACTTATATACATTTGTCTGTTATGAACTCTTTATTACATCCCAGGCCTTTATGCTAAGCACTACTGTTTTATATACTATGAGTTTGTAGTATGTTTTGTTATTCAGTACAGGGCAACTCGAATGTTTTTAAAAACTCTCTTCCATTTGGTGAAACCTTTACTTTTCATATGCATTTTAGGATAACTGTAACAAACGTTCCTCTGAAAATATTGCTGGTATGTTTCTTGAAAATGCATTGAATTTATCGAATAATTTAGGGAGAACTGACATCTTTAAAATGTTCATGTGTCCTATTCACGTACAGGGTTTATCTCTGCATTTAAGGAGATCTTCACTTAAACACTTTCAACGTAATTTTAAAGTAGTATCTTTAAAGGTCTTGTGTGTTTATGATGCCAATTTCTACATATTAAATTTTTTTCCTACTGTAAATGATATGTCAATTTCTAATATTTTTAGATAATTTTTGCTGGTATAAAGAAAACTATTAATTTTTTATGTTTATCTTATATCTGAACATCTTACTGAACATACAACTAATTCTAAAATGCTATTAATTATTGATGATTATATCATATGAACAGAGTGACAGTTTAACCATTTTTATTCTGGCCCTTAAAACTCCACTCTCTTTTTTGACTTACTGCGTCAGCCAAGACTAGCTATTTTATGTTGAGAAGGGCATTGAACTGCTTTCCTCTGGTGCATTACCCTCCACAAAAGGGATCGGCCTCTCCAAAAGTTATGCTTCCTCCCTGAGGCAACCCCCATCCAAAGACTAGCTCAAAAGAGAGAAAAAAGGCCTGGGCCACATCTTTCAAATTAGACAAATCTGAAAGGGGCCATCCCAGAGCTCCTTATGTGATTATGTGAGTAATTGTTTCTGTTTTGTTTCCTCATGTGTTTTTGGATAGTTTTACCCATGTATCCACCAGTCTGTACTATGCTGAATACCAAGGAGGTCCCTTCGCAGACCTTTGGGATTCTCTTTTATGCAGTTGTCTCTTCTGCAGTACTCGAACCTCTGAACTTGAGCCTCCTTGGCCTCCGCTGAATCCTGTGTCCTTCTCCTCAACACAGGAAGACTGACAGGCTATAGCTGGGTTCACCATACCTTTTACTTGGCCTGGAATCTCTCCAGTCAGCTGCAACAATCTTTCTTCAGTAAACAGGACTCACTTCATTTGTTTCTTTTTTCAATTGAATTCATTGGGGTGACATTGGTTCACAAAACCATACAGGTTTCAAGTGTACCATGAAACAAAACATCATCTGCACACTGCATTGTGTGCCCATAGCCCCAAGTAAAGTCTCTTTCTGTCTCCATTTCTCACCCTTTGCCCACCTCCACCTCCAACAAAAAACATGGACTGTTGGTGAGAACGAAGACCTAGCCCCATCCCCTTTCCCTCTGGCTATCACCACACCGTTATCTGTGTCTTATGTGTGACATATAAAAGTTTTTTGCTTAATCCCTTCACCTTCTTTCATCCAGTCCCCCAAACCCCTCCCCTCTGACAGCTGTCAGTCTGTTGCATGTATCCATGACTCTATTTCTATTTTGTTCATACATTTATTTTGTTCATGAGATTCAACAAATAGCAAGTGCTGGCGAGGATGTGGAGAAAAGGGAACCCTCATGGACTTCATGGACTGTTGGTGAGAATGAAGACTGGTGTAGCCATTGCAGAAAACAGTATGGAGAAATGATCCCACCTCCTAATATATTTGAAGAAACTTGAAACACTAATTTGAAAGAATATATGAACTGCTGTGTTCATTGAAGGGTTATTTACAATAGCCAAGATCTGGAAATAGTCCAAGTGCCCATCAGTAGATGAATGAATAAAAAAAAAAAAAATAGCTGTGGTACATTTACACATTGGAATACTACTTGGACATAAAAACAAAAAAAAAAGTCCTACCTTTTGCAACAGCATAGTTGGACCTGGAGATTATTATGCTAACTGAAATAAACCAGTCAGAGAAAGACAAAAATCATATAATCTCACCTCATTTGTTTCTTATCTCTCAGGAATCGTTATCCTCTATTGCCTGATGCCCAATATCTTCAAAATCATTGTTTTACATATTTTGTCCTATAGTTTTTGCTATTGTTTCAACTGAGTGGATAAATCTAGTCCTGTTGTCCCATCTTGACAAACTAAAGTGCCTCTTGAGTATGCAAAATTATACTGGACAAGCAGATGGAAGTGCCACCCAATTTCTGACTCCTCCCTGGACTCAGGGTTGGATTTGTGACTGCATAAGCCCCTACCCTCCACACAGCAAAGCAGGGGAGATCTGTTTTACAGCCAAAGCCTTCGTATCTCAAGAGGACAATGCATTGCATGAAAAGCAAATACACCTCTGGGGAAACCTGAGATCAGAGGGATTTGGGGACTCCAAAATACATCTAAGGAGTTTGAAGAAAATAACGTTTAGGACTGGAGGAAATGCAGTGATATACAGAAATGGAGAACCAAGTGCGATGTGACTGCTTCCAGATCGTCAAGGTTAAGATGGTACTTAGGTTTATTTTTAAGTGAAGAGTCTATCAAAATGCCCTTCCATGCATGTGGAGACATTGGGATGTGTACTTAGAATTAATATGAGTGCCTCAGGGAAGAACGTGTAACTGCGCTGGCTTTTTAGAGGCCTGAGCCAGGAGAGCTGTTTGGCCAGGCCTCAGACTCATCACGTTTAACTCTGGGAAATGCAGTCTCTGTCTTCACCCACACAGAGAGAACCGAACTTTCCAGAGTTATTAAAGACTGGCCATAACAACCCCACAGAGTGTCAACATGAAAATACAGTCATCTTTCTCTCCCTCTCACACATTCAAATGAAAATCAAGTTCTGCTTGTTCTTCAAAGAAATTCCTTCAAAATGCTTTATAATCACTTTCTTGTGCCCTTTGCAATGGAAGGCATTAAGCAGGTCCCCATGTTTCCATCTTTCCCTAAGCTTTGTTATACCCCAGTGCTATACAATATATGTCTTTTCATCCAGTTTTTGCAATTGACCAGGCAAGAGACATTTAAAAAAACAAAGATTGTGTTCGTTGAAAACAAGAGATTAGTGCTCTTATATTCCAAATGCCTTTAATAATTGTGGAATCTACTCACCAAACCAGTGTTTAAGGGCCTCTTAACAGAGTGGTCCTTGCTTTCAGCCTATGGACTTTTGCCAACAAAAAGTATGTCTAACCTTCGGGTTAAGTTATTGGATGAGCCTGAGCCTTAAATGTCCTACTACCCGTGAACAAAAAAGGGGCTGTGTAATAAGCCTCACAAGTTAACAGGCTACAGGGCAGACCCCACAAGTGCAATGACCAAAAGTAACCACACAGGGAGAGATCCAAAATGGCGGCAGAGTGAACGGAAGCTACACAGACCGTCTCCCAGAACAAAACTGGAATTACAACTATAACACAGACAAATCGACGGGAAAAAGCAACAGGAAAGTAGCTCACGAGGACCATATAACCAAGGACACTGACTCGATCCTGGTAGGATTGCGAAGGCACGTGACAGGGGCTGGGAGCCCATGGTGGGCAGCTTGGCAGTGGCCTTAGCTGTGAGCAGCGCCCTCAGGTTAAAGTCCCAACCGGCTGCACAGTGCAGAGCCGGGACAGAGGCTAAAACAGCCACAACCACTCAACTTGGGCTATGACAGAGGGAGGGCAGAATGAACTGGAACTGTGTGGGGACACTTGGGATTTGGAGGGCACTCAAAGCTTTTGCTGAGTTGCAGCCACACAGAACAGTGGCCATATTGATCCTTCCCAGGGCTCTGGGGAGAGGCAGCAGCCCCTCCCTCTCCCTCAGAGATCCAACCTCACCCTGTGGGCCACTGAAATGCTAATTGAGGCTCATTAACAACCAGAATATGCCCCACCCTCAGGAAATCCCCTTATGCTAAGCACCTGAGGGAGTTTTTCAGTCAATTTACAACCCAAAACTCATCAAGTAACCTTGACTGCTAGCCTCCAGGCAAAAAGTTAGAGGATAACAGTATCTTTCCTGGGATAGCAACTTTAATCAGGAAAGTAAGACTTGTCAGTGGTGTTTAACGTGGGCCCTCCCTCGCTCATCTAAACCCAGGAGAGGGAGCCACAAACAGCAGAACACCAATACCCACAGGGAAAACTTGACAGGCTCCAAAGCCCACTGTGATAGCCAAAATGGTGAAACACAGAAACAGAAGCCAAATGAAAGAAGATGAGATTAATGTGGAGCAGTTAGGCTAGTTAACAGAGCTAGAATTCAGAGCCGTGATCTTGAGGAAGCTCAACAGCATGGATAAAGACATAGAGATGCTGAAAATAAACCAATTGGCAATTAAAAACCACCAAGAAGAGATAAAAAATGACATATCAGAAATGAAAAACACATTGGAAGGTCTAAAAAGCAGAGTAGAGGAAGCTGAGGACAGGATCAGTGAATTAGAAGACAGGGTAGAAAAAATCAACCAATCAGAAAACCAAAAGGAGAAAATGATTAAAAAACAGGAAGACAGCTTAAGAGAACTGTGGGACAACTGGAAACGTAATAATATTCGCATCATAGGAGTCCCCGAAGAAGAAGAAAATGAGCAAGTGTTAGAAAATGTATTCAAAGAAATAGTGAGAGAGGACTTCCCTAATTTGGTAAAGGAAGAAGGCATTCAAGTTCAAGAAGTACAAAGAGCCCCAAGCATGAAGAACACAAACAGGCCCACACCAAGACACATAGTAATTAAAATGCCAAAAATTAAAGGCAAAGAGAGAATCCTAAAAGCACCAAGAGATAAGGAACAAGTTACCTAAAAAGGAAAACCCATAAGGCTCTCAGCTGACGTCTCACAAGAAACACTACAGGCCAGAAGGGAATGGCATGAAGTAATCAACATCATGAAAAACGAGGATCTGAATCCAAGACTACTCTACCCAGCAAAGCTATCATTCAAAATAGAAGGTCAAATAAAGAGCTTCCCAGACAAAAAAAAAGGCTAAGGGAATACATTAGCACCAAACCAGCACTGCAAGAAATGTTAAAAGGACTGCTGTAATTAGTAGAAGAAATAGGAAGAAAAATAAGAACCATACTAAACAAAAATGGCAATAAACAAGTACATATCAATAATCAGCTTAAATGTAAATGGACTGAATGCTCCCATAAAGAGACACAGATTAGCTGTTTGGATAAGAAAGCATGACTCATCTATATGTTGTTTACAAGAGACCCACCTCACAACAAAAGACTCACATAGGTTGAAAGTGAAGGGATGGAAAAAAATCTTCCAAGCAAATGGAAAGAAAAAAAAAGCTGATGTAACAATACTCATATCTGATAAAATAAATTTCAAAATGAAGGCCATAACTAGAGACAAAGAAGGCCACTACATAATATTGAAAGGATCTATCCAACAGGAAGATATAACCTTGATAAACATATATGCACCCAATATAGGAGCACCAAAATATATTAAAAATCTTCTGGAGGACTTCCAAGGAGAAATCAACAGCAATACAATTAGGTGACTTCACACCCCACTGACATCACTGGATAGATCCTCTAGACAAAAAATTAGCAAGAAAACAGATACTCTAAATGAAGCACTAGACCAAATGGATTTAATAGATATCTACAGAGAATTACACCCCAAAACTACAGAATTCACATTCTTCTCAAGTGAACATGGAACATTCTCAAAGATAGACCACATGATAGGACAAAAATTAAATCTCTACAACTTCAAGAAGATTGAAATCATATCAAGGATCTTCTCAGTTCACAAAGGCATGAAACTAGAAATCAATTGCAACAAGAACATGTAAAGACATTTGAACACATGGAGGCTAAATAGCTTGTTATTAAACAATGACTGAGTTACCAAGGAAATCAAGGAAGAAATTAAAAACTTCCTGGAAACCAATGAAAATGTACACACAACAACACAAAATATATGGGATGCAGCAAAAGCAGTTCTGAGAAAGAAGTTCATAACACTGCAGGCCTACCTCAAAAAAACAAGAAAAATTTCTAATTGACTCTCTAACCTCACAACTTAAAGAATTAGAAAGCAAACTAAAAGAAAACCCCAGAGCATGTAGAAGGAAGGAAATATGAAAGATTAGAGCAGAAATAAATGACATAGAGACCAAAAAAACAATTCAAAGGATCAATGAAACAAAGAGCCGGTTTTTCGAAAAGATAAACAAGATGGATAGACCCTTAGCTAGATTCACCAAGAAACAAAGAGAGAGAACCCAAATACACAAAATCAGAAATTAAAAAAGAGAAGTAAGAACCGACACCACAGAAATACAAAAGATTGTTAACAGCTACTATGAACAACTATATGGCAACAAATTTGACAATCTAAGCAAAATGGACAAATTTCTAGAAACACATACTCTCCCAATACTGAACTGGGAAGAGATAGAAAATTTGAGCAGACCAATAACAACAAAAGAAACTGAAGATGTAATCAAGACTCTCCAAGAAAACAAAAGCTCAGGCCCGGACTGCTTCACGGGGGAATTTTACCAAACATTCAAAGAAGAACTAATACTCATTCTCCTCAAACTACTTCAAAAAATTCAAGAAGAAGGAACACTTCCAAACTCGTTCCATGAGGCCAGCATAATTCTAATTCCAAAACCAGAAAAAGACACTACAAAGAAAGAAAAATACAGGCCAATATCCCTGTTGAACATAGACACCAAAATCCTGAACAAAATACTAGCAAATCGGATCCAGCAATACACCAAAAAAATTATTCACCATGACCAAGTGGGATTCATCCCAGGGATGCAAGGCTGGAACAATATTCGAAAATCAATAAATGTGATACACCACATAAATAAAATGGAGAATAAAAACCACATGATCATATCAATAGACGCTGAAAAAGCCTTTGACAAAATCCAGCATCCATTTCTGATAAATATGCTCAGCAATGTGGAAGTAGAGGGATCAAATCTCAACATAATAAAGGCCATATATGAAAGACCTACAGCCAACATCATACTCAATGGGCAGAAACTAGAAACATTTCCATTAAGAACAGGAACAAGACAGGGATGTCCACTTTCACCACTCTTATTTAACATAGTACTGGAAGTCTTAACCACAGCAATCAGACAGGAAGAAAAAATAAAAGGGATCCAAATTGGAAAGGAGGAAGTGAAACTGTCATTATTTGCAGATGACATGATATTATACATAGAAAACCCTAAAGACTCCATCAAAAATCTACTAGACTTAATAAATGAATTTGGCAAAGTAGCAGGATACAAAATTAACATGCAGAAATCGACGGCATTCATATACACCAATGATGAACTCACAGAAAGAGAAATTGACAAAACAATCCCATTTACCATTGCGGCAAAAAAATTAAGATACCTAGGAATAAACTTAACGAAAGAAATAAAGGACCTACTTGCAGAAAACTACAGGACATTGAAAAAAGAAATAGAGGAAGATATAAAAAAGTGGAAGCACATACCTTGTTCATGGATTGGAAGAATTAACATCATTAAAATGTCCATACTACCCAAAGCAATTTATAGGTTCAATGCAATCCCCATCAAAATACCAACAACATATTTCACAGAACTAGAACCAATACTTCAAAAGTTCATATGGATCCCCAAATAGCCACAGCAATTTTGAAAAAGGACAAAATAGGTGGGATCACAATACCAGATATCAGGTTATACTACAAAGTGACTGTAATCAAAACAGCCTGGTACTGGCACAAGATCAGGCAGATAAATCAATGGAAGAGAACCCAGAAATGGACCCAAGGCAATGTGCTCAATTAATATTTGACAAAGGTTGCAAGAGCATACAGTGGAGTAAAGACAGCCTCTTTAATAAATGGTGTTGGGAAAATTGGACAGCTACATGCAGAAAATTTAAACTAGATCATCATTTTACACCATACACAAAAATAAACTCAAAATGGATAATAAAAGACATAAATGTGACCCGTGAATTCATAAAAATTCTAGAAGAAACTGTAGGCAACAAAATTTCAAACATCATACATAGCAGAATTTTCACTGATACATCACCTAAGGCAACAGAAACAAAGGAAAAAATGAACACATGGGACTACATCAAACTCAAAAGCTTCTGCACAACAAAAGAAACAATCATCAAAATGGAAAGACAACCCACTGTATGGGAGAACATCATTGCCAATGATATATCAAATAAGGGGTTAATTTCATATATAGAGAGAGTGTTCATACAACTCAACAAAAGGAAGACAAAAAACCCAATCAAAAAATGGGCAGAGGAGCTGAATAGACACCTCTCCAAACAGGACATACAAATGGCCAAGGGACATATGAAGAAATGCTCAACATCACTAATCATCAGAGAGATGCAAATTAAAACAACAATGAGGTGTCACCTCACACCTGTCAGAATGGCCGCCATCAACAAATCATCAAACAACAAGTGTTGGCGAGCGTGTGGAAAAAAGGGGACTCTAGTACACTGCTGGTGGGAATGCAGACTGGTGCAGCCACTATGGAAAACAATATGGTGTTACCTCAAAAAATTAAAAATTGAACTTTCATTTGACCCAGTGATCCCACTTCTAGGAATATACCCTAAGAAGCCTGAAACACCAATCAGGAAGAATATATGTACCCCCATGTTCATAGCAGCACTATTTACAATAGCTAAGATCTGGAAACAGCCCAAGTGTCCATCAGTAGATGAATGAATAAAAAAAGCGGTGGTACATATACACAATGGAGTACTATGCAGCGGTAAGAAAGAAAGATCTCTTATCCTTTGAGACGACATGGAGGGATCTGGAAAGTATTATCCTAAGTGAAATAAGCCAAGCAGAAATATACAAATACCACATGATCTCACTTATATACAGAATATAATGAACATAACAGTCTGAGGAATACAGTAGACCCAGAAACATGGAAGTAGGGCACAGACTGACATCCCTCAGAAGAGGGGGAGGGGGGGTGGGGAGAGATAAACCGCAGAACTTATATGCATGTATGCATAACCAATGGACATGGACAACAAAACCGGGGAGGGGAGGTGGGTGGGGGTGGGGAGGAGGGTGTCAATGGGGTAAAAAAGGAGAAACATCTGCAACAAAAATAAAAATTAAAAATTGCCCTGGCCAGTTTGGCTCAGCGGTTAGAGCGTCGGCCTGCGGTCCGGAGAGACCCGGGTTCGGTTCCCGCTGGGGGCACATACTTCTGTTGCAGTTTGTCCCCGGCCCTGGTTGGTCGTGTGGGTGGCAGCCACTCGATGTGTCCCTTCACGACGATGTTTCTCTCTCTCTCTCCCTTCCTCTCTCTCCCTCCCACTCTATCTGTACAAAAAAATGGAAAAATATCCTCGGGTGAGGATAAAAAAAAAAATTAAAAATTAAATCAAAAGTAACCACACAGGATTGCCTGATCATAAATTCCTAACTGGGAAGGTCATAGCAGGTAATCATATCCCAGGCCATATCTTCCATAGCAAAAGTCAGTCTTTACCTTAAGCAAACCCTGTTCATTGCTTGTACACATCCAGTAACATGACTTTGAAATGTCAGTGTTACCTTTCCAAACCCCTGGTGGGCATAACCACCTGGCAAGGTACCCAGTGGAGCACTATTACTCTGAAATTCCTCCTCTTCTTGTTGCCCATATTCTATTTCTATTTACTACCGATGTTAAATATTAACTATTCTGTAGCCACCAATGTAAAAAAAAAAAAAAAAAAAAAAAAAAAAAAAAAGATGTGTCCATTTTACTCTCTATCCAATCCTAGAAATGTCCCTGCTT
Organism: Molossus molossus; assembly: GCF_014108415.1. Taxonomy (NCBI): domain Eukaryota; kingdom Metazoa; phylum Chordata; class Mammalia; order Chiroptera; family Molossidae; genus Molossus; species Molossus molossus. The sequence goes on from NW_023425348.1 coordinate 49,556,110, forward strand.
TGCTTTCTCTCACCTCCTCAATTCACCACCAATGGGTTTCCTGTGCCTTCCTTCCATCCTCTCCTTTGATTCTAAATGTACAAAATAAACTGCAAAACTGCCATTCTTCAGAGCATTTTCTCAATCCCTTGAGATCTTGCTCTGGGCGTGTCCTCAAAAATTTGGCTCGAACTCTTATAAAATTTGTCTATAGGTTTGGATGTCCTTTTGTTGACATGTTGGTATAAACAATGACATCACTGCCTACCAGCTATAATAATGTTTCCTCACCCACACTCACCAGATTATGACATCCAGAAGTCGACCATAGGCCATACTTATGCTCCCCTCATTCGAGCCTCTTGAGCAAACCACATGGGGCATGAAGTAAACAATGTCCCCTATACCACTGAAGTCACTTTTACTGCTTCCCCCATTACTGGTCTTCTCATTCCCCACCTATACCTCCACTTGAGTCCTTGGTGTCCTGGTTTTACTACAAAGAGTTTAAAGGTGTGTGTGGTTTCTGTTGGGCATAGACTGGTACTGCTATGAATGTTATTATTTGTAAAAGAAGCTTGAGTAGTCACGGGTGGGAAAAGGTGGTGGTCCCTCTGAGTTCTGTGCTTCTGCTTAGCTCTGCCTGACTCTGAAGAGGGAGGGTCTAGGGAGAAGTGCCTATTGACAGCAACAGGTTCACAAAAATGTCAGAGACCATGGCCTGAAGAGCAGAGCTAGCTTCAACTCTACCTGAGGAAGGAGCGCTGTGTCATGGAAAGGCTGGACACTCGGATAGCCCTGCACTTGAAGTGATGCCCCGCACCCACCAGATGGGGCTTTTCTTAACATTTCTCCATAAATTTTTGTTTTCTAATGTATGAAATAGAATACTAATCTCCACCCTGCAGAATTGTTATGGCAGCAAGATGATCTAAATTGGTAAATGTCTGGACACAAAGTTAGGTGCCTAGGAATGTTAGTTACCTGAACTAGGAAATGAACTTTGGTCAGGTACTAAGAGATCTACAGTAATTCCTGATACAGGAAGGACAGAAAGTGGGCAGGAAATATTCACTATCCAAGCATTATTTTACTGTCTGAAATCACAAATGCTGGAATAGAAACAGAGGAAGTAGTGATGGGTGTTTCTACAGTCCCTTCTGTGTATTTAACGCCTCCTCTGTAGCAACTTCTGAAACCCCTGCTTTAACTCTTTGGTTCGAAACCCATATACAACAGGGTTCAAAGCAGGGGGTATGAGGTGGTGAAGGACATTGAGCAGGATCAGGATGTCCATAGGCACCTTCTTCCTGGACACATCTGTCAACACCACAACCAGCAGGATGGTGCTGAAGAAGAGGATGAGGATGAAGTGGGAGCCACATGTGCTCAGGGCTTTGGCTGCAGCCCCCTCGGCCTTGAACCTAAGCACAGCTCTTAGAATGAAGGTGTAGGAGAGGAAGATGAGGATGAAATCTGAGCCCAGTAAGGTCCAACCAGCCACAAATTGGTAGATTCTGTTCAGGGTGAAATTGTCACAGGACAGCCTGGACACAGACAGGTTGGCACAGATGCAGTTCTCAATGACATTTTTTCCACAATAACGCAATCGGGCAGAGAGAATGGGGACTGGAGAGAGCAGCAAAGCATTCCGAGCCATGATAAAAACACTAGCCTTGGCCACAAATTGGTCCGTGATGATGGATGGATATTGTAGTGGGTGACAGATGGCCACATAGCGGTCATAGGCCATGACCATGAATGTGCAGGACTCCATGGCAAGAAAACTGTTCATGATGAACATCTGGAGGAAGCAGGCAGAGAAGCTGATGGACCTGAGGTCAAACCAGAAGATGACCAGGACCTTGGGGATGACGGTGAGGCAGAGCACCATGTCCAGCAGAGAGAGGAGGCTGAGCAGGTAGTACATGGGCTCGTGCAGAGAGACCTCCAGCCAGATGGTGATCAGGAGGGTGGCGTTGGCCCCCATGGCCAGGAGGAAGAGGAGGCTGAGGGGCAGGGACAGCCAGTGCTGCCAACCCTGATAGTTAGGGAAGCAGATGAGGAGGAATTCAGAGACTGGAGCAGTGGAGTGGTTGCTAGTTGATGCCATGAGATAAATCCTAAGATGAGGACATTTCACCTGGGTTGATGTATGACGAGATACATAAATTAGGTCAGTAGAAAATGAAGTTATGAAAATATTTGCAAACACATACTCATCCACAAAACTGATGAGATATAGGTCAACAATCTCAAATGAAGACCAAGTTGAGTGAAGATAAATATGATGGGAGAGGGCTTGGGTAATTATTTTTTAATTTTATTTGGAAAAACAAAAAAGACAGACTAGCCACAGGTTTAGAAAAAGACAATGAGAAGAATTACCTATTGAAACATCCTGTAAAGCTACAAATTTGTTCCTAAGAAAGATTGACATGTGATAGTGACAGAGCAAATTGACTCATTATAGGTTCCACAGGCCAGAAATACTCACAGTTTACAGAGTAATCCAGAATTTTAAAGACGTCATAAAATTGTATTTAACTGCATGTTCTCTCAGTAAGTTTTGCTGACATATTTTGTTAGATAGTAGCCCAAAAAAATTAGTGTTCCTCACTTTTATTACACACCAAAGTAAATTTGAGGTGGGAAATTTAAGATATAAATGATATTCTTGATCCTATGATTTAATTTTTAAAAATAAAAGTAAACATTAATTAAATATAAAGAGGGCCCTCCCAAGCACTCCTATCCTTCTGACTTATTTTACCTCTAGGACAAACCATCCTGGACATTCTTCATTCAAACCTACACAAGTTATGCTCAAAGGAAGGCTGTTTTCAAAGGTGGCTGTTTTAGCCACCAACCTTGAAGAAGCACTTAGTAGGCATGTTCAATGTAGGAGCCTCAGTTAATCCACCCATTGCAATCAAGTTTTCTAATTTTCCACATTCTGTTCAAATGCTAAATCCTCTGCTCTCTGAGCAGACGACCTCTCCAACTGCTTCCAAAGACAGCAGAGGCTCCAGTGCAAGTTCCTCTGTTTCCCACAACAGACTCACAGATCCATCGATACCTCTACCCTCACATGCATCTCTGCATCTTGTCAACTTGAGGATCTACCCTCCCCCTAATTCCTATCCCCCCACCTCTAGTTTGTATTCTATCCACCCTGACCTGGTAATTATCCAGTCAATTTTCCTAATATGTTTTTAATTGATTTTTTAGAGCGAGAGGGAGAGAGAGAAACATTAATGTGGAAGAGAAACATCTACCAGCTACCTCTTGCATGCCCCCCACTGGGGATGGAGCCAGCAACCTGGGGCATGTACCAGTGTGTGGGACAATGCTCAACCAACTGAGCCACACTGGCCAGAGTTATTCAGTCAATTTTCTGTGTATTCATGCAATCCTTTCCTAGTTCCTTCCTATGGATATTCAAAATGCTCAAGTCTCTCAAATCTTAAGAAATGTATACCTCTATCCCACATCCCATTGGTATCAAGACCCTGATTTCAGTTTTGAACAAAGATATCACATCTCTATCTCTTGTTCCTCTTCTTTTTAGACTAAAACTTAAGGAACCAAAGGAGGCAAAGGATATGTCAAAGGAGACAACAGTGAGATTCAACAGTTCAGCTGAGAAGTGATCAGTGTATGAATAGATGGCTCTGGAATGGATCTGAGGGTATAGAAAAGGGCTGTCTTTTACTGTCATAATTACATTAGCATAAACAGAGATTAGACTGAGTCATTTTACAAAGAAAGAGAGCATAGAAGTTTTTAAATTTTATTGTCTCTTCTGGATTAAATGACCAAATAAATTTTACAACACAGAAGACAGGCTTTGAAAAAACTTAGTTTATGTTGTAGAGGCAGAGATGGGTCCAATTTTGATATATTGCATTTATAGTGTCTATAGTGTCTATAAGCTAAAAATGACTATGAACTACTGGAGAAAAGAGTTGGAATTCATTTGAAAGCTTGGAGTTAAAGGTAAAGAATTGGAAACTATCAGCACATAGGGTATATTTCAAACCATCACTGTCCTTATTTCTTATCCTTTACTCCTCCTCTCTCTTTTTGTTTTTGGTCTCATTCTGCCACCCCTGAAAGATCTCTTTTTTAGCCCCTTGTTCTTTTTCCTGCCCCTAAAGTAGTGCCTGTCTGTGATTACCCTTCACAAACCCCAGTCTCTGATCCATCCAGCTCCCTGTCCTCATTTCTTCATTGCATCACAGAGAACTATTATAATTAAGCTGACCTTTCTGCTACCTGGATTTCATGAAGGAGAATGTATGTAATCTAGAAAAATAAAGGAGAGGTTAAAGGTTTGGTTCAGCAAAAAGGGCATCAGATGCCTGGATATAGTGCCAGATGGAAGTACAGACATGAATATGAGTCAAAGTTTTTATATATTCAGTTAATAAGAACTATTAGAAATGTACTGCCTACTAAAAGACACAACAGGGATTAGAGAGGAAGTGGTGACTCTTCTATTCTGATTTTTCCAGAGTCAACCATGCTTAGAATATTCACTGTGCCTTGGTTTAAGGAACATTTTCTAAAGTGTATGTCACAGAAGAAGATGGCCAGGATAAAGAGGCTCTTGAAACTCATCATGAAAAACAATTTGGGAAAGTAAAGGTATTTTATATCACATGGGATGCCTTCCACGTGTATGATTCTACTTTCAAGAGGAAGAGATAAAAACTAGGACCCTAAGAGAAAATCACAGGGAAAATATCTGTTTTTGTTCAATATGAGTCCTGTATAATAATCAGTAAAGAGCCCTGGCTGGTTTGGCTCAGCGGTTAGAGCATAAGCCCACAGACCAATGAGACCCAGGTTTGATTCCAGCCAAGGGCACGTACCTCAGTTGCGGTTTGTCCGCAGTCTGGGTCACGCGGGAGGCAACCAGTCCATGTGTCTCTCTCACATCAATGTTTCTCTGTCTCTCTCTCTCTCCCTCCCTCCTATTCTATCTAAAAGATAAATGGAAAAATATCCTCAGGTGAGAATTAAACAACAGTAAGAAGGAGAAGGAGAAGGAGAAGGAGAAGGAGAAGGAGAAGGAGAAGGAGAAGGAGAAGGAGAAGGAGAAGGAGAAGGAGAAGGAGAAGGAGAAGGAGAAGAAGAGACCTGCTCTCTAGCTAACATTACGCTGCTGGAACATGTTGGGTAAGGCAATAACCATATCTCATCACCAGCTCTCTCCCTGAGCCTCATGGGCCTGGGTGTCCAGTGTCATATTAAACTCCAAACCCTATGCCTGTCCCAGAACTATTCTGTCTCTTTCTGGAATCCCTAGACAGATTTTCTGGGCATGCCAGATGGATTTTAGTCATATATTTGCATGAAATTCCCAGCCATAGAAAATAAGGGACCCTTTATATTCAACTATATGGGATTTTTGAAATATGGAAGATCATGTTCTTCCAGGAGGAACCTAGGATGTCTGGATATTCATGCATCTAGTGCCACCACTCATGCCTTCTTCTTTTGTCATGGGAGCCAACATAAGAAGGGGTGCCCTGGTGACCCAGCTGTGGGTTCAGCACAGAGTCACTTCCCTCCCTTAGCCCTGGAACTCACCAAGGATGCCACAAATTGGGTCCCTGCCCAAGGAGTCAGCTACCTACCTCCAGAAACCAGAACCTGGACTGTTTCCTTGGCTCTGCTGAGAAATTTTAGGGTTTTATAATCTGTGGTCAGTTCCTCATGCTGCCCCACCCCCTTCTTCAAGCCAGCTGGAAACAGTCATAGTTTGGAATCCTGGGACCTGGCTACTGATTATCTGGATCTCAGGGGAGCCTCCGTCTTACCTTGTGTACAATACCACTGGGTGCTAGTAGTTGAGAACTGTGCAACAGGATTAGAAACTGACTTTATCTGCTTGACTTCATAGACCATCCTCTTAACCATTACTTTATAACACTTTCAACATCCTGAAATGATATATCAAACTTTTCCATAATTTTTTAACAAAGCCTGAATTCAACTCAGCTTTTTGATATCTGCATGAATTCAGGCAGCTAATTAACTCTATGTAAACCCTAGTCATTCAACAAATATTTATTACCAATCATATGCCCAGCGCTGGACTAGTCATAGAAATAAAAAGGTGAATAAAGTAGTTAAGGTCCCTACCCTTATCAAGATTCCATTATAGTAATTGCATTACATTATGGTATCAGTAACTTCCCATTGTTCATAAAATAAAACTAGCTTTCTTAATATCAATTACTAAAGACCCAGCGCATGCGCGCGCGCACGCACACATGCGTGCACACACACACACACAAGTACCCTGCCCCTCCCCGCATTTTCCAACTTCCAAGTAACACTATGAATCTCATTCAAAGGCTGTGAAAGGAGCCTGCATGCCACAGTTAGAGAAAAATCTGATTTTTTTCACTTCCATTTCCACAGAGGAAGGCTTTTCTTCCACCACAAGTGGGAAATAACAGGAGTGATACTTCTGCTCTACCTTTCTCCCTTGCTTGCTTTTCCATACGGATGGATCACTAATACAATTGCTCAGAGGTTGTTGGGAGCAGTGGGTGGGGTTAATGCATATCAAGAGTGGAAAAAATGTTTCAACCTGTCTGTTTCAGTTCCTGCCTAGAGGATCTGTAAGAATGCTAGTGGAGTCTCTTGCTTCATTTTCAATATTATAAATTCACCTGCCCATAATCTCTTCCCTAGAGAGGAACCTGGAGGCCACCATTCTCTCTTTTTGGCTTTTAATTCTACTAAGGCTTTGCTTTGGGGGATCCTGCAATCCTCCCTGCAGATGATGGGGAATTTATACTTGAAGCCAAAATTTCTAATCAAATCTCACCGTATCTAGCTGGGTTTGGGGTAGGACTGTATCCTAAGACCTAAAATTTAGGGGATAAAATTGAGGGCCTCCTCTTTGTCCTCTGGTCCCACTTATATTTTCCAATGGTGACTTACCAGAGAGCTGTGCCTATGAAATGTATTAGGTTTTAACCATTATTACTTTGATCCCTCTTTAGTTCCTTGTGGGTATTCTCTACTGCCAGGAATGCAGAAGGGATAAAGGGTGAGAAATCAGCACTTTTAATCTCCAACAACAGCACTCCTAAGAATTCTCTCAAAGAAACTCTGTCTCTATCCAGTGAGAAGCATCTAATTCTAAGACTGAAGCTCTGACCTCCTATCCAAAACAGGAAATCACACTAAAAAGTAATAAAATGAAAAAAAAGAACACTCCCTGCAGAGGTATCAAGTTTGTTTAATAATTGAATTCAGTATCACAGATCATTATTGCAGGTGTTTGTTGCGTTGGGGAATAACTCAGACACTAGTATTGAGAAGTAAATGAAACATGTAAGACTCCTGCCTTCCTAGAACCTATATTCTAGCATGGAAGATGTATACAACGTAAGTAATATCACGAAAGTTAACTAAAATTGTAATAATTCTGATTCAAGATGTTAGACTGACAAAATGATTTTCTTCCTCTCTCTCTAAAAGTTACCATTTTTTAACATCTTCATCCCACTTCTGGCAATCATCACTTTGTCCACCATTTCTATGAGTTTAGTGACCTTTTTTTAATGCCACATATAAGTGATAACATGCAATATTTGTCTTTCTCTGTCTGACTTACTTCACTTAGCAAAATACTCTTAAGGTCCATCCACTTTGTCATAAATGGCAGGATTGCCTTCTTTTTTATTGCTGAATAATATTTTTGTTGTTGTTAATCCTCACCTGAGGACATTTTTCCATTGATTTTTAGAGAGAGTGGAAGAGAGAGAGAAAGAGAGAAAGAAACATCAATGTGAGAGAGACACATCGATTTGTTGCCTCCTGCATGATCCTGAGTGGCGCTGGGGGTCTAACCAGCAACCCAGGTACGTACCTTTGACCAGAATTGAACCCATGACCTTTAGGTCCTTGGGCCAATGCTCTCACTGCTAGGCCACAGGCCAAGACTGAGTAATATTTTTATATATATTATATTTTCTGTATCCATTCATTTGTTGATAAACACAGGTTGTTTCCAGGCCTTGCCTATTGTAAGTCATGCTGCAATAAACATGGGAGAGCAAATATCTCTTCTAGATAGTGATTTTGTTTCCTTTGTTTTTGTTTTGTTTTTTAATTTAAATTTATTTATTTATTTTTGTTATAGATGTTTCTCCTTTTCCCCCCAGTGATTCCCCCCCCCCCACCCTTCTCGCCCTCTCCCCAGCTTTGTTGTCCATGTCCATTGTTCATGCATACATGCATATAAGTTTTGTGGTTTATCTCTCCTTCATTACCCCCTCTTCTGGGGACTGAAAGTCTGTATTGATTTTTGTTTGTTTGTTTGTTTGTTTTTTATCCTCACCCGAGGACATTTTCCCATTTTTATGTTCAGGTAGAGTGGGAGGGAGAGAGAGGAACAGAGAGAGAGAGAGAAACATCGACGCGAAAGGAACACATCGAGTGGCTGCCACCCGCACGACCGACCAGGGCCGGGGACAAACTGCAACCGAGGTACGCGCCCTTAGCGGGAACCGAACCTGGGTCTCTCAGGACCGCAGGTCGATGCTCTAACCGCTGAGCCAAACCGGCCAGGGCGGGACTGACGGTCTGTACCCCACTTCCATGTCTCTGGGGCTACCCCATTTCTCAGACTGTTATGTTCATTATATTCACAAATAAATGAGATCATATGATACTGGTCTTTCTCTGTTTGGCTTGTTTCGCTTAGGATGACACTTTCCAGGTCCCTCCAATTGGCAAAAAAAATTAAGACACCTAGGAATAAACTTAACCAAAGAAGTAAAGAACCTATTCTCAGAAAACTACAGGTCATTGAAAAAAGAAATAGAGGAAGATATAAAAAACTGAAAGCACATACCCTGTTCATGGACTGGAAGAATTAACATCATTAAAATGTCCATAGTACCCAAAGCAATCTATAGATTCAATGCAATCCCCATCAAAATACCAACGCCATGATTTTGTTTCCTTTGTATGGATACCTAGAAGTAGAATTACTAGACCACATGGTAGTTCTCTTTGTAATGTTTTGAAGAACCTCCATACTGTTTCCATAGTAACTACACTAATTTACATCCCCACTAACAGTGCACAAAGATTCGCTTTTCTCTACATTCTCACCAACACTTTGTTATCTTTTCTCTTCTTTGTTTCTTTTTTTTTTGGGGGGGGGGGCGGTGTTATATGCCCCTAGTGGGAACCAAACTCGGACTCTCTGGTCCGCAGGCCTACGCTCCAACCGCTGAGCCAAACCGTGCAGGTCTCTCTTCTCCTTGATGACAGCCATTCTAACAGGTATGAGGTGACATCTCATTGTGGTTTTGAGTTGCAGTTCCTTGATGGTTGGTGATGTTGAGCATCTTTTCATGTATCTATTGACTACTTGTATGGCCTCCTTGGAAAAAATGTCTATTCAGATCCTTCGTTCATCTTTTAATTGATTGTTCTTTTGGCTGTTTTTGTTTGTTTGTTTGCTTCTTTACATAATTTGGATATTAACTCTTTATCACATGGATATTAACTCTTTACCACATATGTGACTTGCAAATATTTTCTGATTCCATAGGTTACCTATTCATTTTGTTGATGATTTTCTTCAGTGGGCAGAGCTTTTTAGTTTGATGTAGTCCCACTTGTGTGGACCTTTGTTGCCTTTGCTTTGGGTATCAAATAAAAAAAAAATATTGTCAAGAATAAGGGAACATTTTCCCATGCTCTTATATCTCAAATCCTGTGACTGCAATAGAACCAAATAGAGAAAATTTGAGTCAATACCAAGATAGGGATGGTTCACCAGGTTAAAAATAGAGAACAAGCATGGAATACTAGTTCCACAGATCCACTGTAGCATCTCTGGTTCCCAACATAAAAGCTTCTCTTTTTTATCAAAAGAGAGAGAACCCAGCTCACCTCTTCATTATCCTCTTGACAACCTGCAGGGAATTCTGCCCATCAGCTAATCCCTGCACAATGACCTATAGCATCCTGCAATCTGGGCACAGAAACTGTGACCTTCACAGCCTCTGAGGAAACTCACCCCAAGTACTCAAGCCAATTAATTCTCACATGTGAACAAATAGATAAGAGTTAGAATCTAGGAGGAAAAAAAAATGGCGGCAGAGTGAATGGAAGCTACACAGACCCTGGACCAAACTGGAATTACAACAAAAATAAAGACTAATCATCAGGAAGGGACAACCAAAAGGCAGCTTGGAGGACCACATAACCAGGGACACTGGCTCAATCCTGGTAGGCTTGTAAGGACACGAGAGGGGGCCAGGAGCCCACGGTCCTCAGTGGCCTGGGCTGGGACCTGAGCCCTCGGCTGATACCAGAGGCCTCGGCTGGGACCTGCAGCCCTGGCTAGAACTTGCTGTGGCCTCTGCTGGGTCCTGTGACCTTGGCTGGGTGCTATGCCCTCGGCTGGGAGCTGGAGCTGCTGCAGCCTCGGCTGCCCTTAGCTGGGAGCGGCGCCCTAGGGTTAAAGTCCCAGGAGGCTCAATGGCACAGAGCCCGGACAGAGGCTAAATTGGCAGCAGCCACTCACCTTGGGCTCCAGCAGAGGGAGGGCAGACTGGACTGGAACTGTGTGGGGACACTCAGGATTTGGAAGGCGCTCAGAGCTTTTGCTGAGAGCTGCCATGCAGGACTATGGTCATCTTACTCCTTCCCAGGGCCCTGGGGAGAGGTAGTGTCCCCTCCCTTGGAGATTCAACCTCATCCAGTGGCCACTGAAATGCTAATTGAGGCCCATTAACAACCAGTATCCGCCCCACCCTCTGGAAATCCTCTTACACTGAGCACCTGAGGGAGTTTTTCAGTCAACTAAGAAACCAAGGTTCTTCAGGTGACCCCTACTAATAGCCTCCAGGCAAAAATACTACAGGATGAATACCATTCCCTGGGCTAGCAACTCTAACGAGGAAAGTTAAGACTTGACAGTGGTGTTTAAAGTGGGTCCTCCCTGCCTCATCCAAACCCAGGAGAGGGAGCCACAAATAGAAAAACACCAACACCCACAGAAAAAATTTGGCAGGCTCCTAAGCCCACTATGATAGCCAAAATAGTGAAACACAGAAACAAAAGCCAAATGAAAGAACAAGAGACCTCTACTAAAGATGAGATAAATGAGGTGCAGTTAAGCAAGTTAACAGAACTAAAATTCAGAGCCATGATCTTGAGGAAGCTCAACAGCATCTTTAGGGACATGAGCACCATGAGTAAAGACATAGAAATGTTGAAAATCAACCAGTTGGAAATTAAAAACCACCAAGAAGAAATGAGGAATGGCATATCAGAAATAAAAACACATTGGAAAGTCTAAATAGCAGAACTAGAGGAAGCTGAGGACCGGATCAGTGAATTAGAAGATAGGGTAGAAAAAAATCAAACAATCAGAAAACCAAAAGGAAAAGATAATGAAAAAATGGGAAATCAGCTTAAGAGAACTGTGGGACAACTGGAAACGTAATAACATTCGCATCATAGGAGTCCCCGAAGAAGAAAATGAGCAAGGGTTAGAGAATATGTTTGAAGAAATAGTGACAGAAAACTTTCCTAATTTGGTGAAGGAAGGGGCATTCAAGTTCAAGAAGCACAGAGAGCCCCAAGTCAGTAGAACCCAAACAGGCCTACACCAAGACACATAGTAATTAAAGTGCCAAAAATTAAAGACAAAGAGAATCCTAAAAGCAGCAAGAAATAAGCAACAGGTTACCTACAAAGAAAACCCCATAAGGCTCTCAGCTGACTTCTCAACAGAAACACTACAGCCAGAAAGGAATGGCATGAAGTAATCAAGGTCATGTAAAACAAGGATCTGAATCCAAGACTACTCTATCCAGCAAGGCTATCATTCAAAATAGAAGGTCAAATAAAGAGCTTCCTGGACAAAAAAAAAAAAGGCGAAGGAAATACATTAGCACCAAACCAGCACTGGAAGAAATGTTAAAAGGACTGCTGTAATTAGTAGAAGAAATAGAAAGAAAAATAGGACCACACTAAACAAAAATGGCAATAAATAAGTACATATCAATAATCACCTTAAATGTAAATGGACTGAATGCTCCCATAAAAAGACACAGAGTAGCTGTTTGGATAAGAAAGCATGACTCATCTATATGTTGTTTACAAGAGAGCCACCTCACAACAAAAGACTCACATAGGTTGAAAGTGAAGGCATGGAAAAAAATCTTCCAAGCAAACGGAAAGGGAAAAAAAGCTGGGGTAGCAATACTTATATCTGATCAAATAGATTTCAAAATGAAGGCCATAACTAGAGACAAAGAAGACCACTACATAATATTGAAAGCATCTATCCAACAGGAAGATATAACCTTGATAAACATATATGCACCCAATATAGGAGCACCAAAATATATTAAAAATCTTCTGGAGGACTTCAAAGGAGAAATCGGTAGCAATACAATCATAGCAGGGGACTTCAACACCCCACTGACATTACTAGATAGATCCTCAAGACAAAAAATTAGCAAGGAAACAGAGACTCTAAATGAAGCACTAGACCAAATGGATTTAATAGATATCTACAGAGAATTACACCCCAAAACTACAGAATTCACATTCTTCTCAAGTGCACATGGGACATTCTCAAAGATAGACCACATGTTAGGACACAAACTAAGTCTCTACAAGTTCAAGAAGACTGAAACCATGTCAAGCATCTTCGCAGATCACAAAGGCATGAAACTAGAAATCAATTGCAACAAGAACATGCAAAGACATTTGAACACATGGAAGCTAAATAGCATGTTATTGAACAATGAATGGGTTACTGAGGAGATCAAGGAAGAACTTAAAAACTTCCTGGAAACCAATGAAAATGAACACACAACAACACAAAATCTATGGGATGTAGCGAAAGCAGTTCTGAGAGGGAACTTCAGAGCACTACAAGCCTACCTCAAAAAACAAGAAAAGTCTCTAATAGACTATCTAACCTCACAACTTAAATAACTAGAGAGCAAGCATAACGAAGTATAAGGACGGAAATGGTAAAGATCAGAGCAAAAATAAACGAAATAGAGTCCAAAAAATCAATTCAAAGGATCAATGAAACAAAGAGCTGGTTTTTTGAAAAGATAAACAAGATTTATGGACCCTTAGCTAGACTCACCAAGAAACAAAGAGAGAAAACCCAAATACACAAAATCAGAAATGAAAGAGGAGAAGTAACAACTGACACCACAGAAATACAAAAGATCGTTAACAACTACTATGAACAATTATATGGCAACAAACTTGACAATCTAAGCAAAATGGACAAATTTCTAGAAACACATAGTCTCCCAAAACTGGACCAGGAGGAGATAGAAAACTTGAACCAACCGATAAAAACAGAAGAATTTGAAGATGTAATCAAGACTCTCCCAGCAAACAAAAGCCCAGGCCTGGATGGCTTCACGGGGGAGTTTTACCGAACATTCAAAGAAGAACTAACACCCATTCTCCTCAAACTATTTCAAAAAAATCAAGAAGAAGGAAAACTTCCCAACTCGTTTTATGAAGCCATCATAATTCTCATTCCAAAACCAGAAAAATACACTACAAAGAAAGAAAAATACAGGCCAATATCCCTGATGAACATAGACACCTAAATTCTGAACAAAATACTAGCAAATCGGATCCAGCAATACACCAAAAATGTTATCCACCATGACCAAGTGGGATTCATCCCAGGGATGCAAGGCTGGTACAAAATATTCACAAATCAATAAACGTGATACATCACATAAATAAAACGAAGAATAAAAACCACAAGATCATATCAATAGATGCTAAAAAAAAGCCTTCGACAAAATCCAGCATCCATTTCTGATAAAAATGCTCAGCAATGTGGGAATAGAGGGATCATATCTCTACATAATAAAAGCCATATATGAAAGACCTACAGCCAGCATCATACTCAATGGGCAAAAACTAAAAGCATTTTCCTTAAGAACAGGAACAAGGCAAGGATGCCCATTTTAGCCACTCTTATTTAACATAGTACTGGAAGTCTTAGCCACAGCAATCAGACAGGAAGAAAAAATAAAAGGGATCCAAATTGGAAAGGAGGAAGTGAAACTGTCATTATTTGCAGATGACATAATACTATATGTAGAAACCCCCAAGACTGCATCAAAAATTTACTAGACTTAATAAATGAATTTGGAAAAGTAGCAGGATACAAAAATTAACATCAAGAAATCGATGGCATTCTTATACACCAATAATGGACTCACAGAAAGAGAAACTAAAAAAAACAGCCCCATTTACCAATGCGGCAAAAAAAATTAAGATATCTAGGAATAAACTTAACCAAAGAAATAAAGACGTATTCGCAGAAAACTACAGGTCATTGAAAAAAGAAATAGAGGAAGATATAAAAAAGTGGAAGCACATACCCTGTTCATGGATTGGAAGAGTTAACATCATTAAAATGGACATACTACCCAAAGCAATCTATAGATTCAATGCAATCCCCATCAAAATACCAACGACATACTTCACAGAATTAGAACAAGTACTTCAAAAGTTTATATGGAACCAAAAAAGACCTCAAATAGCCACAGCAATCTTGAAAAAGAAGGACAAAGTTGGAGGGATCACATTACCAGATTTCAGGTTATTCTACAAAGCCACAGTAATCAAAACAGCCTGGTACTGGCACAAGAACAGGTATATAGACCAGTGGAACAGAACAGAGAACACAGAAATGGACCCAAGGCAATATGCTCAATTAATATTTGACAAAGGTGGCAAGAGCATACAGTGGAGTAAGGACAGCCTCTTTAATAAATGGTGTTGGGAAAATTGGACAGCTACATGCAGAAAATTGAAACCAGACCATCAACTTACACCATACACAAGAATCAACTCAAAATGGATAAAAGAATTAAATGTGACTCATGAATCCATAAAATTCCTAGAAGAAACTGTAGGCAACAAAATTTCAGACATCATACGCAGCAGAATTTTCACTGATACATCACCTAAGGCAATAGAAACAAAGGAGAAAATGAACACATGGGACTACATCAAACTAAAAAGCTTCTGCACTGTGAAAGATACAATCATCAAAACAGAAAGGCTGCCCACTGTATGGGAGAGCATAATTGCCAATGATATATCAGATAAGGGGTTAATTACCAGTATATATGGAGTGCTCATACAACTCAACAAAAGAAAGACAAAGAACCCAATTAAAAAATGGACAGAGGAACTAAATAGACACCTCTCCAAACAGGACATACAAATGGCCAAGGGACATATGAAGAAATGCTTAAGATCACTAATCATTAGAGAGATGCAAATTAAAACAACAATGAGGTATCACCTCACACCTGTCAGATTGGCTACAATCAACAAATCATCAAACAACCAGTGTTGACGAGGGTGTGGAGAAAAGAGGACTCTAGTACACTGCTGGTGGGAATGCAGACTGGTGCAGCCACTATGGAAAACAATATGGTGTTACCTCAAAAAATTAAAAATTGACCTGTCATTTGATCCAGTGATCCCACTTCTAGGAATATACCCTAAGAAGCCTAAAATACCAATCAGAAAGAATATATGTACCCACATGTTTGTAGCAGCACTATTTACAATAGCTAAGATCTGGAAACAGCCCAAGTGTCCATCAGTAGACGAATGGATAAAAAAGCTGTGGTACATATACACAATGGAGTACTACACAGTTGTAAGAAAGAAAGATCTCTTATCCTTTGAGACTACATGGAGGGACCTGGAAAGTATTATATAAGTGAAACAAGCCAAATAGAGAAAGACCAGTATCGTATGATCTCACTTATTTGTGGAATATAATGAACATAACAGTCTGAGGAATGGGGTAGTCCCAGAGACATGGAAGTGGGGTACAGACTGACAATCCCCAGAAGAGGGGGTGGGGGAGAGAGATAAACCACAGAATTTTATGCATGTATGCATTACCAATGGACATAGACAACAAAGCTGAGGACAGGGCAGGGAGGGAGGGAGAGGGGGGATTCATTGGGGGAAAAAGGAGAAACATCTGTTACAAAAATAAATTAATTAATAATAAAAAAAAGTTAGAATCTATAGCTATTTTAGGAAAATGAGGATGAAAAGGAAAGACCCCGCTAAACAAAAGAAAAGCTAATTCGTTAGAGAAAAGAGTGCATGGAGCAAAAAGGGACATTTGTAAAATATGTAATAATATTTAATGGCCTCTTTAAGGAATCTGTGAGGTGGTAGAAACATAAAGAAATCTCAACCAGCAGAAAAGACAAGAAAAGTTTCATCCAAAGAGCCAGTGCTAACATTTAGTTGAATGACTGTGCAGTTTAAATATTTAAATGTTTTCATAATATTGATAAATGTTCAGCATGGGTGACCAAGGGAAACAGAAAAGGCACAAATAAACACTCTAATGAAATATGAGATATATGGCAGGCATGGTAGAAAATAAAACAATAAGAAAATGATGCAAACAATCTTCTGATGGTACATTTGAATGATGGTAAAATAAAGAGACTTTAGACAAAACTATAAACTTTTCAAAAGGAAATTTTAATAAATGTACATCAGGCAGAATATATATCCCACGCAGAAAATCTGAGATGATTTTAGAATCAATCAATAGAAAAGATAACAGAAATGGAGAGCAATCCATAAACAAAACATGTACTTATTAGGCTATAAGTTTACTTGGCTGCAACAAAGATTCCAAAAAACATAGGGATGGGCAAGGGTACATTTATAGTTGTATGGAGAAAGACATGCAGGTTATGATTATAAAATAGTACAAGAATAAACTCTGTTTTGCATACTCACAACTGTAAACCTACTTCTGCCAATCCCTGTGTGTCTTAAACCAGATACAAATTTACTTCTGTCTCTGGGTAAGTCAGGGTTGGTGGCCCAGGCAGCCTCAGAAACATGGGTTCCTCTGCAGTGTTGCCCTGCCATTTTCAGCTCATGATTCCATCTCCTGACCAAAGGAAGTTGCTTCAGACGCCGCCACCCTATGTGCATTCCAAGCTTCAGCAAGTGGTATAAATGGAAGGAGAGAACAAACCATTCCCTTTTACAACCTACCAAAAGTAACTACCTCTAGAGTCTAGAAAGATGTGATACACCATAGTCTGGGTTTCCCCAGGACAACTTACTAGAGTTCAAGTTCTAGACCTAGAACCAAGGTGATGACAATGTGTAATTCCTCCTGCAATAAGAACAATTCACACCACTCCTTCCTAGTTCATCCACCTGTGACAACCAAATGAAAGACTTAATATTCAGTCGCCGTAACAGAAAAGTTTTTATTAGGAGTAAAACTTACAAAGAAAGGAGAAATTAAAAACATTGACCATCAACTCCATCCCCTCTACCACCATTGAATCCCAAAATAGGATTGATTCTCACCTCATCTGGGCATCCTCCCTAAAGCTAGCAGCAACTTGACCTCTTCCAGGACTGAACAAAATGTGTTCTTTGTAAGGCACACAAAAGAGGTAAGCCAAATCTTAGGACAATATCCAACAAACAGGAGGCAGTACACTCACTGTGAACCTCTTGGAAGTTTTTACAGAGATCCTGTTAGAAGAGATGAGAGGTTTAATTGACCTCACTTCATATCCACATTTCAAACAGAGAAATTCATTTTTCAAGTGACATAACTACTTCCACATTTATGAATAGAGCTATGTTTGCCAACACCAGACTGTAACACGTTTCATAGTTATTAGATAACCATGTAATGGTTACTTTTGCTTTGCTAAATTAATACATATAAAGCACACATATACTCAATACTTGGTCTTATCCTCTCTTTATTCTAAACAAAATTACAAATAAATTAAAATGCAATGAATTAAAAATACAGACTTATTTTACTTTTTTGAGACTAGGGATGATAACATATTATTCCTAGGACTTATTATAGTACCTGCCTCACTTAAGTTTCTTTTAAATAAATGAGTCACAGCTATATTGCTATGAAAGGTGTTTTGTCACATTGTGGACATCTCAACTGCTCTGAGAGAGATACTTTTTACTAAGGAGTCCAGTGACCGAGAGCTCACAGCAATTCGAGGGTTTGAGGACACTCTAAAACTAAAACCACACACAAGTTAGGAATTCCCAATCCCATTCTGGATGATATTGCACATTCATTGGATAAAGGCATAAAAATAGCATATCCAGAGTCAGTTTATCCTATCCACAAGTTTCTCCATCACTAGGAGTAAGGAAATGTTGGGATCAGGAGCAAAAAATGAATGCAGAAAATATCCACAAGTCCAGCTATCCAGGTACAGCCTAGTCGCCTATGAAACCAAGTGTCCATGACTACTTTGCCATGAGACTCGTAGGACTAGAGGGACTTCTCACCATGGACTGGCCTCTACCCATATAGCCTAGGACAGCCATGGGCAGTGTCGGAGCCTCTGAAAAAATAACTAGAATATATTAATATCTACCCTTTTCTGTTGAACACCCTGAGTACTCGCTGGCGGATCTGCTCAGTCTTCACCCCATAGACAATTGGATTGAATGCAGGGGGCAGAAGGAGGTAGAGTGTGGCCAGAAGAACATGGACATGATGGGGTACATGGTGGCCAAGACGGTAAGTGAGGAAGGAAAACATTCCAGGAACATAGAAGACCAGGATGACACAAATATGAGACCCACATGTGCTAAAAGCCTTTAATCGGGCCTCGACCCTCGGTACCTTCATCACTGCCTGGAGGATGAGAGCATAGGAAATACCAATGGACAGGACATCTAGTCCAACCACAAGCAGTGCCACTACCAACCCATAGGTTTGGTTCACGGTGGTTTCTGAACAAGCAAGTTTTACTATAGCCATATGTTCACAATACACATGGCCTATGACAGTGGTGTGACAGAAGATAAGTCTCCCCAACAGGACAGGGAAGGGGAGGAGGAGGACTAATCCCCGCAGCAGCACTGCCATTCCAATGTGCCCTATGATCCCTGGATGCAAGATGGTGGAGTGGTGCAGAGGGTGACATATGGCTACATAGCGATCCAGAGCCATGGCTACAAGTACCCCCGACTCCATGGAAGAGAACGCATGAATGAAGAACATCTGGATCAGGCAGACAACGTACCCAATCTCATGGGCATCAACCAGGAGCACTGCAAGCGCTTTGGGTGCAGTAGAGGAGGCCAGGATCAGGTCAATGCCAGAGAGCATAGCCAAAAAGATGTACATAGGCTTGTGCAAGGATGGGTCAGTCCAGATGATGAAGAGGATGGTGACATTGCCCACTAGAGCAAAGAAGTAAAGGGCACACAGCGGCAATGCTATCCAGTGCTGGCTGTCTTCTAAACCTGGGATGCCATTTAGGAAAAAAGAAGGATGAAGGAGACTCCCGCTGGAATTACTAAGGGCCATCATGAATGACTTAGAAAGAGAAGAGAGAAAAGAAAACACAATCATGATTTCTCCATTCCTGGTGGGTTATCACATTGTCCAGACCTGGCTGCCATCTTCATGAGAAGAAAGCAGTTTAAACTGCAACACAAAGGAATAAAGAGAATAAAGATACAAGAAAATCTCTTCTTGAGGTCATTTTTTTAAAGATGAGACATCTACATGTCTGAATTAGTATAGTCTAGTTTCATTTAGAGATCTGAGTAGGCATATGCTTCTTTTAGAGATATGTTTAGAGTCTGCCATTTAATTACTTCTAATTTGGAACTGTCTACTTGAAAGGATTTTCTGTATTAACTCGGCATTACTGAACACCATAAATCCATCTGTTACTCTCCAAATGTCTCCCTCAGTTTTCATAACATAGCACTTTACAGTTGTTTCTCCTGTATCCACGCTCCCAACTCCTTCTCCATCTGGCTATCCATCATATGTTGGTGATTCCAGGGTTCCATCTTCCCCTCTGTTCCCTATTCCACATGTTATGTCTGACTGAGTTCATCCTTTTACATGGTTTTAACTATTTATATACTTTCATTTCTTCCATGTCTATATATCTAAGTCAAATATCTTTGTGAAATACACACCCATTATTTTTCACTTGCTTTCTACCACACATTCAATATAGTCAAGACTGAATTAACTCACCTATTCTTCCCAAATCTGCTCGACCTCCCTTTTGTTCATATTTCTGTGAATTACATCACTATCTACCTATCCAACCCAATGTAGAAACTTGAAACTATACTTACTCAGTCTTATCTCTCATTCCTTTTACCTATTCACTAGTTTCTGTTGAATTTATTTTTAACTCCTCTTGTATCTCCTCCTTTTTCTCAACCCCAATGTCACTGCCACGTTCACACTCAGCTCCTCTCACCTGGACTGTTTCCTTAGATCTCCCTGCTTTTGCTGTGACACCCTCCCCGATCACTCTCCAGCCTGACGTCAGAGGGTTTTTCCTGAAATGCAGATGTTATCATGTCACATCCAAAGTTAAAATTCTTTAGTGAGTTTAATCCATGGAAAAGTGTACATTTCACACTGGCATACAAGGTTTTCAAGAGTTATCTTATCTAAATTATATCAATATAGTTATTGTTATTAACATTAATAATAAAAGATCACAGAGTATGAGATCACTGGCCTCTTTACTTTTCTCCTTGTCTCCCTGAGTCTGCTTCGGTCTTTCACACTTTTCCTGTGTCTATCTTGTCATGATGTGATGATAATTCTGTATTTCTGACATCTCTATGTTAACAAAAAGTACCAGTTTAGGAGGTGCTCTGATTAAGCTTCTCCATGTGAGTCACCTCCTGAGCATTGAGGCTGGATACATTTGTTTCTGTATGCTTGTCTTAAAAGATGGGCACAGTTTGAAATAATTATATTTGTTACCTGAGAGAGGAGTACATGTGTATATGTTTACATAAAAAGAGTCAGGAATGACTCAGTTCTTGTGAATTATGCATGAATAAATCACACTGATTGTCTTTTTTATAAATCAGTGATGACTACAATATCACCACCAAAACTCGGAACATGCACCTATAAAATCTGAAATACCTGGTAAGCATATATCTTCCAGCCTTTGTTTTCCTTCCAGATTCAAAGCCACTATTAACTTCAAGTAACAGTGATATAGTTTTATTGAGACCCCCCACCCCAAGAGAATCTCATAATCTTACAAAAATTGACATTTCAGTGCTTCACATTCTACACAAGTGAGAAAGTTAATTCTCTTTCGTAACTACTCCCCTTCTGCTGCTAATCTCAGGCCACTTCTCATTGTCCAGCTGAGAAGTCAGAGAACAGCTGTGCATCTGTGGAAGGCCACTCATCGCTTTGAAAGAAGCCCTGTCAACGGAGCACTGAAGAAGGAAGTCAAGCTGTAGTGGGTGAAGGACAGAAGCAGAGATGCCTGTGCTACATGGTATGTGAGTCTGGAGGTAAAGCCTGGAGCTGTTTATTAAGCATTAACTACTAAAGTAAACAAGAGGTCCCTCTGTGATATTTAGACCAAAACAGAAGGGACTTTATTCCCAGGAACCAAAAAGTGAAGATATATTTAGCTCTCCGACCAGAAGGTGAAGGACAATTAGCAACGAACTGATGTTGTGCCTTCCTACTTATTCATGTAAATTCCATCCAAGTGAGCTGTCTTCTGTAAAGCGGTCCTCAAATTCTGCAATGCAATATGGCATGTGTCCTTTTCTTTCCTATCAAGTCACTTAACCAGCCTGTCGTTGCACTGACTACCTCGCACTGAGACCGTCAGTGTGTCCGTCCTTGAAGAGCAGGGACTGTGCCTTGCTTATAGCAGCAGTTACAGGGCAAGTTCCACAAGTGCTGGAATCTAATTGGTACTTGGTAATGTTTGCTGAATAAATAAGTAACTATGTAATTAAATTTTTAAATAAATAGGTGAGTATATGAAACAACCAGGAATTATGGAAGGTTGACCAAACACATTGAACTTACAGGATAGAAAGGATGTAGCAGACAGCAGGGTGTCCCTGAGTAATGGACTGATTCCTCAATTCCTCTTATGTGAAGTGACATTCTGGGTGCTTTATGGTGGACAGAACCCTGTTAAATCTCTCTGCCATAGAGGCTACCACAGAATCCTGGGTGTGTGTCAGAAACTGGAAACTCCTGTGGCCACCACTGATCACTTCTGCCACTGTCTGTCACTGCAGGCAGAGGCTCCTCTGTGAGCTGTGACCTGTCCCTGTCTCCTTAATCTTCTTCTCAACAGTGTCATGGACTTTATGACAGTGGTAAAAGGGAGATGCAGAAACATACAAGTTAGCTTGTGGTAGTGTGTGATCTGAAGGACAGATGCTAAGGCAACTGGAACATAGAGGGTTAGTTTTGAGGAGTCAGACCTGGGGAGGACAGCTACTCTGAGAAAAGGGATCATAAATATAAGAACTACTCAGAGGTGTCAGACCAAGGTATTGTAAGACTCAGAGCCATAATAGCCAACTGAAAAATAACTCCCGTCACAAGGGCTATAAAATAAGCAGAGGAAGTGAGCCATCAGTAGTCTTTCCTAAAACCATAAGCCCCAAACCTGACCTCATTTTCCATACCTGATATCTCATAATAAACTTTTAGCTGGTTCTGTCATCTCCACTCTGAAAGGCAAGTTTATTCTCAATATTTCCCCAAGGCAGGGCCGGTGACTGTGAACAAAGCACTGGGCAGGCAAAATGTTATTACCAATTGGTGGGTCCCAGAGGACACACAGGCACACCTGGACATAGCCTCTGGCTTGGCTGGAGGCACACAGAGCTAAGTCTACTGCCCAGGGATAGCTAATAGGGCAGATATGCTGATCAAGGAATGGCACCTGCACAAGAGCCCCACATCTGTCCAGTGTTGGTCATCACCCTTAAGCCTGTACATCATGATGGCTGTGTTAAGAAATCTCATGCTCAATGATCTAGAAAAACCACATTGCTCTATAAGCTCATATTTCTCATTCTCACAGGTCAAACTCAGACCCAAAACTTTTTTCAAATTGTGTTTGTTTATTTTATTCATTAGATACTACATATAAGTGAAATCATATGGTATTTGTCTCACTCTGACTGGCCTATTTCACTTAGCATAATACTCTCCACGTCCATTCATGCTTTTGCAAAAGGTAAGATTTCCTTCTTTTTTATGGCTGAGTAGTATTCCATTGTGTAAATGTAACAAAGCTTTTTTATCCACTCATCTACTAATGGGCACTTGAGCTGTTTCCAAATTTTGACTATTGTAAATAATGCAGCAATAAACATACTGTTTCAGGTTTCTTCAGATATATGCCCAGAAGTGAAATCGCTGGATCACAAGGCAGTTCCATTTTTAATTTTTGCAGAAAACTCTGCACTTTTTTCTGCACTGGCTGCACCAATCTGCATTCCCACCAAGAGTGCACATCTTCACCAATACTTATTGTTTGTTGTTTTATTGATGATAGCCATTCTCACAGGTGTGAGGTGATATCTCATTGTGGTTTTTTGGGGTTTTTTTTCATTCTCACTGAGGACATTTTTGCATTTATCTTCAGATAGAGTGGGAGAGAGACAGGGAGGAAGAGAGAGAGAGAAACATCGATGTGAGAGAAACACGTCTACTGGTTGCCACCAACACGACCCCAACCGGGGCTGGGGACAAACTGCAACTAAGGTATGTGCCCCTAGCAGGAACCAAATCCAGGACACTTTAGTCCACGGGCTGATGCTCTCGCTGCTGAGCTAAACCAGCCAGGACATTATCGTGGTTTTAATATGCATTTCTCTGATGATTAGTGATGTTGAGCTCTTTTCATATGTCTATTGGCCATCTGTATGTCCTCTTTGGAGAAGTGTCTATTCAGGTTCTTTGCCATTTTTAATTGGATTTTTAGGGGGGTTGGTGTTGGTTTTTATAACTTCTTGAAAATTTTTGGATATTAACCCTTATCAGATGTATCATTGGCAAATACGTCCTCTCATTCAATGGGTTGTCTTTTCATTTTGTTGATCATTTCCTTTGCTGCAAAATGCTTTAATTTGACATGGTTGCATTTTTTAATTATTTGTTGTTGATTCCCTTGCCCAAGGTGATATATCAGAAAAAAATATTGCTACAAGAAATATCTGAGATTTTACTACCTGTATTTTCTTCTAGGGTTTTTATTATTTCAACTAACATTTGAGTCTTTAATTCATTTTGCGTTTATTCTTGTGTAGGGAGTAAGAAGGTGATCTAATTACACGTTTTTGCACATATCTTTCCAATTTACCCAACATCATTTATTGAATAGACTGTCTTTACCCCATTGTAAGTTCTTTCCTCCTTTGTCAAATATTAATTGACCATAAAGGCATGAGTTGATTTCTTGGCTCTCTATTCTGTCCCATTGATCTGCGTGTCTGTTTTTATGCCTGTACCATGATGTTTTGATTACTGTGACCTTGTTAGTATTGTTTGATATCAAGTATCATGATTCACACAACTTTGTTCTTCTTTCTCAAGATTGCTATGGCTATTCAGGGTCTTTTGTGATTCTATTTATTTTTTAGAATATTTGTTCTAGTTCTTTGAAATATGCCATTGGTATTTTGATAGGAATTGCATTCAATCTATAGATTGCTTTGAGTAGTATGAACATTTCAATACATTCACTTTTCCTATCCATGAACATAGTATATGTTTCCAGTTAATTGTACCTTCTTCAATTTCTTTCTTCAGTGTCTTAAAATTTTACATCATTGGTTAAATGTATTCCTTGGTATTTTTTTAATCAATTGTAAATGGGATTATTTTCTTAGTTTCCCTTTCTGATAGTTCATTGTTGGTGTATAAAAATGCAACTGACTTCTGGATATTTATTTTGTATCCTGCTACTTTATGGAATTCATTTATCAGTTCTAGTAACTTTTGATAGAATCTTTAGGGTTCTCTTTATATGGTATCATGTCATCTCAAATAGTGACAGTCTTCTTCCTCCAAAAAAGTTTTTAGTGTACTCTGTGGTTAAATGCATCCATTGCTCCATCTGCTGTGAGTTTTGGCTACTAAGAACTCGTAATTGAGTTCTCAGTCTCCCTTGGACAAAAAGAGCTGTGTCATCCAAGATTAATTTTCCTTTCTGCGTGTAGTTCTCAATCACTGACTATTCTATTTAGGAATACAAAGACCTGACCCTCTTTCTTCAATATGAAACAACACTGAAGGTCCATTTCCCTCAGGAGTCTACCCTATAAATCAGCTCAGACAGCTGGAGAAATTGGATCATGGTTTAACTTCTTTCTCTGCTCCATCCTGCTTCCCTCACTTTTGACAGTGTCATTCCCAAGTCTACTTCACAATAAGCTTCTTACATGCAAATCTCTGCCTTGGAGTCTATTTCTGTAGAGTCTAGCCTAAGGCAAATGTTACCTGTTTCAG
This sequence comes from Molossus molossus, assembly GCF_014108415.1. Lineage (NCBI taxonomy): Eukaryota > Metazoa > Chordata > Mammalia > Chiroptera > Molossidae > Molossus > Molossus molossus. Next base: position 49,581,482 of record NW_023425348.1, read on the forward strand.
GTTAATTGAGCTCTCTGCTTTTCTTCTGGTGGATTGTGACAGGTCTATGGACATCAAGTCCAGTGTACCATAGCAAATATGGGATAGATATAGATTCTCGGACTATCCATCCCAGCAAGTTCCCAAAGAGATGGGCTAAAAGCTCCTTTATAATATTTTCCCATAACCAAGGAAATCCTTTTCTTTTTCTTTTTTTTATCCTCACCTGAGGACATTTTTCCATTTTTTTACAGATAGAGTGGGAGGGAGAGGGAGGAAGGGAGAGAGAGAGAGAAACATATCGAGTGGCTGCCACCCGCACGACCAACCAGGGCCAGGGACAAACTGCAACCGAAGTACGTGCCCTCAGCGGGAACTGAACCCGGGTCTCTCCAGACCGCAGGCTGACGCTCTAACAGCTGAGCCAAACTGGCCAGGGTGGAAATCCTTTTCTTAACCCCATCCCTGATAAAGCACCTACCAGTTCACCAACATGGCCACATTTCCCCTTTGGAATAGTGTTTCAAGTGCACAGTCTATTCATTCATCCACTCAACAAGTATTTCATTCACAGATTGTAGGAAGCCTCGTTTTCCATTCAATGTATATTAAATATCTACCAAAACCAAGTACTCTGCTGAATGTTGGAAAAAAACAAACAATTGGTCCTTGTCATCATAGCTCATGACATGATATGTTTAAGTATGTGATCATAGATAACCAAATAACAAGTATAAGTGTCATAAATTAAAGCTACAGTGTATTAAAGCACATAAAAGAAGAAACTTCTCAGTCTGGGGAGTTGAGGAAAGCCCTTCCTAATTTAAGTTAGTGATAGAAGAATGTATTAAAAGTGAAGAGAGATGTGGGAGTATGCTGAGAATACAAAATCCCTGGTGCAGCAGGAAAGGGAGCTTGATATTGTCAAAGACCTATACAGTCATAAATTTGGGAATACAGTATTCAGGAACTGAGCCTGATGTGTAAGCAGAAAACTTTGCATGCATGTTGCAGATTATGTTCAAGGCAGAGGAAAGTTGTGAAGATTTTAAGCAGAAGAGTGAGACACAATCAGAATTTCATTATTGAATATCATGCTGGGAGTATGAGTGGAAAAGACTAAAGCACAGATTCTGGGAGACCTGTTGGAAAAAAAATACAGTGACCTGTCAAGAGGTTTAAAAATATGCCATGGGAATGGTTTGAGGTAGGTATCTTTGGGGGCGGGGCTCAAAAATAATATCAATGGGTCATTTACGTGAATAATGAAGTCCCTACCAGGACCATGGGTGGCCAAAAAATACAGTACACAATATGTATTTAGTCATCATTTAATGAAGGAGAGCACCCAGGAGACATATTCGTAATTTGGAAAGGTAGTGGATGAAATATATGAGTGACATGAACCTCAAATGCACCAATCTGTGTTTGTTTGTTTGGTGGTCTGTTTTTATGAGAAAACAGTGCAAAATGCATTTGGGAACAAAGCAGTGAACTTACTACTAAAACAGAGGTAGAAGATGTGTAATAAGAATGAATGGTCCCCAGTTAGTAGAAAGTATAAGATTTTTATCAGAAAAAAAAAACCATGGGAAATAATGAGACTATCAGCTTCATTTGTATTTGTGGGCCTTAAATGGGGGTTTATGTGCAGCATGGAGTAAGAGATGAACAACACAAGTGACTCATGTCATCAAGATTTTATGCTAATAGACATATTCAGGCTAAGATTGTTCAAAACTAATTTGGCCAAAAGCACCGAGATACCTCTCAGCCTGTTGGTGGTATCCACCACTCATCCTCCACCCACTGAGGAATCTTTCTCTGCAGTCCTGTCTCTGCTCCCCTCTTCTGCAGATCATTCTTCCATTTCAACCCATGAAGCAGAGACAAAAGTTGGTGAGGAGTGTCTACTTTTGCCCTTTTCTGAAGAACTATCCTCTTGCTACTAATATTGAAGATTAATATTTAACAGAGGAAAAATGGGATCACAGAGTATGGCATAGAGCAGAAGCTGCTTAGGAAAAGATTGAGACTGACTCCCCCTACGAACCATAAGTTTAGCCTGGACCCTCCTTCTACCCACTCAATAACCCAGGCTCATTGTCTTCTAAGTCCTGATCATTTATAAGATTGCTTCAACCTGACCCAGCCCATTCCCATTCCTGCCCATTACCTCCTATAGAGAACAGTCCTCTAGGATTTGGAACCAATCTCTATCACAGCACTATCCCATTTTATCATAATTTCTGTATTTTCACATTCATTTCATTGTCACACTGAGAGCCTGATATACACTCAGCATGGGAAAGAAAATAATGGATAAAAGGAGAGCAAATGAAGAATAAAAAGGAAGACAAATGCTAGTTTTCTGTTCTATGCCCACACAAGCAGTGAGTCTGCATTGAAAGAGTAACCATGGCTTCTAGGATACCTACACAGTGTCCAAAATACCATCAGTTGAAATTACACCATCTGAAAACACTAAGCAAAGGCGGTGCTAGTCATAATGACAGCAACAAAAACAAGAGTGTTAATAGTGATTTCACAAGAGTAATTTTGTGGCTTATTATTTCACTTCTTCAAATAAAATTTGTTGAGTACCTGCTGTGTTACACTTTGGAAATGTATGTATTCATTTTTTTTTTTTTTAATCCTCACCTGAGGATAGTTTTTCCATTTATCTTCAGACAGAGTTGGAGGGAGAGAGCAACATCGATGTGAGAGAGACGCATTGACTGGTTGCCTCCCACACGACCCCAACAAGGGCCAGGCACCAAACCACAACTGAAGTACATGACCTTGACCGGAATCAAACCTGCGACTCTTTGGTCTGTGGGCTGACACTCTAGCCACTGAACCAAACTGGCCAGGGCTATGTATTCATTTTTAAAACGCACATATATTAATATGACTGATGAGTAAATATGCTAAAATGACACCGTCCATTAAATAATGAGATTTATTTATTGAACAAGCATTTACTGAGAGCCTATCATGTGCCAGGTAGCAGACTAAGAATAACTCACCATCTAGTAGAAATGGAAGACAGAGATCATTCAACCAATCATAATATATAATTTTTAATTATGATAAGTAATAAAATAAATATACACAGAGCTCTCAGTTTAGAAAACAAGTGACTGATCCAGTTGCAAAAATCTTCTTCAGGGAGGTAAAGTTTGAACTGAAGCTGAGAATGCGTCGTTATGTTGAGGATAAGGATAGAAATACAAATTTCCATTAGGAAGAACCCAGAATACCCATTGCTGGAGGAAACAAGGACACTTGAGGAACTAAAGAATGGTACTTGTGTATATGAGGAATACATAGCAGTCAGTCATCACTACATTGCAAGGACATGTAAATACTTAAGAACGAATATATTAAAATGAGTGCTAATGCTAGGAACCAGAAGAAAGTGGGCAAGAGAGTTAAGAATAAAGACAAAATAAACAAACAAGTGTTAAAACAATAATTGTGTGCAATAAACTGGAACTCAATTCCATGTGTCTGAGACTGAAAGTGAAGAAATAAAAGAATTATTGTTCTAAGAGCATAAAACTACATAATACTTACAGGAGTCATTCATCTCAAAAACAGGCTGGAAAAGTACATGTAATAAAGACATCTAACTTTAGCTGCAATTCTGGAATGAAATGGAACATGAATATATAAGGAGTTTCTGTCATAAACTGGAAACTCTAAAGTATTACCATAGCTTTTGAACCCTGTTTCTATGACGCCAATTTTTTTTTCTGGTAAGAGGGCCTCTCTGTCTCCACAAACTTCTTATGTGTCATGATGGTGCAAAGTGGCCCATGTTATCATATGTTTAAAATGGGCACCCAGGCTGTGGCCGGTTTGGCTCAGCGGTTAGAGCGTCGGCCTGCGGTCCAGAGAGACCCGGGTTCGGTTCCCGCTAAGGGCATGTACCTCGGTTGCAGTTTGTGCCCGGCCCTTTCACGTCGATGTTTCTCTCTTTCTCTCTCTTCCTCTCTCCCTCCCACTCTACCTGAACAAAAAAATGGAGAAAATGTCCTCGGGTGAGGATTAAAAAAAAAAAAAAAATGTGCACCCAGTTCATCTCTCCCTGAACCCCTAAGTCACTTGATTCATGTTCGTTAAAGTACTAGTTGTTTCTTAATTACATGATGCACTTATCTTGTCAACACAAGTAAATCATAAGCTTTTAGAAGAAAATGGTATCGAGCCGTTTATGGGGGGACCTGGAAAGTATTATCCTAAGCAAAACAAGCCAAACTGAGAAAGACAAATATCACGTTCTCACTTATTTCTGAAATATAATGAACTAAACAAACTGATGAACAAAATAGACCCAGAGACATAGAGGTGAGATACAGAGTGACATTCCTCAGAAGGGGGCGGGGGGAGGGAAGGGATAAACCACAGAACTTATATGCATGTACGCATAACCGATGGTCATAGACAACAAAACTGGGGACGGGGTGGGAGGGAACAGGGAAAGGGAGTCAATGGGTGGGGGGGGGGGGGGCGGGGGGCGAGAAACATCTATAAAAAATAATTTATAAAAAAAAAGAAAATGGTATCAAAAAATTATTTGTCGCCTGGCCGGTGTGGCTCAGTGTACTGAGCGTCATCCCATGGACTGAGAGGTCCTGGTTCGATTTCCAGTCAGGGCACATGTGCGGGTTGCAGGCTCCATCCCTTCTAGGGAAAGTGCACGAGATAGCCAATCAGCGCTTCTGTCTCACATCGATGTTTCTATCCCTCTCTCCCTTCCTCTCTCTCTAAAAAATCAATAAAAACATATTTTTTTAATTTTTTATTGATTGATCAATTGAGATACCCAGCCCTTCTCAATTTTCCATCACAATATCTAAACATCATAGGCCTCAGAAGAGATTTCTCAACTTCCAAACACACAGGACTATTTATTTGCTTTCCCTTTACTATCCCCACCAGGTAAACAACCTGAGTTGGGGGGCTCCCACCCCACAAGGGGTGGTCACCCTGGCCCCTACACTCAGGTGGAATCAATTCTCCTGGGGGTTAGAATTTTAAACAGTTGCTCCCGGATCTGCTTGGTCTTGATCCCATAGATAATGGGGTCTAGTGCAGGGGGAAAGAGCAAGTAGAGATTGGCAAGGAGGACCTTGGTAGCAGAGGCTGTGGGTGGGCCGAAGCGCTGCATGACCACAGAAAGAAAGCCTGGTCCATAGAAGAAGAGGATAACACAGACATGAGCCGTACACGTGCTGCCTGCTTTAGCACGTGCCTCGGGTGAAGGAAAACGAATCACGGTCCTCACAATCTGCCCATAGGTGTAGGCAATAAAGGCCACATCCCCCACACCAAGAAAGATTGCCACAGCAAAGGCATAGAGGTTGTCCACGGTGGTGGCCCCACAGGCCAGTTTCACCACTGCCATATGCTCACAGTAGGTATAGGCAATCGTGTGGGAGCCACAGTAGGGCAGCCGATGGGCCAGGCTTGGAAAAGAGATGGTCAGTCCCACGCCTCGCAGCACCACCAGGCCTCCGATCTTGGCCACAACAACTGGGGTAAGAATAGTTGCATAACGCAGTGGGTTACAGATGGCCACAAAGCGGTCCAGGGCCATGGCCACCAGCACTCCTGACTCCATGGCAGAGAATGCATGGATGAAGAACATCTGGGAAAGACAGGAGTGGGAGTTGATGGCTGTAGCACCAAACCAGAAAATGGCCAGCATCTTGGGCAGAGTGGAGAGGGAGAGAACCAGGTCGACAAAGGAGAGCATGGCAAGAAAGAAAAACATGGGCCGGTGCAGGCAGCGTTGTGTTCGAATAAGAAAAAGCAGAACACCGTTCCCGGTTACTGCCAGGAAGAACATGAAGCAAAAAGGAAGTGAGATCCAAATGTGGGCAGCAGTCAGTCCTGGAATGCCAGCCAAGAAGAAAGTACGTGGGAAGAGATAAGAATTATTGGAAAGAATCATGGTGATCATCTCATTGAGAAGAACAATGGGCCACTGCAATAAAAAAAAGGGCAGGGTAAATTCAATGATGTGAGATTGGAAGCTCAGAACCTACGGTCTCACTAACACCAACAATACCATCACTCTTCCCCCATAATTCTCAGAAAACAGTCAAAAATAAATTTCAGTGATCTTTTTTTATATATGTTTTTATCGATTTTTTAGAGAGAGAGAGAAATATCGATGTGAGAAAGAAATAAGGATCAGCTACCTCCTGCACTCCCCCTACTGGGGACCAAGCCCACAACCAGGGCATGTGCCCAGACTGGAAATCAAACCAGTGCCTCTCAGTCCATGGGACCGTGCTCAGTCCACTGAGGCACACCGGCCGGGCTATTTCTGTACAATCTTAAAACACAGAAGAGGCAAGACAACTTTGTCCAGTGGAAATGCATTGGACAAGAAGTTCAGAAACCCAGTTCCAGTATTAGATATCCTAATATATCTGTGACCTGGAGCAATTCACATGATGATTAAGTAACTGATGTTTATAAAAATCTTTCCTGTCCTGTTCATATTCCCAAGTTCTAAACACTGGTGTTAGATTTCATCAACATTGACCTCCCGAGTATTATACCACCAACCTTCATCTGAAACTGCCCAAAATCCTAGTATCTGGAAACTTCCTTAATTTAGAGACATCCCACTCTTTCAAACTTCACCTGGCTGCCAGGTTACAGAATACATGGTCCCTGATGACTCCAATATTGATCAGGTTCTTCCTTGGATTTTCCCCGGTCATTTCACAAATTCATATCTTGTTTCTCTCTCCAGTATCTAAACAGCTCTCTGATTTCATCACCTCCGGTATCTCCCTCTCCTTCAAGGTGCTGTTGTCCGGGGGTAGACACAAAGTTCAGAGTTGTGGTGACCTGGAATGAAGAGAAGCTCTCGGTAATAACAACAATGTGAAAGCCAAAGAATTCTATTATCACAGGCACGTTATTGAGAATAGGAGAAAAAAGGGGCAGGTATGTCCTCCAGCTCCAATTTCTATGTAATTACACCATGTGTATGTAATTATTCAGATTCCCAACATATACTATGTCAAAATCATCATTTTGCAGGGTAGAAAACTAAAGTCTAGAAAGAAGTCATGGCCCAGGGTCCTAGATCTAATTTGTGACACAATCAGACAAAAGCTCCCATCCACTGATCCCTGAGCTAGAAAGTCATTATCCTGTCTCCATGTTGGCAGCGACTGCTGCATCGCAAAGGACGAACATTCAGGGCCTCTGGCCAAGGATGAGAAGTAGAGAAATCAAGTAGCTAAAGAACAATTTAGGCATTATGTGTCTCCCCAACACCCCCTAATATCCCCATGACAACGGTTCTCTTGTGTGAAAGAAAAACACAAGGACACACAGATGCCTGGGCCACAGTCTGAGAGAACTTTGGATCATAATGTAAATGATTCATATTCCAGTTGGAAAAGGTGCTGCCAGGTTGATCTCACAGCTTCAATGACAACAAGATAAGGTCTCATGAGGGAAAGAAGCAGGAGTCGGTCCAGAAGCATAGTCTAAGAAAGAAGAAACAGCATAGCTTTAAAATAGCCAAGAAACGTTTGCTTTTCTCTCCAAGAGAGACCATGGGATTATTGCCCATACCTTCAACCACAGCCTCTGAGGAGACATGTGACGACATCAGAAAGCAGGAGGCTGGGATGGTGGAAGAGTCGAGTAGACCTACCGTTCTGTTGTAATGGAACACATTCTAGACGAGAATTCAAGATCCTGATTCAGGTAATATTCCTGCCATCTGTCAGCTGTGCAACTTTAAACAAAGCCTCTAACCGTTTTCAAGCCTTGGTTTCCTCACAGGTAAAATGAGTATACCAAAACCTACCTCACAGGATCATTGTGAGAATCCCATGAGATATAAATACGTAAATTCTTTATCAAATGCTGACATGGTGTTATTTTCACTGAAGTATAAGAGATAAGTGATGCATTAAGAAAAATCTGTTTAAGGAAAACAGGAATTTAGAGATTCAGAAACAATGCATTTGATTTAACAAAATAGATTCATCCCGTGGGCAGATGTAGTTGTAACCTGGAGCAACCCAGTCAAAAATATGACATCCTCCCTGACACTGCTCCTATCTTCCCTCCCGATCACACATCGCCCTCAGCACCCAGGATATAGTACTGGGTGGGGAGGCAGAGGGTATCAAGAAATGTGTTTCTGATCACCTGAACATCTGTGTCAAATTATCTTCAAAGCTGACCAAACTTAAGCCCCAGCCCACCTTGTGGAACATGACACTGTCTTCAGAACAATGTAAGAAATAATTGCATCTGATGAGCCAACTATCCCTTCAAACCCAGCAAATGTTCCTCTCTATAATCTCATATATTAAGGAAGAGTCTTCCCCAGCAAGCTCAGCAACTCTACCTCCATCAGGGAAGCAGGTAAAGAGAGGGAAGGGGTCCTAGAACCATAGGAATCTGGGACACTGATTTAGGCGCCTCCGTAAAGATGTCCCTATAACTCACTCAGTGGACTTCAAACAGGAGTAGATGTACAAACAGCTGACTGTTGAGCAGGGACTAGAAGGATGTTTGCCTGCTTTGGAGGAAGGAATTCTCACACCTGGATACTCCCTTGCCTGTGTCTGTATAACACGAAAGGTCCAGATAGACCTCAAATGTACAGAATATAGGCAATATTTCTAGTTTTCCATAATGATATCAAAATCAGGTATTTCCACCCCAAACAGCCTATCAGATTATCCAGATCTGGAAAGGTTGGAAGAAAGCTAATTTGTGGTGGAGCCTCTTCTTTAGTCCTACCCTTAGCCATTACTCACCAAAGAGCTGCACTGGTTGACCTACAGATGGATGAGAAATTAAGCTACCAGTAAGGTCCCGAGAACAGGGTATTTAATAGGCACCTTTTCAGGAATTACCTATAGGGATCTGAAGTGAAGCTTCTGCCACCCACACACCAATTAGTACTTCTGCCTCCTCTCAAACAAAGGTTTAACAAGGTATCTTTCTCTTACTGGGACCACAGGGAATAACCCCCGCAGGGAATATTTTGAAAAAGTATACCCTAGGTTACCATGTCAAGAGAGGACTAAAACCCTGCAGCCAGAGGCAAGGAGAGGAACCACCTGGTTTGATGGCCAACCAAGATATGATCCAGGAAGGGGGAGAAAACAGCAGGATGCTGGGGAGCAGCAGAACCAGAACCAGAACCAGCATACATTACCCCAGTGACCCCTGTGACTTAGGTGGAACCACACGAGGAAGAATGGATTAATAAGTAGGAGCCTTTGTGAGAAGAGAGAACCTGGCAGCGGAATAAGGCTAAAGAAAAGAGTAAAAGGCCTCCTGTCATTCAAAATGGTAGGCTGAATCCTGTAGGTATTGTCACCTATACGTTATCTCACCTTAGTGAACAACTCACAAGTCTGCTCCTTTTCAATCAATATCTCTACATTTCACCCTCCTCGCAGCCACCAAAATCACTCCTGAAAATGGTGCCAGACATTGGATTGGGTTGAGAGGTGTTGCGGAAATTGAGTGTATACAGCTTCCACAGGAAAATGCTCACGAGGGCATGCATAATTACTCATGGTTTCTTCAAATCCAGAAAGAAACTCCCAGTGAGGAAAAAAATTATTTGTTTTAAAAAGTCAAAGGAAAAACAAGAACAAAAACATGCAAATTCATAGTTCAGGACTCAGCCAGACCTGTGTGTCTTCACAATGACAATTCCTTCTCAGAAAGACAGAGGTTAACACAGGCTATATTGGAAGAGAATCATACAAGGTTTATTGGGAATGAGATCATCCTTTTAGGAGAGCCATGTTCTAAGGTTACTGACCCAGCTCCAAAGGGAAGAAGACATAGCAGGTGTTGTTCCACATAAAACCAAGATTATATACCCTACCGTGATTTCATGTTATGAACCCCAAGATAAAGAACTCCAGTGGAGGAGAAAGAAGTAGGCAACACAAGTAGCAAGAGTGATACAAAGGCCAGTCCAAGATGAAATGAGGGGGTAGATTGGTAATAGAAACAGGAACTTAGCCCTGGCCAATTTGGCTCAGCGGTTAGAGCGTCGGCCTGCGGTACAGAGAGACCCGGGTTCGGTTCCCACTAAGGGCACGTACTTTGGTTGCAGTTTGTCCCCGGCCCTGGTTGGTTGTGCGGGTGGCAGCCACTCGATGTGTCCCTTCACGTCCATGTTTCTCCCTCTCTCTCCCTCCCATTCTATCTGTACAAAAAATGGAAAAATATCCTCGGGTGAGGATTTAAAAAAAAAAAAAAGGAACTTAAAGCCCCTTAAATAAGAAAGTCCTAGAACTGGGCCATTAGATTCATGTAACTATGGAACACCTGACTTAAACTCTAAAAGCCTCACCTAAAGTCAAAAATTGTGCAAAACAGTAAAAGATTGAAACAAGGCTGAAGCTACAAAAACACTCAAGAGGCTTTGTATCAATAATCTAGATCAAAGAAAGAAATATTGTCTGAGTTCCTCTTAAGGTTGTAGTCAGAAATACAGAGATTTTAAACAGAATAACATAAAAGACACACATCAAACTAAGAAAAGGCACCACGAAAAAGAAAAAGCAGAAGTACATGCAAAGACATAGAACCACACCTTAAAATATGGAATCATTTGAACAGAGCATCTATTATGCCTGTAGGAATCAGGGAAGGTTTCACAAATGAGACAACATTAGAAAGGAATAAAATATATCAAGAGTGGAGTTACAGACTGACAATTCCCAGAAGAGGGGGTGATAGGGAGAGATAAACCACAGAACTTATATGCATGCATGCATGAACAGTGGTCATGGACAAAAAACTGGGGAAAGGGCAGGGAGGAAGGGGGAGGGGGAATCAGTGGGGGGGAAAGGAGAAACATCTATAACAAAAATTAATTAATAAAAAAAAAAAAGAGTGGAAACAGCATATTCCAGAATAACTCACTAGCATTAACAAGGACAACAAAATGCTAAAAGTATTAAATTCCTGATAAACAGCTAAGAAATCAATATTGAGGGCACAGCAGAATAGACAGGGTTTGAGAGGGAGGCTGGGCCCACACTGCGGCAGAACTTGAGAACTCCACCACACAGCACTACATGCTAATAAGAAGTTAAAGACAATGACAGAACAGACAGGGAATGTGTCTGAGCAGGGCAGTGACAATGATAGATCAGCACATTAATAGATTTATTTCACAGAACTCTGGGCATAGGAGAAGGATATGATATCAGAGTGGGAAAGACTTGGTGAAACCCTGGAAGAAAGCAGTGGCAATGGGATAAAAAAGAATAAATTGAATAAAGTCCCTACTGGTAAATTTTAGCAAACATTTAAGAATGGAACAATAACAACACTACGCAAACTTTTAGAAAATAGCAGAACAGAGAATATTCAGCTTTAGTAGGAGCTTAGTGTCTCAAATAGTTAGAAGAAGTAAAGAATTGGGAGCTGAATATATAAAGAAATGTTGCAGGAAGTATATAAAAGAATGGAAAGAGAAAAAGTCGATTAAAGAGTAGGGTCCAGCCAAAATCCTGAACAAAATACTACCAAATCGGATCCAGCAATAAACCAAAAAAATTATTCACCATGACCAAGTGGGATTCATCCCAGGGATGCAAGGCTGGTACAATGTTTGCAAATCAATAAATGTGATACACCACATAAACAAAATGAAGAATAGAAACCACATGATCATATCAATAGATGTTGAAGAAGCATTTGACAAAATCTAGCATCCATTTCTGATAAAAACACTCAGCAATGTGGGAATGAAGGGATCATGTCTTGACATAATAAAGGCCATATATGACCTACAGCCAACATTATACTCAATGGGCAGAAACTAAAAACATTTCCATTAAGACCAGGAACAAGACAGGGATGTCCACTTTTGCCACTCTTATTTAACATTGTACTGGAAGTCTTAGCCACAGCAATCAGACATGAAGAAAAAATCAAAGGAATCCAAACTGGAAAGGAGGAAGTGAAACTGTCATTATTTGCAGATGACATGATATTATACATAGAAAACCCTAAAGACTCCATGAAAAATCTACTAAACTTAATAAATGAATTTGGCAAAGTAGCAGGATACAAAATTAATGTCAAGAAATCCATGGCATTCTTATACAACAATGATGAACTCACAAAAAGAGAAACTGAAAAAAATCCCATTTACCATCACGGCAAAAAAATTAAGTTACCTAGGAATAAACTTAACCAAAGAAGTAAAGGACCTATTTGCAGAAAACTACAGGACATTGGGGGAAAAAAAATTGAGCAAGATATAAAAAAATGGAAGCACAGACCTTGTTCATGGATTGGAAGAATTAACATCATTAAAATGTCCATACTACCCAAAGCAATCTACAGATTCAATGCAATCCCCATCAAAATACCAATGACATATTTTACAGAACTAGGACAAATAGTTCAAAAGTTCATATGGAACTAAAAAAAGACCCCAAATAGCCACAGCAATTTTGAAAAAGAAAGACAAAGTAGGTGGGAACACAATACCAGATATCAGGTTATACTACAAAGCCACTGTAATCAAAACAGCCTGGTACTGACACAAGAACAGTCATGTAGACCAGAAGAACAGGACACAGAACACAAAAATGGACCCAAGGCAGTATGCTCAATGAGTATTTGAAAAAGATGGCAAGAGTACACAGTGGAGTAAAGACAGCCTCTTTAATAAATGGTGTTGGGAAAATTGGACAGCTACATGCAGAAAAATGAAACTTGAACATCAACTTACACCATACACAAGAAAAACTCAAAATGGATAAAAGACTTAAATATGACCCATGAATCCATAAAAATCCTAGAAGAAAATGTAGGCAACAAAATTTCAGACATCATATGCCGCAGAATTTTCACTGATACATGACCTAAGGCAACAGAAACAAAGGAGAAAATGAGCACATGGGTCTACATCAAATTCAAAAGCTTCTGCCCAGCAAAAGAAACAACCATCAAAATGAAATGGCAACCCACTATATGGGAGAACATCATTGCCAATCATACATCAGATAAGGGGTTAATTTCCAAAATATATAGAGTACTCATACAACTCAACAAAAGAAAGACAAAGAACCCAATTTAAAAATGGGCAGAGGAGCTGAATAGCCACCTCTCCAAAAGGACATACAAATAGCCAAGGGACATATGAAGAAATGCTCAACATCACTAATCATCAGAGAGATGCAAATTAAAACAACAATGAGCTATCATCTCACACCTGTCAGAATGGCCGCCATCAAAAAATCATCAAATAAGTGTTGGCGAGGGTGTGGAGAAAAGGGGACTCTAGTGCACTGCTGGTGGGAATGGAGACTGGTGCAGCCACTATGGAAAACAATATGGTATTACCTCAAAAAATTAAAAATTGAACTTCCATTTGACCCAGTGATCCCACTTCTAGGAATATACCCTAAGAAGCCTGAAACACCAATCAGAAAAAATATATGTACCACCATGTTCATAGCAGCACTATTTACAATTGCTAAGATCTGGAAACAGCCCAAATGTCCATCAGTAGATGAATGGATAAAAAAGCAGTGGTACGCCCTGGCCAGTTTGGCTCAGCGGTTAGAGCGTCGGCCTGCGGTACAGAGAGCCCCGGGTTTGGTTCCCACTAAGGGCACGTACCTCGGTTGCAGTTTGTCCCCGGCCCTGGTTGGTCGTGCGGGTGGCAACCACTCGATGTGTCCCTTCACATCGATGTTTCTCTCTCTCTCTCTTCCTCTCTTTCCCTCCCGCTCTGTCTGAACAAAAAAATGCAAAAATGTCCTCGGGTGAGGATAAAAAAAAAAAGCAGTGGTACATAGACACAATGGAGTAGTTTGCAGCTGTAAGAAAGAAAGATTTCTTATCCTTTGAGACTACACGGAGGAACCTAGAAAGTATTATCCTAAGTGAAACAAGCCAAGCAGAAAGAGAAAAATACCACATGATCTCACTTATATATAGAATATAATGAATACAGCAGTGTGAGGAATAGGGTAGACCCAGAAACATGGAAGTAGGGTAACGACTGACAACCCATAGAAGAGGGGGTGGTGGGGGTGGGAATAGATAAACCACAGAACTTATGTGCATGTATGCATAACCAATGGACACAGACAACAAAGCTGGGGACAGGGCGGAGAGGGAGTGGTAGGTGGGAATCAATGGGGAAAAAAGGAGAAATATCTGTAAAAAAAATTAATTAATAAAAAAAAAGAGTAGCGTCCAGGGAGAGAGACAGTTGAGATGAGGAGGCATCTTGGTCAAAGTCGCAGCAGGAAACAGATGGCACATGTAAAGGGGGACATAGAGGAAAGTATAATGAAGAGAACATCCCAAAGACATGGGAAGAGTTAACAGGGAAGGTGAAATCCACCCGGGCTGGCAACCTCAAAAGCCATTACCATCCCAAAGATCTGAGGAGCAATGGGAAGAAGCAGCTCCAAGCATTGATACCAGTATTGACCAGTATTGACAAGAACCATGGGGAACCACCTGATAGGGGCAGGAGGCCTTCACACATAGAACACAGACCCAGCTCAAGACAAGGACTGGTAGGAAAACTTGTTTTTCTTGCTGCCTCTAATCTCCCTCCAGTGCCTCCCATTAGCCAAATCCAACTATAAACCAGATGCCATAGACCTTAACTTCTGTGGGTACAGAGTTGATCTGAGAGAACAAATAAGAGAATTTCCAGAGTAGAGGCATCTCATGTTTATGATTACATATGGGAGATAACTCATGAAAAAGGAAGTAGTAAAAGATACAACACAGAGGTCACACCTGTGAAAAAAGAACCCTGAAAAGGCTAAAGAAAAATGTATGTTTTGTGGGAAGTGGCAGGAGTTCAGGGATTCACACCTGAGGATAAAACTTCATCAAGACAGACATGACCATCTAATAGGTATTCCCATGGGACTGGAGACTGAGTACTTCTGTTCCCTGAGCTGAGCTTGATATATCTCTGAGGTCACCAGGGACCTTTAGCAGCTGTGATGGAAAAACACAGAGCCTGATGCACACAGGAAAAAGATTAGAGAGAGCCTCTCGGAGGTCCTAGAAAGTGGCAGAGAAGGTCCAGGGCAACTTGGGCTCCAATTTGTGCAATAGCCCCCGCTCCAGGGGAGAGGAGGAGATGTCCTTTCAGTAGCAATGGTATAAGAAAGAGGTGTAGCCAGGACAGTAGAAGAGCTACAGAAGGCAGTTCCCTCTGCAGAGGATCTCTCCAGGACCTCCTGGCAGGGCGTCGCCAGGGGCCAAGGTGGGTGGAGGAAGCAGGTCCCTTGCTCTGTGTTCCTGGTTCTCGGTGCTGTTGTTCTTCAGCCTGATCACTTTCAGTAAGCTTCCTCAGTGTAATTTTTCCAACACTGGCTCTCTTTTTCCCCAAGATCTTCACCTGTACAGAGACAGAAGCCTGAGGTCTGGAGAAAAAGTAGAAAATTGAGATGGAGCTCTTTCTGCTCATGTGAGGTGGAGGTGGGCAAATGGGGTGAAATGAGGACACCTGTAATAGTGTCAAAAATAAAAATAAAATAAAATGACGAACAAAATAGGTCCAGGGGTGGTATGGATGCATAAAACAGTAACAGATCTGATGGGGGTGGGAGGGGACAGGAGCAGATTATCCAAAGAACATGTATGCATACATATGCATATCCCATGGACACAGACAATAGCATGGGGAAGGCCGGGAGTGGGGTGGAGGTTGGATGGAGGGGGCAAAAAGGGAGGAAATGGGAGACATCTATAATACTGTCACCAATAAAATCAAATTTAAATAAATAAATCAATAAACATAAAGTTATAAAAAAGAATAGAAATTTCTACCAAAGGAAAAAGCAACCCTCACTGACCTGAGGCAGGGAGGCACGTTGGCTGACAGATGTTGGAAGCAGGATATCCTCCCATCTAAACTACAAGTCCAAGACCCTGAGGAGGGATGGACACTGAAGTCACTCATTTCTGATTCAAAACTGAAACGCCATTCAATCACCAAAACTAATGACCATTTATCTGAAACGCAGTATTCAGTACACCACCGGGAGAGCAGAGAGGCATTCTACTTAAAGTCCAGACCAGACAAGGATCCTGACTACCAGTGCTTCTTTATATTGTTTAGAAGTCAACAATAAAAATAAAGTTAAAAAATATTTAATAATAAGAGACCGAAAAATGGCGGCGGAGTGAACGGAGCTACACAGACCGTCTCCCAGAACCAAACTGGAATTACAACTATAACACAGACAAATCGACGGGAAAAAACAACAGAAAAGCAGCTTGCGAGGACCATACAACGAGGGACACTGACTCCATCCCGGTAGGCTTGCGAAGGCGCGAGACGGGGCTGGGAGCCCAAGGTCGGCAGCTCGGCAGCGGCCTTAGCTATAAGCGGCGCCCGCGGGTTACACTCCCAGGCGGCCCCACAGCGCAGCCGGGACTGAGGCTAAAACAGCCACAGCCACTCACCTTGGGCTCCGGCAGAGGGAGGGCAGACTAGACTGGAACTGTGTCGGGACACTCGGGGTTTGGAGGGCTCTCGGAGCTTTGGCTGAGTGCAGCCACTCAGGACAGTGGCCACATTGCTTCTTCCCAGGGCTCTGAGAGAGGCAGCAGCCCCTCCCTCGGAGATCCAACCCCACCCTGTGGGCCATTGAAGTGTTAATTGAGGCTCACTAAGGACCAGCATCTGCCCCACCCTCGTGAAAGCCCCTTGGCTGAGCACCAGAGGGAGTTTTTCAATCAACTGACAACCCAAAACTCATCAATTAACCTAGACTGCTAGCTTCCAGGCAAAAAGCTAGAGGATAACAGTACGTTTCCTGGGCTGGCAGCTTTAACCAGGAAAGTAAGACTTGACAGTGGTGTTCAACGCGGGTCCTCCCTCGCTCATCTAAACACAGGAGAGGGAGCCACAAACAGCAGAACACCAACACCCACAGGGAGAACTTGACAGGCTCCAAAGCCCAGAGTGATAGCCAAAATGGTGAAACACAGAAACAGAAGCCAAATGAAAGAGCAAACCACCTCCACCGAAGATGAGATCAATGTGGAGCAATTAGGCATGTTAACAGAGCTAGAATTCAGAGCCATGATCTTGAGGAAGCTGAACAGCATGAGTAAGGACATAGAGACACTGAAAATAAGCCAAATGGAAATTAAAAACCAACAAGAAGAGATAAAAAATGACATATCCGAAATGAAAAACACATTGGAAGGTTTAAAAAGCAGAGTAGGGGAAGCTGAGGACCGGATCAGCGAATTAGAAGACAGGGTAGAAAAAATCAACCAATCAGAAAAACAAAAGGAAAAAACTATTAAAAAACAGGAAGACAGCTTAAGAGAACTATGGGACAACTGGAAACGTAATAATATTCGCATCATAGGAGTCCCCGAAGAAGAAGAAAAGGAGCAAGGGATAGAGAATATATTCAAAAAAATAGTGAGAGAAAACTTCCCTAATTTGGTGAAGGAAGAAGGCATTCAAGTTCAAGAAGCACAGAGAGTCCCAAGTAAGAAGAACCCAAACAGGCCCACACCAAGACACATAGTAATTAAAATGCCACAAATTAAAGACAAAGAGAGAATCCTAAAAGCAGCAAGAGATAAGCAACAGGTTACCTACAAAGGGAACCCCATAAGGCTCTCAGCTGACTTCTCACAAGAAACACTACAGGCCAGAAGGGAATGGCATGAAGTAATCAAAGTCATGAAAAACAAGAATCTGAATCCAAGACTACTCTACCCAGCAAGGCTATCATTCAAAATAGAAGATCAAATAAAGAGCTTCCCAGACAAAAAAAAGCTAAGGGAATACATTAGCACCAAAACAGCACTGCAAGAAATGTTAAAAGGACTGCTGTAATTAGCAGTAGAAATGGGAACAAAAATAGAACCACACTAAACAAAAATGGCAATAAATAAGTACATATCAATAATCACCTTAAACGTAAATGGACTGAATGCTCCCATAAAGAGACACAGAGTAGCTGATTGGATAAGAAAGCATGACTCATCTATATGTTGTTTACAAGACACCCATCTCTCAACAAAAGACTCACATAGGTTGAAAGTGAAGGGATGGAAAAAAATTTTCCAAGCAAATGGAAAGCAAAAAAAAGCTGGGGTAGCAATTCTCATATCTGATAAAATAGATTTCAAAATGAAGACCATAACTAGAGACAAAGACGGCCACTACATAATATTGAAAGGATCTATCCAACAGGAAGATATAACCTTGATAAACATATATGCACCCAATATAGGAGCACCAAAATATATTAAAAATCTTCTGGAGGACTTCCAAGGAGAAATCGACAACAATACAATCATAGCTGGGGACTTCAACACCCCGTTGACAGCACTGGATAGATCCTCTAGGCAAAAAATTAGCAAGGAAACAGAGACTCTAAATGAAGCACTAGACCAAATGGATTTAATAGATATCTACAGAGAATTACACCCCAAAACTACAGAATACACATTCTTCTCAAGTGCACATGGGACATTCTCAAAGATAGACCACATGATAGGACACAAACTAAATCTCTACAAGTTCAAGAAGATTGAAATCATATCAAGCATCTTCTCAGATCACAATGGCATGAAACTAGAAATCAACTGCAACAAGAACATGCAAAGACATTTCAACACATGGAGGCTAAATAGCATGTTATTAAACAATGAATGGGTCACCGAGGAGATCAAGGAAGAAATCAAAAACTTCCTGGAAACCAATGAAAATGAACACACAACAACACAAAATCTATGGGATGCAGCGAAAGCAGTTCTGAGAGGGAAGTTCATAGCACTACAGGCCTACCTCAAAAAACAAGAAAAATTTCTAATTGACTGTCTAACCTCACAACTTAAAGAATTAGAAAGCAAACAAAAAGAAAACCCCAGAGCAAGTAGAAGGAAGGAAATAGTAAAGATCAGAGCAGAAATAAATGACATAGAGACCAAAAAAACAATTCAAAGGATCAATGAAACAAAGAGCTGGTTTTTCGAAAAGATAAACAAGATTGATGGACCCTTAGCTAGACTCACCAAGAAACAAAGAGAGAGAACCCAAATACACAAAATCAGAAATGAAAGAGGAGAAGTAACAACCAACACCACGGAAATACAAAAGATCGTTAACAACTACTATGAACAACTATATGGCAACAAATTCGACAATCTCAGCGAAATGGACAAATTTCTAGAAACACACAGTCTCCCAAAACTATTCCCGGAAGAGATAGAAAACTTGAACAGACCAATAACAACTAAGGAAATTGAAGAGGTAATCAAGACTCTCCCAGCAAACAAAAGCCCAGGCCCAGATGGTTTCACGGGGGAGTTTTACCGAACATTCAAAAAAGAACTAACACCCATTCTCCTCAAACTATTTCAAAAAATTCAAGAAGAAGGAAGACTTCCAAACACGTTCTATGAGGCCAGCATAATTCTAATTCCAAAACCAGAAAAAGACACTACGAAGAAAGAAAACTACAGGCCAATATCCCTGATGAACATAGATGCCAAAATCCTGAACAAAATACTAGCAAATCGGATCCAGAAATACATCAAAAAAATTATTCACCATGACCAAGTGGGATTCATTCCAGGGATGCAAGGCTGGTACAATATTCGCAAATCAATAAACGTGATACACCACATAAACAAAATGAAGAATAAAAACCACATGATCATATCAATAGATGCTGAAAAAGCATTCGACAAAATCCAGCATCCATTTCTGATAAAAACGCTCAGCAATGTAGGAATAGAGGGATCATATCTCGACATAATAAAGGCCATATATGAAAGACCTACAGCCAACATCATACTCAATGGACAGAAACTAAAAACATTTCCATTAAGAACAGGAACAAGACAGGGATGTCCACTTTCGCCACTCTTGTTTAACATTGTACTGGAAGTCTTAGCAACAGCAATCAGACATGAAGAAAAAATAAAAGGGATCCAAATTGGAAAGGAGGAAGTGAAACTGTCATTATTTGCAGATGACATGATATTGTACATAGAAAACCCTAAAGACTCCATCAAAAATCTATTAGACTTAATAAATGAATTTGGCAAAGTAGCAGGATACAAAATTAACGTCAAGAAATCGACGGCATTCTTGTACATCAATGATGAACTCACAGAAAGAGAAACTGAAAAAACAATCCCATTTACCATCGCTCCAAAAAAATTACGATACCTAGGAATAAACTTAACCAAAGAAGTAAAGGACCTATTTGCAGAAAACTACAGGTCATTGAAAAAAGAAATAGAGGAAGATATAAAAAAGTGGAAGAACATACCCTGTTCATGGATTGGAAGAATTAACATAATTAAAATGTCCATACTACCCAAAGCAATCTATAGATTCAATGCAATCCCCATCAAAATACCAACGACATATTTCATAGAACTAGAACAAATACTTCAAAAGTTCATATGGAACCAAAAAAGACCCCGAATAGCCACAGCAATCTTGAAAAAGAAGAACAAAGTTGGAGGGATCACATTACCAGATATCAGGTTATACTACAAAGCGACTGTAACCAAAACAGCCTGGTACTGGCACAAGAACAGGCATATAGACCAGTGGAACAGAACTGAAAACCCAGAAATGGACCCAAGGCAATACGCTCAATTAATATTTGACAAAGGTGGCAAGAGCATACAGTGGAGTAAAGACAGCCTCTTTAATAAATGGTGTTGGGAAAATTGGACAGCTACATGCAAAAAAATGAAACTCGACCATCAACTTACACCATACACAAAAATAAACTCAAAATGGATAAAAGACTTAAATGTGACCCGTGAATCCATAAAAATTCTAGAAGAAAATGTAGGCAACAAAATTTCGGACATCATACGGAGCAGAATTTTCACTGATACATCACCTAAGGCAACAGAAATAAAGGAGGAAAATGAACACATGGGACTACATCAAACTAAAAAGCTTCTGCACAGCAAAAGAAACGATCATCAAAATGGAAAGGCAACCCACTGTATGGGAGAACATCATTGCCAATGATGTATCAGATAAGGGGTTAATTTCCAATATATACAGAGAGCTCACACAACTCCACAAAAGGAAGACAAAGAACCCAATTAAAAAATGGGCAGAGGAGATGAATGGACACCTCTCCAAACAGGACATACAAATGGCCAAGAGACATATGAAGAAATGCTCAACATCACTAATCATCCGAGAGATGCAAATTAAAACAACAATGAGGTATCACCTCACACCTGTCAGAATGGCCGCCATCAACAAATCATCAAACAACAAGTGTTGGCGAGGGTGTGGAGAAAAGGGAACTCTAATACACTGCTGGTGGGAATGCAGACTGGTGCAGCCGCTATGGAAAACAATATGGTGCTACCTCAAAAAATTAAAAATTGAACTTCCATTTGACCCAGTGATCCCACTGCTGGGAATATACCCTAAGAAGCCTGAAACACCAATCAGGAAGAATATATGTACCCCCATGTTCATAGCAGCACTATTTACAATAGCTAAGATCTGGAAACAGCCCAAGTGTCCACCAGTAGACGAATGGATCAAAAAGCTGTGGTACATATACACAATGGAGTACTATGCAGCGGTAAGAAAGAAAGATCTCTTATCCTTTGAGACGACATGGAGGGACCTGGAAAGTATTATCCTAAGTGAAAGAAGCCAAGCAGAAAAAGACAAATACCACATGATCTCACTTATATACGGAATATAATGAACATAACAGTCTGAGGAATACAGTAGACCCAGACACATGGAAGTAGGGCACAGACTGACATCCCTCAGAAGAGGGGATGGGGGGTGGGGGGGTGGGAAGAGATAAACCACAGAACTTATATGCATGTATGCATGACCAATGGACATGGACAACTAAGCCGGGGACAGGGTGGAGGGGGTGGGGTGGGGGGTGCCAATGGGGTAAAAAGGTAAAATATCTGTAACAAAAAAATAAATAAAAATTCATAAAAAAAAAGAAAAGAAAAAAGCATATAAAAACAAGACAAAACTATCTGAAGGTATTTCTGTCTTCTAAAGATTTCAATAAAATCTCAATGGAAAAACTAAAAAAAAAAAAAAAAAAAAAAAATATTTAATAAAATGAAAATAAAAATTAGAGCTTACAGTACTCAAAGTTCTCCTAATAATAGATAATACCTATTTCTACCAAAAAAGAAAAAAAATCTGAGCATTTACTGAAAAGCAATTTGCTTTGGGATGTGGTAGTGTAAAATAGCTATATTTTGTGACATGTTATAAAATACAACAATCATTAGAAGGCTTTTTGAAGTAATAATAGTCAATTGAAAAATACAGTAAGACAAAATATTTATGACAGAAAGGCAAAATAGGTTTCTACATGGCAAGATTCAGGAGGGTAAAAATGAGTTCTTACACAATTAATTTGTTTTACTTTTATATTCAAAAATGTCATAACCAGTCTTTTTTTTTATTTACTTTTATTACAGATGTTTCTCCTTTTTTCCCCATTGACATCCTCCTCCCCATCTCCCCCACCCCGTCCCCAGCTTTGTTGTCCACATCCATGGGTTATGCGTACATGTATATAAGTTCTGTGGTTTATCTCTTCCCTCCCCCCACCACCCCTCGTTCTGAGGGTTGTCATTCTGTACCCTACTTCCACGTCTCTGGGTCTACCCTGTTCCTCAGAATGTTATGTTCATTATATTCCACAAATAAGTGAGATCATGTGATATTTGTCTTTCTCTGCTTGGCTAGTTTCACTTAGGATAATACTTTCTAGGTCCCTCCATGTCATCTCAAAGGATAAGAGATCTTTCTTTCTCACAGCTGCATAGTACTCCGTTGTGTATATGTACCACTGCTTTTTTATCCATTCATCTACTGATGGACATTAGGGCTGTTTCCAGATCTTAGCTACTGTAAATAGTGCTGCTATGAACATGGGGGTACATATATTCTTTCTGATTGGTGTTTCAGGCTTCTTAGGGTATATTCCTAAAAGCGGGATCACTGGGTCAAATGGAAATTTAATTTTTAATTTTTTGAGGTAACACCATATTGTTTTCCATAGTGGCTGCACCAGTCTGCATTCCCACCAGCAGTGTACTAGAGTCCCCTTTTCTTCACACCCTCGTCAACACTAGTTGTTTGATGATTTGTTGATGGTGGCCATTCTGACAGGTGTGAGGTGATACCTCATTGGTGTTTTAATTTGCATCTCTCTGATGATTAGTGATGTTGAGCATTTCTTCATATGTCTCATAGCCAATTGTAACCAGTCGTTTTTGCTTTACAAAATTACTTGAAATTATTTGTAACACTGTTCTTTACCATAGGTAAATACACTGATTTAATTAGTATGAAACTAACAACAGAGAAGGCTATCACTCTGGCAATAACCTTTAAATATGTGTTTGGATTGAATATTTGACAAAAAAAGCACACTGTAAATTAATGAGGAAAAGCGGTTTTCTTTACTAAATGGTGCTGTAATGATGATCTAGTTATTCGTGGGTGAAATTAATTCAGAGACTTTCTCATTCTATGTCACGTCTCAAAATGCTTACAAAATTAATTTTTAAAGAAAATATTAAAATGTTGGAATTTGCATTATTTCAAGTTTAAAATCCCAATATAATTAATTTGAAAACTGCACTTGTTTGAATACAATAAAGTTTAAGTATATGCACATATCTGATATTTTAAAAGGATAAATTTGTAATGGAAATGTCTCAAAATTTTTTCCAAAAAAACACAACAGATGGAGGTAATATGTTTAAGATACAATGAAACTCATACAAGTTAATAATGTGTGCTATCAGACTCCATGTAAGCCCTTGAAAACTCATTTTTTTAATACTACAAGATGAGTTGAGCATAGAAAAAAAAGAGAAGATAAACTAAGTATATAAATGGAAAAATAACAATCTTTGAAAATGTCACTAAATAATGGAGGGAAAGGTGAACAAAAATTGAAATTTCAATTATTACTTATTCTATTAATAAAGGTTTTTAAATTAAAATTTCCACTTATGGCATGGATGTAATGAAATAGACACCCTCATGGAAATATTCTAGGTGTGGAAAGTAACACAATAAATCTTTGAAGCAATGTTTCAGTGTATGTCAAGAGCATTAAAAGTGTCCTGCTGTCACACAGGACCAGGTGAATCTCTTGGAAAGACAATTTGGCAAATCAATCAAAACCATTTTTTCCATTTCACCCAGCAATTCACTTCATGGCAATAACCATATGAATAAATTTACACATATGCTTACAGATATATGAGCAAGTACATTTTTTAAATCATGTTTCTGCAGTGGCAAAATACTGGACATGTCAATGTTTATCAAAAGTTCTCATAAAAATATCGGACATCCATGGGCAGAAAATAATGCAACTTAACAACAATGAGGTATATGTATATGGCGATATGGAACAGTCTCCAAGATAACCAAGCAAAAAGAGGAAACTCAAGGAAACAAAGGATAAGAAAGGTATGATTACTATAATATTTGTTTTTGTATTTTATGGGGAAAATAGTTAGTACATATATTCTTATTTATGAAAAAACGATCTCTGGGAGGATTCCCAAGAAATTATATTGGTATAAAGAAAAAAATTGGGGAATCCCAAGCATGAGATTATATTTTTTATTATGTTTATTTTTTAACATGTGCATGTCTGACATTTAAAATAATATCAAATTACTACTAAAATTAAAATTTTCAAACAACTATGTACTTTGTATCATTTTTGTATCATTTCTGGAATTCTACTCAGAACTAATCTGTAAAGTAAAAGAGTGGTTAGTAAATTTGAAATCGCCAAATATTGAAATATACAGTGGTCATTAAAATTAAGAGTTCACGTTGGTTTTAACGATACTGGAAAGTCAAGGTTCGTTTATTTATTCATCCACTAAGTTTTTCCTGAGCACATATTTTGTTCTTAGAACATATTGTTGAAAGAAAAAGGCAAGATACAAAACTCTCTCTGTATGACGTACACTGCTAAAACACAAAAAAGAAAAATGGGAGAGAGTATATCAAATATTAATATTTGCTACCTGTAAGTGATAAGACTATTGGTGATGTATTTAGACATGCTTATTAGGCATACAAATGGTTATGACAAAAAGCTATTCCAGCCTTTCGATTTACAAATAATTTTGGCTTTATTTATTACTCCTCTGTAGAACATTTTAAGGAGCCAATAGTAATAATAATAATAATGATGATGTTGGAGCGCACTCATGATTAAAGAAACTGGGTCCTGGTGGAAGACTCTAATTAGGACCCTCATCTGAAATTTCAAATGCAACCTCCTTTCTCTTTGGGTTTTATGGACAGGTACTGAGAACAGGGCACCTGTGCCATGGATAACGTCACCACTGCTCCCAACAGTTCCAGCCTCCAGATCTCCCTGTTCATCCTCATGGGGCTCCCAGGCATTCACGAGTGGCAGCACTGGCTCTCCCTGCCCCTGGCTCTGCTCTACCTCTTAGCTCTTGTTGCCAATCTCCTCATCGTGATCACCATTCACCGTGAGCCCATGCTCCATGAGCCCATGTACCATTTCCTGGGCATATTGGCACTTGTGGACATTGGCTTGGCCACCACCATTATGCCCAAGATTATGGCCATCTTCTGGTTTGATGCCAAGGCCATCAGCCTCCCTGAATGTTTTGCTCAAATGTATGTCATCCACTACTTCATTTTCATGGAGTCTGGTATCTTCCTCTGCATGGCAGTGGACAGATACATAGCCATCTGCCACCCTCTTCGATATCCTTCCATACTCACTGAAGCTTTTATGATCAAAGTCACAGGATTCATGGTGCTCAGAAATGGCTTGTTGACCATCCCAGTGCCTGTACTGGCTGCCCAAAGACTCTACTGCTCCAAGAATGAAATTAACCACTGCCTGTGCTCGAACTTGGGGGTGATCAGCCTGGCTTGTGATGACATCACTGTGAACAAATTTTACCAACTGTGCTTAGCATGGATCCTGGTTGGGAGCGATATGGCTTTGGTTTTCTCTTCCTATGCTCTAATCCTTCGCAATGTGCTGAGGCTGAACTCAGCAGAAGCAATGTCCAAGGCTCTGAGCACCTGTAGCTCCCACCTCATCCTCATCTGCTTCTTCTACACAGGTGTCATTGTGCTGTCTGTCACACACCTTGTAAAAGAAAAGATTCCCCTTATCCCTGTACTCCTCAATGTGCTGCACAATGTCATCCCCCCAGCTCTCAACCCCATGGTGTATGCTCTCAGGATGCGTGAGCTCAGACTGGGCTTCCAGAGGCTGCTTGGGTGGGTGAAGGATTGTCCACAAAGTAACCTCAGCTTAAAAGGCCATGTAGATGTTAGGAAGAAAGACGTTGTAGCTCTGAATAGACCTGAATTTAAAAAACTGAAAACACATGGCCAATAATATCAAAAATCCTATCAGCCTCACTAATCAAAATCGACATATAAAAATTATAATGAAATTTCCTACTACAAAAAATTAAGAGTAAAAATTGAAATGTCCCTGACCATTATTGCCACCCAGAGACTGACACACTTATACACAGCTACCATGCTTTGAGACATGACATACACATTGAAAAACTCATTTAATTGTGTAGTCAAGTCTTCCTCCTAGGAAATGGAAAAATAGTCCTGGAAAATGCCAAAAAATGTAGTTCCAAATAACCAATTAATTTAATCTAAATTAATTTTTACCATTTGAACATCTAACAAAAATGCACACTTTAGAGTACAAGGACTCTCAACCATGTTCATGTTGTACCTTCTCTGAGCCTAGTACACACTCTACGCATAATAAATGCTTAATTAACGCTTCATTCGTGATACAGTCAGTCAGGAGATATAGTTCTGCTGCATCCTATGTTTCACAGAAAATGTTCTGGACCATGGTCTGAACAATGACCACAGGCAGTTTGCATATGATTTCACCTTGGAGAAAAACCTCTTGGAAACAGCGCTGGGCCAAAGCAATTTCAGAAACCGTGAGCTCATACACTGCTGGTGGGAATGTAAACTGGTGCAACTGTTTCAGAAAAGAACCTGGCATCTTCTTAAATAATTAAACAAGAGTTACCATCTAACACAGCAATTCCACTGTTAAGTACATACCCAAGAGAAATCGAAAACCTATGTCCAACTGACGAACAGAATAGTACTAGAGGCTTGGATACACGCAACAGACTGACAGTTATCGGATGGGAGGAGTCGGGTAGGGGACTGGATAAAAGAAGGTAAAGAGCCCAGCCAGTGTGGCTCAGTGATTTGAGTGTCATCCCCTGGACTGAGAGATCTCAGTTCAGTTCCTGATTGGGGTACATGCCCAGGTTAAGAGCTCGATCCCTAGTAGGGAGCACACAATGGACAATTGGTCAATGTTTCCCTCTTAGATTGATGTTTATATCTCTCTTTCCCTTCCTCCTTTCTACAAAGTCAATAAAAACATATTTTTAAAATAGAAGAAGAAGAATGTAAAAAGATAAGGCAAAGAACGTTTATGCATAGCCCACGGAGACAGACAACAGTATGGTTAAGGCCAGGAGAGGGAGATGCTGGGGCTGGGCCGAGGTGTGTAAAGGGTGTGGGAGAAATGAGTGACATCTGTAATAGTGTCAGCAATAAAAATTAAATAAAAAAACACATATGTCCACACAAAAATTTGTACATGAGCATTTGTGGTAACACTATAATAGCCAAAAAATGAAAACAACCCAAACGTGCATCAGCTGATGATTGGATAGACAAAACCTGATACATCTGTACTATGGAATAGTGTCCAGCCAGAAAATGTAAAGTACTATTCACACATGCTACAACATGCATGAACCTTGAAAATATTAAGCTAACTAAAAGAAGCCAGACAAAAAAGGCACACATTTTACGATTCCATTTATATAAAATTTCAAAAATGGGCAAATCCATAAGGACAGAAAGCAGATAAGTGATTTGTCACTGAGTGAAGGGAAAGGGAAAATGGGAAACAACACTTTAATGGGAACAGAGTTTCTCTTGAGGATGCTAAAAAGTCCTGTAATTAGAAAAGAGAGCTGCATAACATTGTGAATGTACCAGAAGCCACTTTAAAATGGTTATAATGCTGGCTGGCCAGTGTGGCTCAGTGGATTGAGTGTCATCCCATGGAAAGAGAGGTCCCAGTTCAATTGGTGGTCAGGGCATATGCCCAGGTTGTGGACTTGATCCCCAGTAAGGGGTGTGCAGGAGGCAGCCAATCAATGTTTCTCTCTCACATCCATGCTTCTATCTCTCTCTCTCTCTTCCTCTCTCTCTAAAAATAATAATTAAATAAAATGATTATAATGCTGAATGATATATTATGTGACTTTCACCTCAATTGAAATAAAATATGTTTCTTCTGCACTGTCTCTCCAGTCTTTTCAAATAACGAAGTTGGACATCATTCCAGCTGACTAAGGCATTAAAGGGGCCCAGGTCCACTTTCACAAAGAAGCAAAAAAGGTAAGAGTTTGTAACATAATCACAATAAGTTGACTACCAGCATGGTTCACACCTTTCACTACACACCTTCCATATACACCCTTTTATACAAGTTTGAATTCTCATACAACAGTAGAACAACTCAACACTTCTATTTTAAAAGATACGACAATTCTTCATACAAAACAGGAAATTCTCACATTTTTTCAGAATAACAAGATGCACAGTCCCAACAGTCATTGCATGCATTGCTGGATATGTTACCTATTCCTCAAGTTCAGTCACAGTTCCAAGGAATATTTCGTTACCTCAACACTAAATTGTATAGTTAATATCTAATAACTTGTGTATAAAATAAATATGAAAAGGAGAGAAAACATTGATTACTATATATAAATAAAAGCTTGTATATAAAAAGCAAACAGAAATATTGTTACTGAAGTTCTAACGTCTCTAATTTTTCACAAGGTCATATTTGTTACCTACCATATTTTTCACAGCTATGTCAAAAATTAATACATTAAATAAAATGTTTATTTGTAAAGGATCTGAGTTATCCACCTAAATATTTAGCATCCTACTAAGGATTTAGCATATTTTTTATTGCTATATTTTTCTATTAGCCTTTACTATCAGGCATGATAGTATGAAAAAAATACCTCAGAGAACACTCGAGTTTCCAAACACTTTACTTGTCTCTATTGTATAGAGGCAACCTAATTTTCTATTTGGTAAATGAAATTGATTGCTCCAGGTATAGATCAATCCTTTCTTAGATTTGAGATGTAAGGCAGCAAGATTGGCTTCTTGAGAGGAAAATATATGAAAAGAGGGTCCAAACTAAAATATTATCTTTCCTAATCCTATGATGATATTTGAAGCATTTGTTTCCATTACCAAAAATGCAAATCAAAATCCAGAATATGTGCCTATCCTATCAATCAGGACACATCAATATCCTCCTCAGGCCAATGAAGTCCACTTGCTAGCTCATATCAGTCTGGATAGTGGCCCACAATGGTCTTAAGTCTCTGGTTGTCCCTGTTGATAAACAAAAATATTTGCAATTCAGAGGGAGTCAGTGGATTCGACTGACTCCCTGTTACTTACTTATTTACTTATTGCACATCATTGCATCATTAGAATGACCTCGTTACCACTCATCTCAAGTACCAGGAAGAATCCTCCAAGAAGTGGATGAAAGAATCATCCCGTTGATTCTAGTCCACTTCTGAATTCAGAAGATGGTTTTTCTGATGAGCATCAATATAGCCCTCTTTAAATATTCCTTTTACAAATTCATAATGCTCCACATTATTTTGCATGCCATACTGAAATCTTTTATGATTTAGTCATCTAAGATCCATTTTAGTCCAATCACCAATTCATTGTCTGTAGTCAAAACATAGATAAAACTCCATCCCGTGATATGGTGACTATCATTAAGTTCCCCTAATGCCAATGTAGAAATCCAATGAGCAGATGCGCCCTTCCTTTGTGAAAGCAGATTGGTGGAAACTATCAGAGAACAGTCTTTCCCAAAGCAGACTGACAATCTGTTACAGAAGGTAATTTTAGGTATTCACAGATTTTCTGAGATACCTTGTGATGTCAGCTGTAGAAAATAAGCCCACCTTAGAAAGGTTTGTCAGTGTTCTCCCTTTGGAAATCTATACCATTTCTCCCACTTTAAGATATGGAAACACCTGGGAGAGAGCATCTAGTTATGTCTGTGGGAATCAGAAAGGCTTCACAAATGAGGCAACCTTAGAAAGGAATAAAATATATCAAGAGTGGGAATAGAATATTCCAGAATGACTCACTAGCATTAACAAGGACAACAAATTCCAAAAGTATGGAATTCCTGATAAAGAGCCAACAAGTCAATGTTCAGGGTGCAGTGGAGAGGACAGGGTTTGAGAAGGAGGCTGGGCCCAGACCCAGCAGAACTTAAGTACTGCTCCACACAGCACTACATGCTAATAAGAAGTCAAGGACAACAACAGACCAGACAGGGAAGTTGTCTAAGCAGGCAGTGACAGTGATAGATCAGCACTTCAGTAGATTTATTTCACAGTACTCTGGGCGTAGGAGAAGGATACGATATCAGAGTGGGAAAGACTTGGTGAAACCCTGGAAGAAAGCAGTGGCAATGAGATAAGAAAGAAGAAATTGGATCCAGTTCTTACTGGTAAATTTTAGCAAACATTTAAGAATGGAACAACAACAACCCTATGCAAACATTTACAAAATAGCAGAACAGAGAATATTCTGCTTTAGTAGGAGCTTATGTGTCTCAAATAGTTAGAAGAAGTAAAGAATTGGGAGCTGCATATATAAAGAAATGTTGCAGGAAGTTGGTAAAAGAATGGAAAGAGAAACAGTCGATTCAAGAGTAGGGTCCAGGGAGAGAGACAGTGAGATGAGGAGGAATCTTGGTCAAAGACGCATCAGGAAACAGACGGCACATGTACAGGGGGACACAGAGGAAAGTATAATAGAGAGAACATTCCAAAGACATGGGAAGAGTTCACAGGGAAGGTGAAATCCACCTGGGATGGCAACCTCAAAAGCCATTACCATCCCAAAGATCTGAAGTCAATGGAAAGAAGCAGCCCCAGGCCTTGATACCAGTACTGGCCAGTATTGACAAGAACCATGGGGGAACCAGCTGATAGGGGCAGGATGCCTTCATGAACAGAACACAGACCCTGCTCAACACAAGGACCAGTAGGATAATACTCAGAGGAATAAATCCCTCAACTTATCTTTCCTGCTGCCTCTCATACCCGACCAGTGCCTCCCATTAGCCAAATCCAACAATAAACCAGATGCCATAGACTTTAACTTCTGTGAGTGCAAAGCAGGGTACAGAGATGATCTAAAGGAACAAATAACAGGATTCCTGCAGTGGAGCCATCTCATGTTTATGTTTACACATAGGAGAGAGAACTCATGAAAAAGGACGTAGTAAAAGATACAACAGAGGACATACCTGTGATAAATGATCCCTAAAAAGGCTAAAAAAAAAAATGTATGTGTTGTGGGAGGGGGCAGGAGATTGGGGATTCACATCAAAGGATAAAACTTCATCAAGAAAGACATGACCATCTAATAGGTATTCGCATGGGACTGGGGACTGGGTACTTCTGTTCCCTGAGCTGAGCTTGATATACCTCTGAGGTCACTGGGGGCCTTTAGCAGCTGTGATGGAAAAACACAGAGCCTGATGCACACAGGAAAAAGATTACAGAGAGCCTCCCGGAGGTCTTAGAAAGTGGCAGAGAAGGTCCAGGGCAACTTGGGCTCCAATTTGTGCCATAGCCCAGGCTCCAGAGGAGAGGAGGAGATGTCCTTCCAGTAGCAATGGTATAAGAAAGAGGTGTAGCCAGGACAGTAGAAGAGCTACAGAAGGCAGTTCCCTCTGCAGAGGATCTCTCCAGGACCTCCTGGCAGGGCGTCGCCAGGGGCCAAGGTGGGTGGAGGAGATAGGTCCCTTGCTCTGTGTTCCTGGTTCTCGGTGCTGTTGTTCTTCAGCCTGCTCACTTTCAGTCGGCTTCCTCAGTGTAATTTTGCCAACACTGGCTCTCTTTTTCCCCAAGATCTTCACCTGTACAGAGACAGAAGCCTGAGGTCTGGAGAAAAAGTAGAAAATTGAGATGGAGCTCTTTCTGCTCATGTGAGGTGGAGGTGGGCAAATGGGGTGAAATGAGGACACCTGTAATAGTGTCAAAAATAAAAATAAAATAAAATGACGAATAAAATAGGTCCAGAGGTGATATGGATGTATCAAACATTAAAGATCTGGCGGGGGTGGGAGGGGACAGGAGCAAGTTATCCAAAGAACATGTATGCATACATATGCATAACCCATGGACACAGACAATAGCATGGGGAAGGCCGGGAGTGGGGTGGAGGTTGGATGGAGGGGGCAAAAAGGGAGGAAATGGGAGACATCTATAATACTGTCACCAATAAAATCAAATTTAAATAAATAAATCAATAAACATAAAGTTATAAAAAAGAATAGAAATTCCTACTAAAGAAAAAACAACCTTTACTGAACCTGAGGCAGGGAGGCACGTTGGCTGACAGATGTTGGAAGCAGGATATCCTCCCATCTAAACTACAAGTCCAAGATCCTGAGGATGGATGGACACTGAAGCCACTCATTTCTGATTCAAAACTGAAACGACATTCAATCACCAAAACTAATGACCATTTATCTGAAAAGCAGTATCCAGTACGCCACCGGGAGAGCAGAGAGGCATTCTACTTAAAGTCCAGACCAGACAAGGATCCTGACTACCAGTGCTTCTTTATATTGTATAGAAGTCAACAATAAAAATAAAATTTAAAAATATTTAATAAAATGAAAATAAAAATTAGAGCTTACAGTACTCAAAGTTCTCCTAATAATAAATAATACTTGTTTCTACCAAAAAAAAAAAATATTATGACCATTTACTAAAAAGCAATTTGCTTTGGGATGTGGTAGTGTAAAATAGCTATACTTTGTGACATGTTTTAAAAAACAACAATCATTAGAAGGCTTTTTAAAGTAATATTAGCCAATTGGTGAATACCATAAGACAAAATATTTATGACAGAAAGGCAAAACAAATTTCTACATGGAAGATTCAGGGGGAAAAAATTAGTTCTTCCACAATTAATTTGTTTTACTTTTATATTCAAAAATATCATAAGGAGTCCTTTTTTATTTACAAAATTACTTGAAATTATTTGTGACACTGTTCTCTACCATAGGTAATTCGATTGGTATGGAACTAAAAACAGAAAAGGCTGTCACTCTGGCAATAATCTTTAAATATGTGTTTGGATTGGATATTTGACCAAAAAAGCACACTGTAAATTAATGAGGAAGGGGAGCCTTCTTTACTAAATGGTGCTGGAACAATGTTCAAGTTATTTGTGGGTGAAAGTAATTCAGAGACTTTCTCACTCCATGTCAAGTCTCAAAATGGTTACAAAATTAGTTCTTAAAGAAAATGCAAATAAATGTACCACAGCTTTTTTATCCATTCATCTACTCATGGACATTTGGGCTGTTTCCAGATCTTAGCTATAGTAAATAATGCTGCTACAAACATGGGGGTACATATATTCTTTCAGATTGGTGTTTCAGGCTTCTTAGGGTATATTCCTACAAATGGGAACAGTGGGTCAAATGGCAATTCAATTTTTAATTTTTTGAGGTAACACCATATTGTTTTCCATAGTGGCTTCACCAGTCTGCATTCCCACCAGCAGTGTACTAGAGTCCCTATTCTCCACACCATCGCCAACATTTGTTGTTTGATGATTTGTTGATGGAGTACTATGCAGCTATAAAAAAGAAAGATCTCTTATCCTTTTAGACGATATAGAGGAACCTGGAAAGTATTATCCTAAGTGAAACAAGCCAAACAGAGAAAGACAAGTATCATATTATCTCACTTATTTGTGGAATATAATGAACAGAACTGTCTGAAGAACAGGATAGTCCCAAAGACTTGGAAGCAGAGTACAGACTGACAATTCCCAGAAGAGGGGGTAGGGGAGAGAGATAAACCACAGAATTTATATGCATGTATGCATGACCAATGGACATGGACAACAAAGCTGGGGACAGGGTGAGGAGGGAAGGGGTGGAGGATGTCAATGGGGGGAAAAGGAGAAACACCTGTAAGAAAAATAAAAATAAAAAATAATAATAAAATAAATTAAAAAATAAAAAAGAATTGCTCTAAGAAACATAAATAACACAAACAAAAAAAGAAAATGCAAGTAAATATTTATTAAAATGTTGGAATTTGCATTATTTAAAGCTTAAAAATAACAAAATAATTAATTTGAAAACTGCACTTGTTATAAATACACTAAAGTTTAAGTGTATGCATACATGTAATTTTTTAAAAGGATAAATTTTTAATGGATTGTCTAGAAACGATTCAAAACGATTTTCCAAAAAAATTCAACAGATAGAGGTAATATTTTTAGGATACAATTAAACTCATACAAATTAATAATGTGTGCTGTCAGACTCCATGTTAGCCCTTGAAAAGATTATTTTATTTAATACTACAAGATGAGTTGAACATAGAGGAAAAAGAGAAGATAAACTAAGTATATAAATGGAAAAATAACAATCTTTGAAAATGTCAAAGTTCACTAAGTAATAAAGAAAAAGGTGAACCAAAATTGAAATTTCAATTATTACTTATTCCACTAATAAAGATTTTTAAATTAAAATTTCTATTTATGGCATGATGCAATGAAATAGACACACCAAATGAAATAGACACAAAATTCTGGGTGTGGAAAGTAACACAATGCATCTCTGAAGCTACGTTTCAGTGTATGTCATGAGCATTAAAAGCGCCCTGCTGTCACACAGGACCAGGTGAATCTCTTAGAAAGACAATTAGGCAAAATCAATCAAAACCATTTTTTCCATTTCACCCAGCAATTCACTTCTTGGCAATAACCGTATGAATAAATTTACACATATGCTTACAGATATATGAGCAAGTACATTTTTTAAATCATGTTTTTACAGTGGCAAAATACTGGAAATATCAATGTTTATCAAAAGTTCTCATAAAAATATCGGACATCCATGGGCAGAAAATAATGCAACTTAACAACAATGAGGTATATGTATATGGCAATATGGAACAGTGTCCAAGATACCAAGCGAAAAGAGAAAATTGACAGAAACAAAGGAGAAGAAAGGTATGATTACTATGATAATATTTGTTTTTGCCTTTTATGAAGAAAATTGTTAGTATATATATTCTTGTCCATGAAAAAGCTATCTCTGAGAGGATTTTCAAGAAATTATATTGGTGAAAAGAAAAAAAATTGGGGAATCCCAAGCATGAGTTTATATTTTTTATTATGTTTATTTTTTAACATGTGTATATCTGACATTTAAAAAAATATCAAATTACTGATAAAATTAAAATTTTAAAGCAGCTATGTTCTTTGTATCATTTTTGTATCATTTCTGAAATTCTACTCAACTAATCTGAAAAGTAAAATAGTAGTTAGAAAATTGGAAATTGCCAAATATTGAATATAAAATGGTCATTAAAATTAAGAGTTCATATTGGTTTTAATGACACTGGAAAGTCATGGTTTATTTATTTGTTCATCCACTAAGTTTTTCCTGAGCATGTATTTTGTCTTAGAAGATATTGCTGAAAGACAAGGGCAAGATACAAAACTCTCTCTGTGTGATGTAAACTCCTTAAACAGAAAATTAAAAAATGGGAGAGACTAAATCAAATATTAATATTTGCTATCTGTTAGTGATATAACTATTGTTGACGTATTTAGACATGCTTATTAGGCATACAAGTGTTTATGACAAAATGCTATTCCAGTCTTTCTGTTTAGAAATAATTTTGGCTTTCATTATTGCTCCTCTGTAAAACATTTTAAGGATCCAACAATAATAATAATAATAATAATAATGATGATGATGATATTGGTGCTCATTCATAATTTTAAAAACTGGGTCATGGTGGAAGACTCTAATTAGGACCCTCATCTGAAATTTTAAATGCAACCTCCTTTCTATTTGGGTTATATGGACAGGTACTGAGAACAGGGCACCTGTGCCATGGATAACGTCACCACTACTCCCAACAGTTCCAGCCTCCAGATCTCCCTGTTCATCCTCATGGGGCTCCCAGGCATTCACGAGTGGCAGCACTGGCTCTCCCTGCCCCTGGCTCTGCTCTACTTCTTAGCTCTTGTTGCCAATCTCCTCATCGTGATCACCATTCACCGTGAGCCCATGCTCCATGAGCCCATGTACCATTTCCTGGGCACATTGGCACTTGTGGACATTGGCTTGGCCACCACCATTATGCCCAAGATTATGGCCATCTTCTGGTTTGATGCCAAGGCCATCAGCCTCCCTGAATGTTTTGCACAAATGTATGTCATCCACTGCTTCTTTGGCATGGAGTCTGGTATCTTTCTCTGCATGGCAGTGGACAGATACATAGCTATCTGCCACCCTCTTCGATATCCCTCCATCATCACAGAAACTTTTATGGTCAAAGTCACAGGATTCATGGTGCTCAGAAATGGCTTGTTGACCATCCCAGTGCCTGTACTGGCTGCCCAAAGACTCTACTGCTCCAAGAATGAAATTAACCACTGCCTGTGTTCTAACCTGGGGGTGATCAGCCTGGCTTGTGATGACATCACTGTGAACAAATTTTACCAACTGTGCTTAGCATGGATCCTGGTTGGGAGCGATATGGCTTTGGTTTTCTCTTCCTATGCTCTAATCCTTCGCAATGTGCTGAGGCTGAACTCAGCAGAAGCAATGTCCAAGGCTCTGAGCACCTGTAGCTCCCACCTCATCCTCATCTGCTTCTTCTACACAGGTGTCATTGTGCTGTCTGTCACACACCTTGTAAAAGAAAAGATTCCCCTTATCCCTGTACTCCTCAATGTGCTGCACAATGTCATCCCCCCTGCTCTCAACCCCATGGTGTATGCTCTCAGGATGCGTGAGCTCAGACTGGGCTTCCAGAGGCTGCTTGGGTGGGTGAAGAATTGTCCACAAAGTAACCCAGCTTAAAGGGCCATATAGATGTTAGGAAGAAAGACTTTGTAACTGAATAGACCTGGATTGTAAAAACTAGAAAAATATGGCCAATAATATCAAAAATCCTGTCAGCTTCACTA
The DNA here is from genome assembly GCF_014108415.1 of Molossus molossus. Lineage (NCBI taxonomy): Eukaryota > Metazoa > Chordata > Mammalia > Chiroptera > Molossidae > Molossus > Molossus molossus. The sequence goes on from NW_023425348.1 coordinate 49,618,683, forward strand.
ATCAAACTCAGCATATAAAAATTATAATGAAATGTCCTACTACAAAAAATTAACAGTAAAAATTGAAATGTCCCTGATCATTGTTGCCACCCAGAGACTGACACACTTAAACATAGCTACCATGCTTTGAGACATGATATACACATTGAAAAACTCATTTAATTGTGTAGTCAAGTCTTCCTCCTAGGAAATGGAAAAATGGCCCTGGAAAATGCCATAAAAAAGTAGTTCCAAATAACCAATTAAATCTAAATTAATTTTTACCATTTGAACATCTAACAAAAACGCACACTTTAGAGTACAAGGACTCTCAACCATGTTCATGTTGTACCTTCTCTGAGCCTAGTACACACTCTACACATAATAAATGCTTAATAAACGCTTCATTCGTGATACAGTCAGGCAGGAGATATAGTTCTGCTGAATCCTATGTTTCACAGAAAATGTTCTGGACCATGGTCTGAACAATGACCACAGGCAGTTTGCATATGATTTCATCTTGGAGAAAAACCTCTTGGAAACAGCGCTGGGCCAAAGCAATTTCAGAAACCGTGAGCTCATACACTGCTGGTGGGAATGTAAACTGCTGCAACTGTTTTAGAAAAGAGCCAGGCATCTTCTTAAATGATTAAACAAGAGTTGCCATCTAACACAGCAATTCCACTCTTAGGTACATATCCAAGAGTAACTGAAAACCTATGTCCAACTGACGAACAGAATAGAACTAGAGGCTTGGATACATGCAACAAACTGACAGTTATCAGATGGAAGGAGTCGGGTAAGGGACTGGATAAAAGAAGGTAAAGTGCCCAGCCAGTGTGGCTCAGTGAATTGAGTGTCATCCCATGGACCGAGAGGTCCCAGTTCAATTCCTGGTCACAGCATGTGCCCAGGTTGTAGACTTGATCCCCAGTAAGGGGTGTGCAGGAGGCAGCCAATCAATGTTTCTCTCTCACATCAATGCTTCTATCTCTCTCTCTCTAAAAATAATAATTAAATAAAATGATTATAATGCTGAATGATATATTATGTGACTTTCACCTCAACTGAAATAAATAACAAGTTTCTTCTTGCACTGTCTCTCCAGTCTTTTCACCTAATGAAGTTGGACATCATTCCAGCTGACTAAGGCATTAAAGGGGCCCAGATCCACTTTCACAAAGAAGCAAAAAATATATGAGTTTGTAACTAATCACAATAAGTTGACTACCAGCATGGTTCACACCTTTCACTACTCACTTCCGATATACGCCGTTTTATACAAGTATGAATTCTCATACAACAGTAAAACTACTCAACACTTCTATTTTAAAAGATACGGCCATTCTTTGTACAAAACAGGAAATTCTCACATTTTTTCAGAATAACAAGATGCACAGTCCCAATAGTCATTGCATGCATTGTTGGATATGTTACCTATTCCTCAAGTTCAGTCACAGTTCCAAGGAATATTCTGTTACCTCAACACTAAATTGTATAGTTAATATCTAATAACTTGTGTATAAAATAAACATGGAGAGAAAACATTGATTACTTATATAAATAAAAGCTTGCATATAAAAAGCAAACAGAAAATATTCAAAGCTACTGAAGTTCTAACATCTATAATTTTTCAGAAGGTCATATTTGATATCTACCATATTTTCCACAGCCATGTCAAAAATTGGTACATTAATTTGCATATCTCTGATAATTAGTGAAGTTGAGCATTTCTTCATATGTCTCTTAGCCATTTGTATGTCCTGTTTGGAGAGGTGTCTATTTTGTTCCTCTGTCCATTTTTTAATTAGGTTCTTTGTCTTCCTTTTGTCGAGTTGTATGAGCACTCTATATATATGTTAGAAATTAACCCCTTATCTGATATATTATTGCCAATTATTCTCTCCCATACAGTGCATTGCCTTTCCATTTTGATGATTGTATCTTTTGCTGTGCAGAAGGCTTTGAGTTCGATGTAGTCCCATGTGTTCATTTTCTCCTTTGTTTCTGTTGCCTTGGGTGATATATCAGTGAAAATTCTGCTGCGTATAATGTCTGAAATTTTTTGCCTACATTTTCTTCTAGGGTTTTTATGGATTCATGAGTCACATTTAAGTCTTTTATCCATTTTGAGTTTATTCTTGTGTATGGTGTAAGTTGATGGTCTAGTTTCAATTTTTTTTTGCATGTAGCTGTCCAATTTTCCCAACACCATTTATTAAAGAGGTTGGCTTTATTCCACTGTATGTTCTCGCCACCTTTGTCAAATATTTATTGAGCATATTGTCTTGGGTCCATTTCTGGGTTCTTGGTTCTGTTCCACTGGTCTATATACCTGTTCTTGTGCCAGTACCAGGCTATTTGGATTACAACAATGAGGTATCACCTCACACCTGTCAGATTGGCCACCATCAACAAATCATCAAACAAGTGTTGGCAAGGGTGTGGAGAAAAGGGGACTCTAGTACACTGCTGATTGGGAATGCAG
>NW_023425348.1:50451280-50581057 GCF_014108415.1 Molossus molossus
CTTTTATTCAACATAGTATTAGAAATCCTAGACATAATAATTAGACAAGTAAAAGAAATAAATGCCTCTGAATTGGAAGGAGAGGTAAAACTGTCATTATTTGCAGATGACATGATACTGTACAGGGGTGGGTAAAAATTAGGTATACATTTGAGTACATGAAACACATTGTGACATATTTTTGAGTTAACAGAGCTATTGTTATTATCATAACCTGTATGTCTTTTCATATATGAACAACTGTAAACCCACTTTTGCCCACCTATGGATATAGAGAACCTTAAAGACTCCACCAAAAAACTATTAGAGCTAATAAGTGAAATCAGTAAGGTAGCATAATACACAATGAATTCTCAGAAATAGGTTGCATTTTTAAAAAATATGTTTTACTAATTTCTTAGAGAAAAAGGAAGACAGAGATAGAAACAACCATGTGATGTTGCCTCCCACATGCCCCTTACTGGGGATCGAGCCCACAACCTGGGCACGTGCCTTGACTGGGAATTGAATCAGAGCCTCTCAGTCTGTGGAATGATGCTCAATTCATTGAGCCATGCCAGCTGAGCCGGTAGCATTTTTATATACCAATAACTTATTATCAGGAAGAGAAATTAAGAAAACAACCTCATTTAAAATTGCATCAAAAGAATAAAACACACAGTAATAAATTTAACCAAGGAGGTAAAAGACCCATACTCAGAAAACTATAAGACACTGAAAAAAGAAATTAAAGAAGACACAAATAAATGGAAGCATATATTGTGCTAATAGATAGGGAAAACTGACATTGTTAAAATGTTTACCCCACTCTGACTGGTGGTGCTCAGCGGTTAGATCATTGGTCTGTGGACCAGAGAGTCCCAAGTTTGGTTCCCACTAAGGGCATGTACCTCGAATGCAGTCTATACCGGCCCCAATCAGGGTCATGTGGGTGGCAACCACTCAAGGTTTCTCTCTCACTTTGATGTTTCTCTCTCTCTCTCCTCTTATCTCTCTCTCCCACTCTATCTGAAGATAAATGCAAAAATGTTCTCAGGTGAGGATAAAAGAGATAAAGTAAAATATCTAGCCAACACAATCTTCAGATTTAATGCAATCCATATCAAAGTACCAATATCATACTTCACAGAACTGGAATAAATGATCCTATAATTTATATGGAAACACAGAGGGCTCTAAATAGCCGTGGAAATCTTGAGAAAGAAGAACACAGTTTGAGGTATCATGCTATCTGATATCAAACTATACTATAAGTCTATAGTAATATAAACAGCATGTTACTGGCATAAAAATAGTCACATAGGTCAGTGGAACAGAATAGAGAGCCCAGAAAAAAATCCACCCTTGTGTTCAACTAACCTATGACAAAGGAAGCAAGAATATAGTGTAAAAGTAGTCTCTTCATTAAATGTTGTTGGGAAAACTGGACAGATACATGCAAAAAGTGAAACTCGACCCCTTTCTTAGACCATATATAAAAATAAATTTAAAGAGATTAAATCCTTGAATATAAGACCTGAAAACATAAATCCTCTAGGAGAAAACATAGGCAGTATGCTCTCTGAGCACTTGGTAGGATATATAAATGTCTTATCAGTATGTTATTACACTTGAAACTAGTATAATACTGTATGTCAATTGTAAAAGAAAACTGAATTTTAAAAAATGTATAACACATCACCTTAAAAGAATAAAAGATAAAAATTGCATGATCATAAGGATAAATGCAAAAAAAGATTCTGACAAACTACAATACTCTTTCATGATAAAAAATCTTAACAAATTGCGTATTGAAGGAATACACCTCAACAAAATAAAGGCAATATCTGACAAAAATCACAGCTATCGTACTCAATAGTGGAAATTTAAAATATTAAAAACAAAAATTAGGATTGAGACCAGGGTGTCCTCTCACCACTCTTATTCAACACAGTACTGGAAGTTTCAATTAGAACAGTTAGGCAAGACAAAGAAATAAAAGGTATCTGAATTGGAAAGGAAGAAGTAAAATTATAATTATTGCAGACAATATGATCTTATACATAAAAATTTCTAAAGACTTACCAGACAACTGTTGGAGTCAATCAATAAATTCAGTAAAGTGGCAAGATATAAACTCAGCATTCATAAATCAATTGTGTTTTCACACATTAACCATGAAATATCTGAAAAAAAAAAAGCTATTTTGGTCACAATAGCATCAGAAAAAAATATTTAGGAATAAATTTAACCAGGGGAGTAAAAGTTTTATGCAATATACACTCCAAGGCTTTGATGAAATAAATTGAAATAGACATAAACATATGGAAGATAGCCCATGTTTATGTATTAGAACTATTCTATCAAGATACTGTTAAAATGTTTATACCATTGAAAGCCAACTATAGGTTCAGCACAATCCTTAGCCTAATTCCAATGGCATTTTTTTCACAGAAATATAAAATACCACCTTAAAATTTGTGTGGCCCCACAAAAAAACCTCAAATGTTCAAACAATCCTGAAAAAGAAGAACAAAGCCAGAGGCATCAAAATTTCTGATTGCAAACTATACTACAAAACTATAGTAGTCAAAACAGTATGGTAGTGGAATAAAAATAGACACATAGACCAGTGAAACAGAATAGAGAGCCAAGGCCACTCAATTGGGGAAGGATTGTCTCTTCAATAAATGATGCTGGAAAACAGGATAACGGCACACAGAAAAATGAAATTAGGCCCTTAAATTACACCACTTATAAAAATGAACTTAAATGCTTAAAAGTTTTTAACATAAGACCTGATACTCTAAAATGTATAGACGTAAACATTGAAAAGAAGCTCCTTGGCATTGTTTGTAGTAAAGATTTATTTGGATATGACACTAAAACACAGTGACAAAAACAAAAATCAACTGAAAGTACAGCAAACTAAAAGGTTTCTTTCTGCAGAGCAAAAGAACAATAAAAACCTGAAAGTGTAACATGCAGAATGGAAAAAAAAATTGCAAATCATACATTGCATAAGAGGTTAATATACAAAATAAAAAATATAAAACTCCAAAAAATTAATTAAGAAATAGGTAGAGAAACCAAATAGACATTTTTTTCCTAAGAAGTCATCTGAATGGCCCACAGGTACATGAAAAGATGCAGATAGCACCTTATTTCTGTTAGAATGGCTACTATTAAGAAGACAAGAGAGAAAAGTGCTGGCAAATATGTCCAGAAATGGGAACGCTTATGTAATGCTGGTGACAAGATAAATTGATTGGGTCACTAGGGAAAAGAATATTTCTTCTCCAAAAATTGAAAATAGAACTATCATATGATCTAGTAATTCTATTTCTGGGTATATATCCAAGGAATTGAAAACAGAATATTGAAGAGATGTATGCACTCCCACATTTATTTCAGCATTATTCACAATAGCCAAGATTTTTTTTTTTTAAATTCTGACTTGAGGATATTTTTCCATTTATCTCCAAACAGAGTGGGGGAGAGGGAGAGAGAGGGAGAGAGAGAGAGAGAAAGAGAGAGAGAGAGAGAGAGAGAGAGAGAGAGAGAGAGAGAGAATTCTATGTGACAGAGACACATGGATTGACTGTCCCCTACACAACCCCGACCAGGGGTGGTGACTGAACCAATATCGAGTAACTTGCCCTTGACCAGAATCAAACTCTTGACTCTTTGCTCCATGGACCGATGCTTTAATTGCTAAGCCAAACCAGCCAGGGCAAAACAGCCAAGATTTTATACACACACACAAACACACACTGGAATAGTCTTATTTTGTTGTGATGCATTACATTGCTTTTTGAATGGTGCACCAACTTTGTATAACTAAGATCAATCCCCCTTGGTTATCATAAGCGATTCTTTTATATATTGTTGAATTCAGTTTGCTAGGACTTTCCTCATGAGAGAAGAAAACCCCATTATTTGGAGAGCCAATCTAGGCTCAGAGAATTTGGCAAAACTCTGTTATGCCTTCCATGACCCTAAATTCCAGTGGTGTACTAGAACCAGCCTGTACTGGCTCCTGAGAACCATTTGCCAAATTTTCAGGAATTTTGTCAGGCAATTACTAAGCACAGCCACTATGAAAAACAAACTATATAGGAGTCACATCAGCAAATATAAGGGGGTAAATAACTCTAAGGGCCCATCCTTCCACTGAAATAACAAACAAGCAAGAGAAAAACCATCAGAATCAATCTTTTGGAACTCTAGAAAATAGTCAAAGGTTTATAACAACCAAATGAATACTGAATGAAGAAAAAGGAAATGTAAAAATGGTAGGGGAGTGTGGTGGCATTTTTACTTGCCCTTGTTTCCCATTTGTGCCCTGTTTGATAGATGCCTTAAAGATACCAGCCCACATTTCCATATGGCAACATCGTCTCTGCTTCCAAAGGGAGAAGAGTAGACCTTGTTCTTAAAGAATTGTGTTTGTTTGGATATGATGGAGGCTATCTGAAGGACTGATATGAAGCAGTTGTGCCTTTGCTCTGCCAACTATAGAGCTTTCATTGGGCAGAAAAGCAGCCATCTGGAAGGCATTTCTTGAAAACAATGAAAGATAAATGAACAACACCTACTGTCTTGGGGAAGAGATTAAATTTGAGATAAACAATAGAAATGCTGGAAACCTGGGAGGAAAGACAGGGGAGAGAAATTTTTGTGTGGAAGTAGAACATTATAAATCTCCCAGTGTGTAGAAATTTAGAAAGTGATGTGCAAACTCAGGGCAGGATATATGCTCAGGAAATCATAAAGTCTTACTCTAAGTAATCCTAAGGCTCATATTAAGCAGAAAGTGAAGCCTAAAGCAGAGTTGTAAAAGGCCTGACCAAGCATTGAAGGAATGGTGAACACAGAGCCGAAAAGAAGTTTGTTTTTTGTTTTTGTTTTGCTCCAGGCATTTAAGAAAATCTTTATCAGCACAAGAATTTACCATAAGTTGGGGAACACACTTCAGAGGCCAGCTACCCCAAATACAGTCTTTATAGAAAAACAGGCTCCTCTGGCATTGCAAAGGTGCGTTAGCCTAGATGGACCAGAACACGGACAGGACTTGCCTATTACTAAAGAAGTTGTAGGTCTAGGGCATGATTATCCACCTTGACCTGCCCAGTTAGAAATTTATGATCAGATCACCTTGTGAGTCTCTGGTTTATTACAGAACCTCTTTTTCATTTGAAAACATCAGATTTGAGCAGGCACAATTGAAAATCATTAAAGTTGAGGGTGGGTGACTCAAAATGATCCAGTCTGAGGAGCAGAAAGACAAAAGAATGAAGAGAGCCTGTGAGACCTGTGGGACACCATCATCTGTCAACATACATAACGGGAGGACAGAAGGGAGAGGAGAGGGAGAAAAGGATGTAGAAGAATTTTGAAGAAACAAAGGCCAAAAAAGTCATAATTTGATAAACTACACGAATCTACGCATTTAAGAACTCAGTGAACTCTGGCAAGAACAAACATTACAGATTCAACCTGAGACACATTATCATAAGACTTTTGAGCCCTAGCTGGTTTTGCTCAGTGATTAGAGCATCTGCCCACACAGGGGAGGGTCTCAGGTTTGAGTCCCTGTAACGGGCATGTACCTGGCACGGGCCCAGTCCGGTGTGTGTGTGTGAGGCTACCAATTGATGTGTTTCTCTCTCAGATGGATGTATCTCTCTCTCCCTCCAATGCTCTTTAACTGTCATTAGAAAAATATCCTTGGGTGAGGATTAACAAACAAAGAGAAATCCTGACTGGGTCAATGTAGGAAATGGTGCTATGTGCGAGATGTGTGTGAGTGTGTGTGTAGGGAAAGTGAATGTGTGAAGTTGATAAAAATTATTTTTCGATAAAAATGAAGATAGGTTATGACATAAAAGGGTGATTGAATCTTAGCTAAAGCTACAATAACACAAAATAAAGAAATCTCAATCAGTACCACAAAGGTAGGAAAGAAAAGAATCTAATTAAAACAAGAAAGCATAGATACCCTTTAAAATAAAATCACAGAAATAAGCCAATATTTGCATTCCTACATATATGCCAATTGAACTATGTATACATATCATCAGGACATAGTAATTAGAGTGTTTACAGGAGCACTTCTCATAAAGGTCACAAACCGGAGACAACTCAGATCTCTATTCACAGCTAAGTGGGTAAATAAATTGTGGTGTATTCATACAATGGAAAGTTATATCACAGTTAATACAACAATAGACTCACCATATTAATTTGTGAGAAAAGAAGCCAAATACAAAATAATGCATGCAATGTGATTCTACATAAAGATGGCTAAACAAGTGGCAAAATTTAACTTGTATAGTTAGAAGTCTGAATATTGACTAGTGTAAACTTTTAGGAAGTAGAGATTCTTAGTATGTATATATAGGTACAAAAGGTTGTTTTGGGATACAGGCAGTGTTTTAATTCTCCATCTGAGCATGCTTACCCGATCATTCAATTTATGGTACTTCACTGAATTTTAAATCCTAGTAGGCTCTACTGTGATGGCATTATATTCTCTATGGTTTGTGGAAGAAGGATCACAAAGACTAGGAAAGAGTACCAAAGCAGTCTTTGTTTTGTTTCCAGGACTGTCAAATTAATCTACATTCCTTCTAATTTAATAATGTTGCATTTTTTTGCAATTTTGGAGTTCAAATATTTTGCAATCACACAAACAGAAAGCAGACAACTTCAGACCTTATATAGAGAAGACATATATGAACTAGTATTTTATTTCTGAGTTGTTTGAGAAGCCTGGGCATGGTCGGTCTGAGATAAATTTGAAGACACAGTTTGCCTAGAGTAGACAAAGACTTGTAGGATAGGATTTAGGTCCCTGGGAAGTGGTAATATTTAGAGACTGGCAGGTAGGCACAGGCTTATTATTAACTGACTTCTCCCTTCTGAAACAGAGCACATAGTTCTTCTGCTGATTTATTGTCATTCGAGAAACACATTAATAAAGTAGTATGGACACCCATGTGCCAGGATATTGTATGAGGTAAGAATTTGTTCAGAAATCTTCTTTGACATCCCTTAACTCCATGTTTTCTTCTTAATTATTACACAACCTCAGCTTGTAGGTTATAATTGGAAGCATATACCATGGTATGGATAGGAATAACTAAAATCATTAAAATGTCCATACTACACAACCCAATCTATAGATTCAATGTGATTTCTGTTAAAACGCTGCCATATTTCAGATACCTAGAACAAATATTTTTACCTTCAAATTAAGACTGTAATTCCATTCTTATGTTCTTTCTTGGGTCCATAAGGCAAAAGTGTCCCTAACATCTTTGTAAACTAACTGTCCTCTAAATCCTGCTCCTGCTCACCTCCCCTGGGGTATTGTCTCCTATATGTCAAGCCTCAATTGTCTTGAGTACCTTAATTTTGTGGTTGCTTTGCTTTGGACAAGAAATCATGCTCAACCATTCCATTTTCATAAAGATTGGATCCTGACTTCTCCATAAGTTTTTGTTTTCTTTATATACCCTTAATTGCCAGAAATATACCCTTAAATCTAAAAGAAAAAGAAGAAAAAACATTTTGGAACCAATAACTGTTTGTTGGTAAAATAAACCAATGAATGCATCCCATCCACTTATTACTTTGTTTCATTTCTGCCCTCAACTTTTAAAGAAAAATTCTCTGTAAACCTGATACTCATCCTCGAGTTTCCCAGTTCAGAAGGCTTCTCCCACATTTTCATCCTGATAAATCTAGGAACATTCTTCGTGTTGACTATCTCTCCTCTCTTGTACACATCATGATGATGTGCCTGTCAACAAACCAGATCTTATAAGTAGTATGGGTCAGAGGCTTAGCAAAGGTCCATTAGAAATTTCAGCATTTATTCCACACATATTTATTGCAGGATGTCAGCATACTGGGAAATGTTCTAGGTACTGTGGGATATTTGAATAAGATAGGTTAGATGCCTCCTCTTTGAGAGTTTACATTAAGCAGACCATAAACTTGAAAATACTTGAATAAACAAACTAATTTCAGATTGTTTTAAGTGCTAAGAAAGAAACAAACAGGTAATAGGACGAAGAGTAACTTGAGGCTACTTATGATCATGTGGTTAGAGAAAATGTGTATGAGGAGTTGACTCTGGGGCTAATCATGAGCTGCTTTAGATTCCTCTTGCGTGTCCAACTTTTTACAGTGTCTATAAGTTTTAATTTCCAGCAATTCCACTTCTGGGTATTTATCCAAAGGAAATAACAACACTAACTAGGAAAGGGCTGCACCCCCACATTCATTGCAGTATTGTTTACAGTCGCCCCCAAAAGGAAACAACCTAAGTGTTCTTCCATGGATAAATAGATATAGATAATGGAATATTATTATACTAAAAGAAGGAAATCTTGCCATTTGCAAAAACATGGATGGACCTTGAAGGCATTATGCTAAGTGAGGTAAGTCAGTCAGAGAAGAACAGTATGATCTCACTTATATGTGGAAACTAAAAACAAACAAATAAAACAACTGAATTCACAAAGCACAGGTTGGTGGTTTCCTGGGGTGGGGGTTGTGAGGGTCAAATGTGTAAAGGAGGTCAAATAATACTAACTTTCAGTGAAAAAATGAATGAGTCCTGAAGATGTACTGTACAGCATGGTGACTATGGTTGATAATACTGTATTGTATATTTCAAAGTTGCTAAGAGAGTAAAACCTTAAAAGTTCCCATCACATGAAAAAAATTGTAACTATGTGTGGTGGTGGATATTAAGTAGACAAATTGTAGTGATTATTTCATTATATACATATATCAAATCATTACATTGTACAATGGAAACTAATATAATGTTATATTTCAATTATATTCCAATAAAACAGTTTTCAAAAAGAATGTTTGCTTGCCTCTACATCTCCACCTTCTATCCTAGCTCATATTGTGGCAGGATATTGAGAAGCTAAGAAAATTCCTGGGCAAGTGGAAAAGGTAAACTGAGGCAAGAAAATTAAACAAGGACAAACAATTTGAAGGACTTACACCCACCTTGTGAATCCCAAGACTTTATCTTCCCCAATCAAGAACACATAAAAGCAAATGGTTTAAACCTCCCCGCCCTAACCTGAGAATGCATAGTTTAAATTACCGTGGTCTGGGGGACAGAGAACAGAGACCCAGTTAATGCCACTTGTGCCAGCTAAACCCATGCACAGATGAAGTTAGGGGAACTAATACGAAAAACCCCATTAAAGCCAGGCAGACCCAAGATAAGAGTAAAGCAGAGAAAAAAGTACCCCAAACTCCTTTCTATGTTCATTTTGATGCATCAAGGTATTTTTAATAAACATCTGGAAAGGTTTTGAATATTCTGTTGAAACCCTCCCCTAGGATTGTCACCCTCAGGACAAAGACTCAGTGTGGGCTTGCTCTAGAGCATGCCCATGACCCTTCTCCCTAAAATCTGAGGGTGCTCAGGAGACTTGCAACCAGGGGAGCAGTGGCCAGCAGCAGCTTGTCTTGGGCTTACCCCCTGATCCTGCCTCCATGGTCCCTTTTCTCTGACTTCCCAGTGAGCTGACAGCAGCCCTGCCTTGGCTCACTTCTTTCCTGTAATGTTCCTAGGGAGCTACAGCAGAGCACACTTAGGCTCTCTCCTGTTTCTTTTCCCCCCCCCTAGGTCCTTGCTTTGTTTCACTGTCCCCAGCTTTAATGAATATACGTTCAAATCGCCTGGACTTATGTTGTGAAATCTTTTGTACACGAAGTCAAGAGCCACACACTATAGGCAGGCCTGAGAAGACCAACTCTGGGCAGGTCCCTGTCTTGTTACACTATTCCTTTTGTATCTGGAGATGCTGTTTGTATGCCTTGGATTAACTATGTAGAATGGTTTATCCAATTAGAAACTCATTCAATCTTCCTGGGTCTAGCCATGTTAGGGTATCCATCCACTTCTGATGGTGGAAATGGTGATGCAGTTATCTTTTATGTCTTGGAACCTCATTTTTCTTATGTTTCTTTCCCTAAACTGAGGCTCCTATTGGATACATTAAATATTAGTCATTAGTGTGCCCTATTTATTTGACTGCTGTGTATAAATCTGTTGTCCCTCTCTATTGTGGTCTACTTTTGACATTGCATCCTGAAACTCATACATCATTTGTTTACAAAATTTTGAAAACTCTTCATTGGTTTAGGATGTGATCACTTTACTTGGCTCTGGCATTCAAGGCCTCCCATAATCTGGCAACAGTTAATCCAATTCTTTCACAATCACTTCTTCTTTTTCCTACTTTCTAGTTCACTTTCTTTCCTTAGAAACAACACCGTGCCTTCCTTCCTCAACCTCACCATTTCTTAATCCTGTATATTGCGGGCAGAATGTACCACCCCAACATGTGCCACTTTGGCATGTGATTGTGAGTAAGACCTAGCAGACCCAGGAAAAGCATATAATCTTCCTCTTAGCTGCCTAAAAAAAATTTAGATAGGGGACCTATCCCATGAAAAGCACTATCACTAGAGATAACTTTATATAGCAAAAAGAAAAACAAAACAAACAACAAAAACAACAACCTGGCTGGTTTGGCTAAGTGGTTAGAGTGTTGGCCTGTGGATTGAAGGGTCTTGTGTTGATTTCTGGTCAAGGGCAAGTACCTGTGTTGCAGTTTCGATCCCTGGTTCAAGTCAGGGTTTTGAAGGACGCAACCAGTTGACATGTCTCTCTCACATAGATGTTTCTCTCTCTCTATCTCTCTCTCCCTTCTTCCCTTCCACTCTATCAAATAAATCAATGGAAATATATCCTTGGGTGAGGATTTTAAAAAAAGACTCTTCTGTGTGGCTCAGCAAACATTTTTTAACCACATATTTGCTGTTCTCATCTTCCTGTGAATTGTATTTCTTCCCCTTGAGGCTCCAGACTCCTACACAGGTCTCCTTAGCTCAGGATGGAGCCACAGCTGCCTGACTGCCTTTGAGTCTTCATGTCTATTGGAGTCTGCTGTATATGCCGTGACTCCATTCTGACCCTCAGTTACTGCACATACACACCCTGGCAGTTTTTTGTAAAGGCAAGGGCTTTGAAAAACCCAGAGAAAGCTATAAAGTTAAGGGAGATAAGGATGGCTTTGGGAAACTCAGAGGAACCATGGAGAAAGGAGATTAATGAGTGCCCTGAAGTCTAACAGTTCCTCTCCTTCCCCTTTCATCAATTCTCCCCCTTAACAGTGCCAAAAGTGGAACCAAGAATATAGTTGTTGTTTTTTTTTTTTTTCCCCCTCTGTGCTTTGTGTCTATATAAGCAAAAAACAAAGAAGACTTGAGACTGGGATTTGGAGAGAGCTCCCAACCGGCCGGTGAATAAAGTGCTCCCTACAATTCGGCTGTGCGTCTCTGGTTATCTCGCTGACATGTTATAGCATTTGGAGGCCCCAGCAAGATCTCTGTGCTTTATGACACCAGGAGCTAGACACCTAGGACAGTCAGCCTCCCCTGGTCCAGCCACCAGATACCTAGAGGTCATGGGGGTGGGGTACCACCTAAGACATTCCAGGGCCCCAACGATTCTACCTGGGTTCCCAAAGAGCAGACGGAGATGCTAAGACATTCCCAAAAGATTTAAGGAGACCTGGTAAAAAAGCCTCCGGAGGTAGATTCTGGGTGACCGGTCAGTCTGGGTGAGAGTGAGAGGGCTGGATGCGGTGCAGCCCCTCCTCTCCTGGGAACCCCCTTACGACGTTAGGTGGGGTTCATTCTGTTCCCACAGGATAAGGTGTTTTCCTTGACCTGCCACTGGGGCAGAAGAGGAATCTGATCACCTCCCAGGAACTTCTGGTGTGTGAGTGTGACTGTGTGAATGTAGTTGTGTGTGAGTGGCCCTGCTCCACGACACTTGTTAAGGAGCTTGTGTGAGTCCTAACCTGTGGTACCGTGACTGCCTCATGTGGCTAAAAGGCAGAATCAAGTACTTGGGGCACTCTGGTGTCCCAGCAGCGAACCTGATCAGAATTGAGGGCTTATTCCAACCTGTCACATGCCAAGAGGCATCTGAAATCTCCACAAAAGGAGTGGCCAAGCAGACGAAGTGAAAGTTTCTGTTTTGTATGTCTCTCCTTATGTTTGTCCTCATCTGCCTCCCTACTGTGTCTCCCTCAACTTTGTTACGGTTAGTCTAATCATGGATAGCAAGCAGCCCTAGTGCCCAGAAGACTCCATTGGGTTGCATGTTGAAACATTTTTAAGCAAGGATTTGAGGAAGGTTCTGATTAGGGCACAAAATATCTAAAGGAAAGTTAAAGACCTTCTGTGAATTAAATTGACCCACATTTGGGGTGGGCTGGCCTGATACGGGATCATTTAACCCTGAGTTAGTGCAGGCGGTTTGGAATCAGGTCTCAGGGAAGCCAGGACATCCAGACCAATTCTCCTTTATTGATCGATGGCTTGATTTAATGAGACATCCACCCCCATAGTTAAAGAGCCATGCCCTCCAGACCAGGGCACAAATACTAGTAGTGGATCCCAACCTGGGCCCCAAGAAAATCCTGGGAAAAGGTAGGGAAATGCCTGTGAGGCAGAGATACAGCAAAAGGCCTAGAAAGAGCTCCCAACAAAAGGAGAGAATTTACTAGATTTTGCATCCATCAGACAAGGACCTCAAGAGCCATATCAAGATTTTGTAGCTGGGTTGCTATAGGCAGTCAACAGAGTAATAAGTGATTCCGGGACCAGCATATTAATAAACAGCTTGCCAATGAGGATGCTAATAATCCCTGTCCTTACCATAAAAAAAGAAGCTAATATATCTGAATTCATCCACATTTGTTCAGATATTAGATCTTCCCATATATGGGGAGGCTGCAATAGCTCAGGTTTTGAAAAAATGTCTTTTTGTCGGTAAGGTAGGAGGAAATGTTAAAGGGTGATACTTGTGGAAAGCCAGGTCAATTTTCTAGGGAGTATAAGCAGCACACCAACATCCCCACCAGTCAGGAAAATGCAAATGGAGCCATCCCAGACTCCCTCAAACAGTAGGGGAAATGTCTGTCACCCCTGCTCAGGTGTTCCAAGCAGGGTGGAATCCAAGACTACAATCCGGGATCTCTGCCAGCCACCTCAGGGAGAGCAGGACTGGAGCCTTGTCCTTATACCCAACTCAGAGGATGTGAATCTTCCCTTGTGCCCGGGCACACAGGAACTCACCCAGAGGCCACAGGGGCCCCAGAGTTCCCTGGGGAGGGCGGTCCAGCTGTGGAAGGGGCGTGTTCCTTCCCTGCCAGTAGGGTGGCGGGTCCCGCAGCTCCAGGTTTGATGGGAGCAAGTTTTCAACAGGCTTCTCTGAACTCTGGGGAGTTGAAAATAGGGATCCTGGAAGAGGGCACAAAGTGTTCTTGGAGGGAGTTGAAAAACACTCTGCCCTGTGTGAGCACATGTCCTAGGATGATGCTCCCTTTTCCTGCATCCTTTTGAAAACCTGGGGTCAGAGGAAATTTTCCCATCTCTTCACCCACAGTTAGACCCAAGTACTGCTGGGAGGAGGGCTTCTTTGGACACTTTTCACCATGTTCTACTGTTAGGTCTAAAGGCCCAATTAGTTAAAATACTTCAAAAGGTATATAATAAAGTGACACCCCTGGGGAAAACCAAGATTAAAAAAAATAGCAAAGGTAATAAAAGCAGCCTTAAAGGAAACAGGCCCACAGATAAGGATCACCCTAAGAAGAGAAACATGAGGAAGAGCCAGGATGGCAGGCCCAGGGCCCGATTAGGAATAGAAAAGACAAGAGCAAAGTCAGGCGTAGAGGAACAAAGTAAAAAGCCATCCTTAACTTAGAAAAATGACAGGGCTAGGACTCCTTCCAAATGAGCCCTCTGGAGCCCAGAATAATACAAGACAATAGGGGACAAACTAGTTGGATTCCTGGTAGAAACTGGTGCAGCAGACTCAGTCCTGACTGAGCCCATAGGGCTCTAAACTACCCCTGGACTTCAAAGAGGACTATAGACCTTGGAAACAATACTGTGACTCATTTGTTTCTGGTTATGCCAGAGTTCCCATACCTCCTACTCTGACATGAATGATCCAGAGATCATTCTATTGCTGGCCACTGCCACTCCGGGCCAGCCCCACATCAGTTCCACAAAACATTGGCCATCAATCCTGCCAGCCTGCTTCCAGTCAACGACCCAGAGAAACCTCTACAGAACTGTCTGGAGGTAACAGACATAGCACAGATGGCTTGTCAGACCTCAAGGATGTCCCACTGCTATCATCAGATGAGGTATTGTTCACAGATGGGAGCAGCTATGTCCAGAAAAAAATCAGGTATGCTGGGGCAACAGTAGTAACTTCGGACAGTGTCATCTGGTCACAGTCCTTAAATAGGGGAACTTCAGCCTAACAGGCTGAACTCTTGCCCTAATCCAGGCTCTCTAATGGGACAAGAAAAATCTGCTGCAGATCAGAAATTTTGGGAAGCAGCCCTAAAACCAGTGGGGCCTCTCCATATACGCTAGGTCAGAAAATGACTTATCCAAGCAAAAATAAGCCATAATGAAAATCAATGAATGATGGACACTGCCTGATGGGAGGTTTTTAGTCCCAGAGGCTCTAGGTTGGACTTTAGTTAACTAGCTTCACCAGACTACCCACTTAGGTTGCACCAGGCTTCCTAAACTCCTGAGAGGCGGGCAATGTCCAGTAGGGTCACAGGGAAAGGAAGACGGCAGAGGGAAGCAGGAATGGGTGGGTTTAAGCAGGGAGGAGAAAAAACCTGGGGAATGTGCAGACAGCAGATGCATTGAGCAAGCTCTCAGGTTTATGTCAGGGGAAGGACTAGAAAAGTCACAGGGGATCTGTGCAAGTTAAAGAAAAATTGTGAAGAGGGAAGAAATAAAAAGAAAAGGATTATGCAGAGAAAATTTTAAAAAATAGTAAAGGATAAAAAAAAAGGGACATACATCTTACAGGAAGACAGGACATTGGAGGGATTCTCCAGAAGGGAAGAAAATAGGACACAGAGAGGGAGAGCTCGCCCCTAGTAATGGAATAACAGTCTGGGATGCAGTAAAGGGAGTAAGATGTTTAGGCTTCTCCTGACCCTTAGAGCAGATGATAGCCCTGCCTCTATAGCAAAGATATCACAGGATATCTCTAAGGGGTTAAATTTACATTGTAAGTTCAATTGTGCTTACCACACACAGGGTTCTGGGCAGGTAGAGCGCATGAACAGGACCTTAAAGGAAACCTTTACCAAATTTATTTTAGAAACTGGTGAAAAATGGACCACTGTGCTCCCCCTCCCCCTCCTACAGTTCATGCAGTCCCTGCAGTCTGCCCAGAAAGCTGTCCATATACACATCTGTGACACCCTGCCTGTGCCCACCTCAAAACCTGTGTACCCTTTCCAGCCTTGGCCTCAATGTAGGTAAAGAAGTTCACCACCCAGGAACTAACTCCAGCCTGGAAGGGACTATACACTGTCACCCTGCCTACACCAATGGCTGTCAAGGTCAATAGCATCCCGATCTGGCAGCACCATTCCCAGCTGAGGGCAGAACAAAGCAGACTGGAAGGTTTGGGCCTCTCCAGATCAGACCTTGTGTATATCGAGACCTTAATTTTTCTGTTTATGACTGTTCATGGGAATCCTTATAGACCTGAGCCCCAGTGGAACTAAGAACTTAGAAATGTGATATTGGGGAAGGTCTTAAGAAACATCACCACAAAGGGGATAAAAAAAACCTGTTTTCAATCTCGACCTATGTGACCTCATGAGAGGCACCATAGGCACAGCTGGTATTATTG
The DNA here is from genome assembly GCF_014108415.1 of Molossus molossus. Classification (NCBI taxonomy): domain Eukaryota; kingdom Metazoa; phylum Chordata; class Mammalia; order Chiroptera; family Molossidae; genus Molossus; species Molossus molossus. The sequence continues at coordinate 50,467,059 of NW_023425348.1, forward strand.
AGGATAATACAGAAGATATAGGAGGGCCCCTTCCCTGGGATTGTGAGACACCTATGGGAGGCATGGGGACTTCAAGGGGTAGAGATCTATGTATGCCGAGGGAGCAGTACAGTCACCACAAGTTGCTTTAATGCAAATGAATACTTCTGTTTATCTTGGGTTGTGAAACCACATACACTACTAAGGGCTACATAAGAAGCAGGGGCCCTCATATAGGTTTTAGAAGGTTAACCAAGCCCAAGGGTTTCTCAATAGGAAAATCTAACCCCATCCAGATTAATGTCATTACTCAGCCAGACCTCTATTGGGCCACAGGAAGGACATAGGGGCTGACTGTTAGTTATGCCTAAATTCGAGGCCACCTTATTATATAAGGCTGGGCCTCTTCGAGCCAATTTCCCAAAACCCCAAATGCTGACAACTGCACATGGGACCAGCCCGTTAACTTTGGGGGATATCCAGGGGCAAGAACTTGATTACTCCCACCTCAGTATAACCTCCAGCAATACAAAACAGATGAGGTTTAGATCTTCTCCTCAAGCAGGGAGGACTCTGTGGCACTGGGTGAAACCTGGTGTTTCTATGCCAATAATTCGGGAGTAATACAGGGACAGAGTTAGTATCCTGAGTGAGAAAGAACACTGACGATAAAAGAAGACAATGTGATAATTAGTCCAAAGAATGTGTAATTGGTCCCTTGGCTGACAACCCTCCTGTCTGCAGGGGCAGGGCTCCGCCCTCATGCTCTGAGCCTTGACTACCAGAACCTGCTTGGTCAATTGCCTTAACAAAACTATGCAGAAGAGAATTGATTCTATAAAACTCCTTGTAATTGAGAAACAATATACCCCTGTTCCAGAGAAAGAAAAAACTAAATAATTTGACTTGCACATAAAACCAGTGGGGATGAAGTAACTCCATTCTGACCCTTAGGTATAGCATGGACACACCCAGGCAGTTTTTTGTAAACATGAGGGCCTTGAAAAACTCAGAGAAAGCTATAAAGATAAGGGGGTTAAGGATGGCCTTGGGAAACTCAGAGGAACCATGGAGAGAAGGAGATTAATGGTTGCCCTAACTTCACAGCTCCTCTGGCCCCCTGCTATCAGTCCCCCCCCCTTAACAGTGCCAAAAGCAGCACCAAGAATATTTTTTTTTCCCTCTGTGGTTTGTGTCTATATACACAAAAAACAAAGAAGGCTCAGACCTGGGATTTGGGGAGAGGCCCCCAGCCTGCGGGTGAATAAAGTGCTCCTTACAATTCAGCTGTGCGTCTCTGGTTATCTCGCTGACAGGTTACAACATTTATATGTACTTATATTTGGTTTTCTTTTGATAATTTGTTTTATCTCAATTTGACTATTAGTCTAGCCAACAATACTGGAAGGGACGAAGGGGAAAACTTTCCTCCCTAACAACACTGTATTACACGAGTCTTTCCATCTTCTCTGCTAGACCCAGTTCATTTCTCTTTATTTGAGAAGGCTCCCCTTTATCTTCCAGATCGAATTAGTGCCTGTCTTCTCTGTGCTGACAATAGCATGTTACATGAATGATAACAATATTAACCTTTTCTGAACCCTTTACTTCTGGAAACAGTTCAAGAAATCTCTCCATCATTTTGTGCTCTAAGTGTGGTGTAGGGGATCTCACTTTAGAGATTTAGTTAGTCTCCAGCCGTAAAGGATCTTGAAAAGGTTGGACTCTCTGTTTAACCTTCTGTCACTGTTTAACTCTCTCTCTCTCTGTAGCTTCAGGTTTGGCTGACTACCAGAAAGTTGGGATGCTGCTTAAAGATAAAGGTCATGCCCCCAGGAAAGAGGTTAATGAATGTGTAGGGCCTGGCTACCTGCCTGATGCTGTTAACTTATTGTTCCTTCCAGTGGTCTACTTTACTACCCCCATATGCTTTTACTATTAACCCCCTATGAAAAAAGAGACCCTGTCCTGGGAGAGGGTGCATTTTTCCTCCACCAGCCACCACTAGGAACAGGTGGCTACTTTGCCCAGGTATGTAAGTTTCTCCTGTTAAAGCGCTTATGAACTTCAGTAAGGTACCATCCGTTCTTCTGAATGGATCCTGAATTTAGACTTTTGGGGCTTTCCCCAACCCATGGCTCAGTGCCAAGAAGTACCCTTCCCCATATGACAGACATAAGACTTAGCAATGTACCTCCTTTTCACTCATAATGAGGACGGATACAGACCTTAAAACTTTTTTTTTGCCTTAAAACAATGAACTGAGCTCTTTGTCTCCACTGATCAATTGAAACAAAGCAATTATAAGTAAACCTTAAATAAGTTTCTGTCTGTTAACTTTAACTTCCATATCACTACTCCCAGCCTCTTATTGTTTAACCTCACCCCAAGCCCCTTATTCCAGGAAACCAAAGTTCATTGCTCAGGCCAGGGGGACAGTATCCTGAAACCCCAACCCAAACCTGAACAGCCACCAGAGGAGAAGGACTGCTCTGGGACAGACCCCAGCCCGGACCAATCAAGGACGACCTGGACTCCTGGGCGGGCACCCACCCAGCCCAGCCCCAAGTTTAGAAACCCTTGGTCTGTATGAACCCAATGCTGAGCTCTACTAGGAGGCAGCCTTGCAGGTATTTCCCTCAGTAAACCTGCACTTCCTGGTTACTCAGCACCATCCCCTTCTTAGTCTCCCCCTTCTCCAGGCCCCTGAAATTTGACAGGCCCTCTTTCTGACCCAGCAAACAACCTCTCCTTAAAGATCCTGCCGGAATCTAGCAAACCTCAGGGGAAAAGTTCTCTGCTCATCCCACTCCAACCCACACCAAGGTCTTTTTGCAAAACCTTGTGATTCTTCACTAAAAGAAAATTCCTTTGTGCCTGGCCTGTGAGATGCTTGCAGCTCTATGCCTGGATTGTTTTCCACATTGCAGTAGTCTCTGTCCCTCACTGCAAGAATTCTTCCAAATATAGTCTTTTTCTACCTGTCTAGATTTATTTTTATTTGATAATACAAAATTTTTAAATTCTTTAATGACCTGTTTAATAGTTTACTCCCTTTCACCCCCATTTGGAGCTTGCCTGCCTCCCTCCCTTCCTTCCTTCTTTCCTTCCTTCCTTCCTTCCTTCCTTCCTTCCTTCCTTCCTTCCTTCCTTCCTTCCTTCCTTCCTTCTCTCTCTTCTCTCTTCTTCCTTTCCTTTCCTTTCCTTTCCTTTCCTTTCCTTTCCTTTCCTTTCCTTTCCTTTCCTTTCCTTTCCTTTCCTTTCCTTTCCTTTCCTTTCCTTTCCTTTCCTTTCCTTTCCTTTCCTTTCCTTTCCTTTCCTTTCCTTTCCTGTCCTTTCCTGTCATGACAATGTCAGATTCATGGAGTGTCATTCATTTGTGTTTTAGTTTTAGTCTTTGAGCCTGTGTTTGTAGTATGTCCACCCCATTTCCCTCACTCTCCTTCACCTACCTGTCTCCTTGAGGCCAAGCTCCTGTCTTCAGGTGGCTCCAGAGAGACCTGCATGTGGAGTAGTTTCCTTCCCAGGATCTGGGAGGCTGCTGACTCACATCTCCAGGCCAGATTTTCTCTGGCTGTGGTAGAGGTCACTGAATTTATACACCAAGAAGGACATTAAAAAGTGGTTTCACTTTTGGTTTTGTAGCTTGTTTTTTCTTTAGAAAAATCAACTGACTTCCCTCCCACTCTATCTGGAAAAAAAAACCAGAAAAATGTCCTGGGGTGAGGATAAAAAAAAAAATCAGTTGATTAAAAGGAATTTTGCTTATTACTATTGTGATTCTTGGGTTTTAAAATTTTTATAATTAGAAGACTAATCTGGGGTGTGTGAGTGTGTGTGTACCAATGGGGGTTGCAGTGAGCACAAGGTGAGGACACAGCAGAAACAGGACAGGGGCAGGATGTGGGAGAAGAGACATGGGCACATTTCTTAGAGCAGTGCTTTTCTAGGGGGAAGTGCTTTCATTGCTTTGCTGTTCTAATTCTCAAGTTACCCGAGGACGAAGAGAAAAGCATGCTCCTAGTGCTAATGAAGTTTGTTCATTTTTATTTCCTGTGAAAGACTTTTATGCAAGAATTAGTTTCAAGTGTTGGAGCTCTGTTTTCCCAAAATGGTTAGTTTGAAAATTAAAAAATCTTCCAACAATTTATTGCCTGATTTGGATGATTCATCCCCAAGGTGGTCTAAGCTCCTAAAGGTGTACTGTGTAAAAGATCTAAAAAGCATATTCTATGTTTCTGGTGAGAGAGAAATAATTTACTTACCTGTATCTTTTATATTAGAGCTTTCTAATTAATGTTATTTCTGAAGATGTACTTCAAACTTAAACCCATGTAGAACATGTTGTTATCTTTCTGTGAATATAATGCATTACAATATTGCTTGTATACCAGTACTGCCTGTCCTATTGTTCTTTTATTTCACACTTTTGTAGTCTGATGCACAGGTATTTTTCAGGTGAACTTTATAGTCATTCTTTTCAGTTCCTCCAGAAATCCTACACACATCATCCCTTTGCTTACTCTTTCCCTTAGATAGGAGCATTGGCGTTTTCTTTCTTTTAAAAAGAATCTTAATTTTCAATTACAGTTAACATTATATATTAGTTTTAGGTACATAGCATTGTGGTTAGACAACTATGTAACTTATGAGATGATCTCTCCAATATTTCAAGTACCTACCTGACACCATACATAGTTATTACAACATCATTGACTATATTCTCTAGGAGTGTTGGTGTTTTATGATAAGCAAAAATTTCAATGCCAGTCAGAGACAGATTTGAATCCAGCATACAACAGTTACTAGTTATATCTACTTAAATCTTGCATATGGGGAGCACAATGCAAGTAATGAGAGCATCTGAGTAGTGGAATACATTTTTGCCAATAGTACTTTCTACCTCACATAACATTAATGAGCACAAAATTCTTAGCCTGAAGTAGTGATTAAAATTCAGATTTTTCTCCCTGGCACATAATTGGTTTGAAGATCAAACCTATCAAAACAAGAGCCACCAAGGGAAATGTCACAGCTGCAGTGTTCCATCACGTGTTTAATTGAATTTTTTATATTTTCTATATGATGCCACCATCTTACAGTTCTTGGGGGACATTTCTGTAACTCTCATATGCTGGGTCTTGTATCAGTGTCTATGTTTGTCTACTGCTATGCTATGAGTCTACAGGTGATAGAGTCTATGTCTGATCCACCTCAAATTTCATCACCTTTGAACACATTTTCTGTGTATGGTCAGATCTCAGTAAATGTTGTATAAATGACCGGTGGCCTCAAAATCAGATTCAGAAATGAGCTCATTCTACCAGAGCTGCCTCCTGTTACTAAGGTTAATACCAAATACTGAGAAAAATATTTTGATTCATTTCTTGTTCTCATCTCAATTCCCAGAAATGTTCTGACAGGATTATTTGTTAAGTGGTTACTTGTATATTTTTTGTAAGCTGTTTTCTCTAGGCTTTCTGCCAATTTCCTAATTTACATTCCATTTGAAATTTTCCTGCCTTTTTCAGAACAAACTGATGGAGAAATAAATAACCCAGAATTCTTCAGAGATCCTAGAGACAGCCAATGACCCACAAGCTCACCAGGGCTGGGAGGAGGGTGAGGCCACCAAGGCCTTAGTGTACAAGGGTGCTAGCGAGGGAAAGAGTCCATAAAATTTGAACTCTCGGTGCCTCCCTTACACCACCCTAGTTTCATCCCGAATCCTAGCTTGGACTGAAAGTCCTGTGGAGTGAGCTAATCCATCTCTAATCCCATGATTAGAGAAAAAAAAAAAGAAGCTGAGATCTCACAGTCTCTCCTGCCTGGCATTTCCCACTGATCTTTTTCTTCCAGCTGTGTCTTCTAAAATCTTGTGCGAGATACCAGCCTACCAAGAAAGAGAGGGAGAAGAGGAGAAAAATCATATAACCCAGGTGTGTTAGTAACAATATGGTCTTCCTTTGTTTCAACAGCAGATGTGAGGGTAAATTCCCCTTATTAAGCAATTCTGCAACACCAACCGGGTGTGCTACACCAAAATTCATTCTGACACTATCTACCTGGATATAGTGTCGGATCCCACTGCTTAAGGGCAGAGTCCCACCTTCAAATTCCAATCTCAAGGAACAGGTCCCTTGGGTACTCCCAACTTCTGAAAACAAGACCAGAAATCAGAATTTTCCACAACCTCCTTCTCAGTTATTATTAATTATTTAGGGTTGTTGACAGAAATCAGAGAAACACTACATTATGTTTCCAGCTTATTAAAGGACATGATAGAGGATACAGGTGAAACAAAACACAGAGCAGAATCTGGGAGGGTCCTGAGGGCAGGCGCCTATGTTCCTGTGGAGTTGTGGTGCATCACCCTCCCATTATAGGGTTGTATTCACCAACCTAGAAGCTCCATAAAACCCATGCTTTTGGAATGTTATGGAGGCTTTTCTCAAACATGATATATTAGGGATTTAATTTCCAGCCCCTTTCCCCTCTCTGAAGAGGTGGTGGGGTGGGGCTGGATATACCAAGATTCTAATCCTGGCTTTTTTTTCTTGTACCAGCCCCCATCCAGAAGCCAACCTACAGCCACTTCATTAGATCTAAAGATAACTGTTACTCTTAGTAATCTTATAACTTTGAAATTTTTAGAAGAGTTTGAGGAGCCCTGTGTCAGGAAGTGGGCTGAAGACCAATTATACAGAGGTGAGCAAAAGTAAGTATATGGTTGTAAGTATGCAAAACAGTTATTTAATAAAGCTATTGTAATGATCATAACCTGCATATCTTTTTCCATAAGAAAAACTGTAAACCTTCTTTTCCCTACACCTGTATGTTTGTTATTATATCACCTTATCACATCAGAGAAAGACAGAGATACATCTGATCCTGCCTTAGCTGGACTTCTCCACCTACCTCACAGGGCAGTGCCCAGCTGGATCCAGTAGCATTTCTTGCCAGAGGACGTAGAAAGAAAGAGCATTATTCTTTTCTCTTGTGAACTCTGAGTTCTTTCTGCTTCTGCTGTTTGATTATACCATTTCATTGACTTCAAAAGCCATTAATTCATTTTTTAAAATATTTTATTTATTGATTAGAGAGAGAGAGAGAAATGTCAATTTGTTGTACCATTTACTTATGCATTCATTGGTTGATTTTTGTATGTGCCTTGGCCAAGGATTGAACCCACAGCTGTGGCATATTGGGACAAACCTCTAACAAATGGAGCTACCCAACCAGGGCCTGGCATTACCAGGTGGCATTATCCTTGCAAGTGACAGGACCATGAATATTTGGGCAGATGTGTCCTGTTAAGAGAGCTATTGCCATTACTCTTTTTAAAGTCGTATATTTACATGGAAAGTGAACACAGAGTTCCTTTCTCACTACTTTCTGTGTAATCTTAGGTTACTTATTTAATTTTTCAGCAGTTCATCTTGCTATTTTGCTTTGAATTGATGAAATGAGGTAAACAACATGCCTAACCAGGAGTAAGGGATAAAAAAAATGAATTCTTGCCCTGGCCGGTTTGGCTCAGCGGTTAGAGCATCCACCTGCGATCCGGAGAGACCCGGGTTCGGTTCCCACTAAGGGCATGTACCTCGGTTGCAGTTTGTCCCTGGTCCTGGTTGGTCGTGCGGGTGGCAGCCACTCGATGTGTCCCTTTCACATCGAAATTTCCCTCTCTCTCTCTCTTCCTCTCTCTCCCTCCCACTCTATCTGCGCAAAAAATGGAAAAATGTCCTCGGGTGAGGATTAAAAAAAATAAAAAAATAAAAATAAATGAATTCTTTCCACTTTGTTTTTTTTTTTTTAAATTCAAGTCCTGCTTTAATCTCCTCTAGTATAAATTGTATTTCAGTTTTGTAGGGGAATGTAGAAACCAATTATGTAGAACAGAAGATTGAGTTCAAGGACGTTTCCACCCCTAAGCCAAGGGGAGAACCTCCTGAACCTTTGTAGACATTATGACATATAAGTGATAGTATTGAGCACTCCAGGATCCAGAATATATATCCACCAATGGGAATCAGGAAGCGTAAATGTACAGAATTCGTAGTAGATGAAGACTGGGGTGGCTCCCATTGTGGAGCATCCTGAGGGATGTCAGCAAGGCCAAAAACAATGCAAAGAGAAATCAAGTCAGAAATTTAATTCAGAAGAGTGAGCACCAGGGAAATGGTAGGAATGGGCTTAGGGAGCAGCTACCAGCACTATGGCAGCAGTTGTGCATTTTGCTGGAGCAGAAGGGAGAGCCACTGGTAATATTGAGGGTATTAAAGAGCTTACTAATCACTCGAGGCAAATCCTGTTGGTTGCACCATCAAAATATTTGTAAACCAGGCCACTTTTGACTAATCACCATCCTCATACAAGCTACTATCATCTATTTCCTTGATTGTTGCAATAGTCTTTTAATTTATTCCCATTTTGTCATTGCCATTGTACTTTACCAACTCTTGTTTCAGTCATTTCTCCACACAGTAGCGAGAATGATCTTTTTAAATGGAAAGTAAAACATCTCTTCTTTCCTAAGAAATCTCCAATAGCTCCCCAATTAACACGTAAAGAAAGTAACAATCCTTACAGTGTCCCACAGGCCCCACATCAACTTCATCGCTGACCACTCTCCCAGTCGCTAATTCTCATACAGCAGTACTGACTCTGTTGATGGTACTCAGTCACCCCAAGTTACAGTCCAATCATGGCATCTTTGCGCTTATTCCCTTTCTTTAAAATATGCTTTTTTCCCCAGAAACATCCTCACTTTCTCCAGAATTCTGCTCAAATTGAATTCTCCCTAGAAAAGTCTGTGATGGTCCTGTATTAAGTATCAATACTCTATGCCCAGAATCACTATTCCCTTTGCTATTCCCTTACTTAGCACTTGCCACTAATTAAAATAGTATTTATTGTTGAGTTTTTTTTCTTTTTACATTGTCTCTTTCCTCTAGAATAAAGTGTTATGAAAATAGAGGCTTTATGTGTGATTTTTTAAACTCTTTTATCTTGAACTTTTGGAATAGTAGCTTGGACATAGTTGGGACTCAAATACTTTCTGAAAAATTAAATGAATATATAAAATCATAATATTTACTTATGTTACCAAAATTAGATCATATTATACAGAGTTAGGCAAAGTAGGTTTATTGTTGTGAGTGTGTGAAGCACAGAGTTAATAAATTTATTGTAATAATCAAAACCTGCATATCGTTTTTTCATGCATACATACAACTGTAAACCTACTTTTGCCCACCATTTACATACCTATTTGTAACTTTCTTTTTTACATGATATGTTTTCACATCTTTCTATGTAGATATACAAAGAGCTGCCTCATTTTTCTTAGTTTCTGTATTAAATTCTACTCAAGAGATACACCACTTACCTTAGCCACCTCCAAGTAATGGACATTTAAGTGGTTTCTAAATTTTCTTTTATGAGCAATTCTATGATGAATCTTTCCACAATTGTCTTGTATATATTTATATATTTTCTTGGGATAATTTCTAAAAGTGGAATTATCAGGTCCTGTCCTTTATTAAAGCTTTTGAAAGACGTTGTCCTCCCGTGTATCAGCAATATATGAATCTTTCCATTTCTACATAGGCTGGCTAACATTGACATTATTATTTATTTTAACTATTGTCAACATTGTTTTCATTGTGTTTCAATTTACATTTATTTGGATATTACAGATTTTGAAATTTATTTATTTACATTTTATTTTTAACTGTTTGATATGCATTTTAATATTCTAAGATAATATGTTTTGGTGTGTTTACTTTTCATGTGAATACATTTTAATAAATTTTTTACATATTATCATGACAAATTTTTCCTTTTTTATGTATTGCAAATATTTTTCTCACTTGGTGACACCTTTAAAGATGATTTTTCTTTTGCTTTATTGTTGCTACATAAAATTCTGAAATTAGGAGATTCCAAAATGGCAGCAGAGTGAGTGGAAGCTACACAGACCATTACCCAGGACCAAACTGGAATTACAACAAAAATAACAACAAATTGTCAGGAAATGTCAACTAAAAAGCAGCTTGGAGGACAACATAACCAGGAACAGGGACTTGATCCTGGTAGGATTGCGGAGGGGCGAGAGGGGGGCTGAGAGCCCACAGACAGCAGTGGCGTTAGCTGTGCGCAATGCCCTTGAGTTACACAACCAAGTGGCTCCACAGTGCACAGCCAGGACAGATGCTAAAATAGCCACAGTCACTCACTTTGTGCCCCATCAGAGGGAGGACAGACTGGACTAAAACTGTGTGGGGACACTCGGGATATTGAGGGTGCTCAGAGCTTTTACTGAGATGCGGCCACGCAGGACGGTGGCCATCTTGCTCCTTCCGAGGGCTCTGGAGAGAGGCAGCGGTCTCTCCTTCGAAGAATCAACCTCAGCCAGTGGCCATTGAAATGCAAACTGAGGCCCATTACCAACCAGCATTGGCCCCACCCTCAGGAAATCCCCTTATGCTGAGCACCTGAGGGAGCTTTTCATTCAACTGAGAAGCCAGGGCTCTTCAAGTAATCACTACTGATAGCCTCCAGGCAAAAAGCTAGAGGATAACTATACTATTCCTGGGCTAGCAACTCTAACCAGGAAAGTGAGACTTGACAGTGGTGTTTAACATGGATCCTCCCTGACTCATCCAAACCCAGGAGAGAGCCACAAACAGCACAACACCAACACCCACAGGGAAAATTTGGCAGGCTCAAAAGCCCACTGTGATAGCCAAAATGGTGAAACACTGAAACAAAATCCAAATGAAAGAACAAGAGACCTCTACCAAAGATGAGATAAATGAGGTGCAGTTAAACAAGTTAATAGAAATAGAATTTAGAGCCATGATCTTGAGGAAGCTCAAGTGTAATAACATGAGCACCATGAGTAAAGACATAGAATGCTGAAAATGAACCAGTTGGAAATTAAAAACCACCAAGAAGAAATGAAGAATGACATATCACAAATAAAGAACACATTGGAAGGTCTAAACCGCAGAATAGAGGAAGCTGAGGATCAGATCAGTAAATTACATAACAGGGTAGAAAAAATCAACCAACCAGAAAACCAAAAAGAAAAAAAGAATTGAAAAACAGGAAAAGAGCTTAAGAGAACTGTGGGATAACTGACAACAAAATAATATTCGGATCATAAATTTCCTCGAAGAAGAAGAAAAAGAGCAAGGGTTAGAGAATATATTTGAAGAAATACTGACAGAAAACTTCTCTAATTTGGTGAAGGAAAAAGGCATTCAAGTTCAAGAAGCACAGAGAGCCCAAGTAAGAAGAACCCAAACAGGCCCACACCAAGACACATAATAATCAAAATGCCAAAAATTAAACACAAAGAGAGAATCCTAAAAGCAGCAAGAGATAAGCAACAGGTTACCTACAAAGACACCCCATAACGCTCTGAGCTGACTTCTCAACAGAAACACTACAGGCCAGAAGGGAATGGCATGTGGTAATCAAGGTTATGAAAAACTAGGATCTGAATCCAAAACTATTCCACCCAGCAAGGCTACTGTTCAAAATAGAAGGTCAAATAAAGAGCTTCCCAGACAAAAAAAAAACAAAAAAAAAAAAACAAAGGCTAAGGGAATATATTACCACCTTACCAGCACTGCAAGAAATGTCAAAATAACTCCTGTAATTAACTGGAAAACTAGGAAGAAAAATATAACCACACTAAACAAAAATGGCAATAAATAAGTACATATTAATTATCACCTTAAATGTGAATGGTTTGAATGCTCTGATAAAAAGACACAGAGTAGCTGACTGGATAATAAAGCATGACTCATATATATGTTGTTTACCAGAGACACACATAGGTTGAAATGAAGCCCATAACTATAGACCACTCACAATAAAAGACACACAAAGGTTGAAAGTGAAGGGATGGAAAAAAATTCTTTCAAGCAAACAGAAAGGAAAAAAAAGCTGCGTAGCAATACTCATACCTCATCAAATAGATGTCAAATGAAGGCCATAGCTAGAGACCACTACATAATAAAGAAGGCCACTACATAATATTGAAAGGATCTTTCCAATAGGAAGGTATAACCTTGGTAAACATACATGCACCCAGTATAAGAGCACAAACAAGTATTAAATATTTTCTGGAGGACCTTAAAAAATAAATCAACAGCAATACAATCATAGCAGGGGACCTCAATACCCCATTGACATCACTAGATAGATCTTCTAGACAAAAAATTAACAAGGAAACACAGACTCTAAATGAACTGCTAGATCAAATGGATTTAATAGATATCTGCAGAGAAACACACACCAAAACTGCAGAATTCACATTAATCTCAGTGCACATGGGACATTCTCAAACATAGACCACATGTTAGGGCACAAGCTAAGTCTCTACAACTTCAACAAGATTGAACTCCTACAAGCATCTTCTCAGATCACAATGGCATGAAACTAGAAATCAATTGCAACAAGAACATGCAAAGACATTTGAACACATGGAGGCTAAATAGCATGTTATTGAACAATGAATGAGTTACCATGGAGATCAAGGAAGAAATTGAAAACTTCCTGGAAACCAATAAAAATGAACACACAACAACACAAAATACATGGGTGCAGCGAAAGCAATTCTAAGAGGGAAGTTCATAGCACTACAGGCCTACCTCAAAAAACAAGAAAAATTTCTAATAAACTATCTAACCTCACAACTTAAAGAAATAGAAAGCAAACAAAAAGAAAACCCCAGAGCAAGTAGAAGGAAGGAAACAGTAAAGATCAGAGCAGAAATAAATGACACGGAGACCAAAAATACAATTCAAAGGATCAAAAAAACAAAGAGCTGGTTTTTGAAAAGATAAACAAGATTGATGGACCCTTAGCTAGACTCACCAAGAAACAGAGAGAACCCAAATACACAAAATCAGAAATGAAAGAGGAGAAGTAACAACTGACACCACAGGAATACAAAGGATTGTTATAAAATATTATGAACAATTATACAGCAAGAAATTTGACAATCTAAGTGAAATAGACAAATTCCTAGAAACACATAGTCTCCCAAAACGGAACCAGGAAAAGATAGAAAACTTGAACAGACAAATAACAACAAAAGAAATTGAAGTTGTAATCAAGATTCTCCCAGCAAACAAAAGCCCAGACCCCGGTGGCTTCATGGGGGAATTTTACCAAATATTTAAAAAAGAACTAACACCCATTATCCCCAAACTATTTCAAAAAATTCAGGAAGAAGGAAGACTTCCAAACTCGTTTTATGAGGCCAGCATAATTTTAACTTCAAAACCAGAAAAAGACATTACAAAGAAAGAAAACTACAGGCCAATATCCCTAATGAACATAGACACCAAAATCCTGAACAAATTATGAGCAAATCAGATCCAGCAATACATCAAATAAATTATTCACCACGACCAAGTGGGTTTCATCCCAAGGATGCAAGGTTGGTACAATATTTGCAAATCAATAAATGTGATACATCACATAAATAAAATGAAGAATAAAAACCACATGAGCATATCAATAGATGCCAAATATGCCTTCGACAAAATCCAGCATCCATTTCCGTGAAAACGCTCAGCAATGTGGGAATAGAGGGATCATATGTCGACATAATAAAGGCCACATATGAAAGACCTACAGCCAAGATCATACTCCATGGGCAAAAACTAAAATCATTTCCCTTAAAAACAGAAACAAGACAAGGAAGCCCACTTTTGCCACTCTTATTTAACATATGGAAGACTTAGCTACAGCAATCAGACAGGAAGGAAAAATAAAAGGGATCCAAATTGGAAAGGAGGAAGTGAAACTGTCATTATTTGCAGATGACATGATGCTATACGTAGAAAACCCCAAAGACTCCATCAAAAACTTACTAGACTTAATAAATGAATTTGGTAAAGTAGCAGGATACAAAATTAATGTCAAGAAACCAATGGCATACTTATACACCAATGATAAACTCACAGAAAGAGAAACTAGAAAAACAATCCTATTTACCAGTGCAGCAAAAAATTTAAGATACCTAGGAATAAACTTAACCAAAGAAAGAAAGGACCTATTCGCAGAAAACTACAGGTCATTGGAAAAAGAAATAAAGGAAAATATAAAATAGTGGAAGGACATACCTTGTTAATGGATTGCAAGAATTAACATAATTAATATATCCATACTACCAAAAGTAATCTATAGATTCTATGCAATAAACAACAAAATTCAAACGATATTCTTCACAGAACTAGAACAAATACTTCAAAAGTTCATATAAAACCAAAAAAGATCTTGAATAGCCACAGCAATCTATAACAAGAAGAACAAAGTAGGAGGGATCACATTTCCAGATTTCAATTATACTAAAAAGCCACTGTAATCAAAACAGCCTGGTACTGGCACCAGAACAGGCATATAGACCAGTGGAACAGAAAAGAGAACCCAGAAATGGACCCAAGGCTATATGCTCAATTAATATTTTACAAAAGTGGCAAGAGCATACAGGGGAGTAAAGACACCTTCTTTAATAAATGGTGTTGGGAAAATTGGACAGCTACATGGAAAAAAAAATGAAATGAGACCATCAACTTACACCCTACACAAAAATAAACTCAAAATGGATAAAAGACTTAAATGTGATTCGTGAATCCATAAAAATCCTGGAGAGAACTGTAGGCAAAAAAATTTCAGGTATCATTCACAGCAGAATTTTCACTAATACATCACCTAAGGCAACAGAAACAAAAAAAGAAATGAACACATGGGACTACATCAAACTAAAAACCTTCTGCACAGCAAAAGATCGAATCATCAAAATGGAAAGGCAACCCACTGTATGGAAGAGCATAATTGCCAATGATATATCAGATAAGGGGTTAATTTCCAATATATAAAGAGTGCTCATACAACTCAACAAAAGGAAGACAAAGAACCCAATTGAAAAATGGGCAGAGGAACTAAATAGACACCTCTCCAAACAGGACATACAAATGGCTAAGAGACATATGAGGAAATGGTCAACATCACTAATCATGAGAGAGATGCAAATTAAAACAACAATGAGGTACCACCTCACACCTGTCAGAATGGCCGCCATCAACAAATCATCAAACAACAAGTGTTGGCAGGGTGTAGAGAAAAGGGGACTCTAGTACACTGCTGGTGGGAATGAAGATTGGTGCAGCCACTATGGAAAACATTATGGTGTTACCTCAAAAAATTAAAAATTGAACTTCTATTAGACCCAGTGATCCCACTTCTAGGAATATACCCTAAGAAGCCTGAAACACCAATCAGAAAGAATATATATACCCCCATGTTCATAGCAGCACCAATCTTCATTGAATCTATAGATTGCTTTGGGTAATATGAACATTTTAATGATGTTAAGTCTTCAAATCCATGTACAAGGTATGTGCTTCCACTTTTTTATATCTTCCTCTATTTCTTTTTTCAATGTCCTATAGTTTTCTGCAAATAGGTCCTTTACTTCTTTGGTTAACTTTATTCCTAGATATCTTAATTTTTTTGCTGCGATGATAAATGGGATTGTTTTTTCAGTTTCTCTTTCTGTGAGTTCATCATTGGTGTATAAGAATGCTGTCAATTTCTTTACGTTAATTTTGTATCCTGCTACTTTGCCAAAATCATTTAGTAAGTCTAGTAGATTTTTGATGGAGTCTTTGGGGTTTTCTATGTATAATATCATGTCATCTGCAAATAGTGACAATTTCACTTCCTCCTTTCCAATTTGGATCCCTTTTATTTTTGCTTCATGTCTGATTTATATGGCCAAGACTTCCAGTACTATGTTACATAATAGTGGCAAAAGTGGGCATTCATGTCTTGTTTCTGTTCTTAAGGGAAATATTTTAGTTTTTGCCCACTGAGAATGATGTTGGCTATAGGTTTTTCATACACTGCCTTTATTATGTTGAGATATGATGCCTCAATTCCCATATTGCTAAGCATTTTTATCAGAAACAGGTACTGGGTTTTGTCAAATGCTTTTCAGCATCTATTGATATGATCGTGTGGTTTTTATTCTTCATTTTGTTTATGTGGTGTATTACATTCATTGATTTGCGAATATTGTACAAGCCATGCATCCTGGGATTAATCCCACTCTGTCGTGGTGAATAATTTTTTTGATGTATTTCTGGATCCGATTTCCGAGTATTTTGTTAAGGATTTTGGCATCTATGTTCATCAGGGATATTGGTCTGTAGTTTTCTTTCTTTGTAATGTTTTTTCTGGTTTTGAAATTAGAATTATGCTGGCTTCATAAAACGAGTTTGGAAGTCTTCCTTCTTCTTGAATTTTTTTAAATACTTTGAGGAGAATGGATGTTAGTTCTTTTTTGACTGTTCAGTTAAACTCCCCCATGAAGGTGTCTGGTCCTGGGCTTTTATTTGCTGGGAGAGTCTTGATTACATCTTCAATTTCTTCTTTTGTTATTGGTCTGTTTAAGTTTACTATCTCTTCCCGCTCCAGTTTTGGGAGACTATGTGTTTCTAGAAATTTGTCCATTTTGCTTAGTTTGTCCAATTTGTTGCCATATATTTGTTCATAGTATTTGTTAACAGTCCCTTGTATTTCTGTGGTGTCAGTTGTTACTTCTCCTCTTTCATTTCTGATTTTGTGTATTTGGGTTCTCTCTCTTTGTTTCTTGGTGAGTCTAGCTAAGGGTCCATCAATCTTGTTTATCTTTTTGAATAACCAGCTCTTTGTTTTTTTGATCCTTTGAATTGTTTTTGTTTTTTTGTTTTTTTTGTTTTGTTTTTTTTTTTGGTCTCTATGTCATTTATTCTGCTCTGACATTTGCTATTTCCTTCCTTCTACTTGCTCTGGGGTTTTCTTTTGTTTGCCTTTCAGTTCTTTAAGTTGTGAGTTTAGACAGTCAATTACAAATTTTTTTGTTTCTTGAGGTAGGCCTGTAGTGCTATAAACTTCCCTCTCAGATCTTCTTTTGCAGCATCCCATAGATTTTGTGTTGTTGTATGTTCATTTTCATTGGTTTCCAGGAAGTTTTAAATTTCTTTCTTAAATTCCTCAGTAAACCATTCATTGCTTAATAGCATGCCATTTAGCCTCCATGTGTTCAAATATCTTTGCATGTTCTTGTTACAATTGATGTATAGTTTCATGCCATTGTGATCTGAGAAGATGCTTGTAGGAGTTCAATCTTGTTGAAGTTGTAGAGACTTAGTTTGTGCCCTAACATGTGGTCTATGTTTGAGAATGTCCCAAGTGCACTTGAGAAGAATGTGAATTCTACAGTTTTGTTGTATAATTCTCTGTAGATATCTATTTAATCTATTTGGTCAAGTGCTTCATTTAGAGTCATTGTTTTTTTGGTAATTTTTTTGTCCAGAGGATCTATCCAGTGGTGTCAGTGGGGTGTTGAAGTTTCCTGTTAGGATTGTATTGCTGTTGATTTCTCCTCTGAGGTCCTCCAGAATATTTTTAATACATTTTGGTGTTCCTATATTGGGTGCATATCTTCCTGTTAGATATATCCTTTCAATATTATGTAGTGGCTTTCTTTGTCTCTAGTTAAGTCCTTCATTTTGAAATCTATTTTATCATATATGAGTATTGCTACACCAACTTTTTTTTTCTTTTATGTTTGCTTGGAAGATTTTTTTCAACCCCTTCACTTTCAACCTATGTGAGTCTTTTGTTGTGAGGTGGGTCTCTTGTAAACAACATATGTATGAGTCATGCTTTCTTATCCAATCAGCTATTCTGTGTCTTTTTATCGGAGCATTCAGTCCATTTACATTTAAGGTGATGATTGATATGTACTTATTTATTGCCATTTTTGTTTAGTGTGGTTACATTTTTCTTCCTATTTCTTTTACTAATTACAGCAGTCCTTTTAACATTTCTTGCAGTAATGGTTTGCTGCTAATATATTCTCTTAGCCTTTCTTTTTGGCTGGGAACCTCTTTATTTGACCTTCTATTTTCAACGATAGCCTTGCTGGATAGAGTAGTCTTGGATTCAGATCCTTGTTTTTCATGACCTTGATTACTTCATGCCATTCCCTTCTGGCCTGTAGTGTCTGTTGAGAAGTCAGCTGATTGCCTAATGGGGATTGCTTTGTTGGTAACCTGTTGCTTATCTTTTGCTGCCTTTAGAATCCTCTCTTTGTCTTTAATTTTTGTCATTTTAATCACTATGTGTCTTGGTGTGGGCCTGTTTGGGTTCTTCTTACTTGGGTCTCTCTGTGCTTCTTGAACTTGAATGCCTTCTTAACCAAATTAGGGAAGTTTTTGGTTACTATTTCGTCAAATATATTTTCTAACCCTTGCTCATTTTCTTTTTCTTCAGGGACTCCTATTATGCAAATATTATTATGATTCCAGTTGTCCCACAGATTTCTTAAGCTGTCTTCCTGCCTTTCCATTATGTTTTTCTGTTGGTTTTCTGATTGGTACAATATTTCTACCCTGTTTTTTAGTTCATTTATCTGGTCATCAGCTTCCTCTACTCTGCTATTTAGATCTTCGAATGTGTTCTTTATTTTTGATATGTCATTCTTGATTTCTTCTTGGTGGTTTTTAATTTCCAATTGGTTGATTTTCAATGTTTCTATGTCTTTATTCATGGTGTTGATGTCCTTACTCATGCTGTTGAGGTTTCTCAAGATCATGGCGCTGAATTCTAGTCTGTTAAGATGCTTAACTGCATTTCATTTATTTCATCTTTGGTAAAGGTCTCTTGTTCTTTTTGGGGGGATTTGTTTTTTGGGGGGTTTCACCATTTCGGCTATCTCAGTGAGTGTTGGGGCCTTGCAAATATTCCCTGTGGGTGTTGGTGTTCTCCTGATTCTGGCTCCCTCTACTGGGTCTGGATGAGCCTGGGAGGACCCATGTTAAACACCTCTGTCAAGTCTTACTTTCCTGGGTAGAGTTGCAAGCCCAGGAATGGTTCAGTTATCTTCTAGCTTTTTGCCTGGAAGCTATTAGTCCTGGTTACTTGAAGAGCCTTGGGTTCTCAGTTGAATGACAAATTCCCTCAGGTGTTCAGCATAAGGGGATTTCCAGAGGGTGGGGCAGATGCTGTTTGTTAATGAGCCTCAATTCGCATTTCTATGGCCCACCTGGGTAGGGTTGGATCCCCGATGGAGAGGCTGCTACCTCTGTCCAGAGCCCTGGGAAGGAGTAAGATATCTACCATCCTGCATGGCCACAACTAGAATAAGTTCTCAGCGCCCTCCATATCCTGAGTGTCCCCACACAGTTCCAAGTCCAGTTCACCCTTCCTCTGCCAGAGCCCAAGGTGAGTGGCTGTTGATATTTTAGCACTCTGTCCCCATTCTCTCTGCTGTGGAGTGACCTTGGGAGTTTAATGCTGAGGGTGGTGCTCACAGCTAAAACTGCTGCTGTCCCTGGTCTCCCAGCCCACCTCTTGTGCCTCCGCAATTCTACCAGGATCGATTAGGTATCCCTGGTTATATGGTCCTCCAAGGTGCTTTTCTGTTGGTTTTTCCCAACGATTTGTCTTTATTTCAGTTGTTGTTCCTGTTTGGTTTTGGGAAAAGATCTGTGTAGCTTCCATTCACTCTGCCGCCATTTTGGAATCCTCAAATTTCTGGTTAGGATTTTTTTATTGATTCCTTTGATTCTTGTATTTCTGGTCTAGTAGCATACCGTTTTAATTACTGCTGCTCTGAAAATAAAAGTAACAGCATAAAATGTGGGCAACTATTCTATATTATAAAATTTTAAATTATTATATTATGGATATATTTATAAAGCTATTATTTAAGATGATCTTTATAATTATTTGATCCAATTCTCCTATGAATTCTGAATATAGGGATTCATATCTCCTCCAGCCACAGATCTATCTGTAGGACACTACCACTAATTTTTCTCTCTCTGATCTCATGTTATCTTTTTGATAACTTGTAAGTGGCTGCATAATCTTTTTGGTAACTTTTCTTTGTCTGTCTTCCACTGATCTCTCCAACTAAGGGTGGGAAGCTCTCCAGGACTATTACAGGTGTTCAGGAAATAATTGCTAAATTGATTGATGTGATGGTCATTCTCTTTGTCCTTCTCTAAATTGAAATTTCTGGAGCTGTTCAGAGGGATAAGAGTGCCCCAATGGTTTTACTAAAAGAAACAAATAAAACAATGAGGTCAATGGGCCTGGCAGAAGTCCTCACCAGACAGTAATGTTTTGCTTTTGGTTTCCTTCTCTTTTAGTGTGGCATCACCAATGGTAAGGAAAAACATAATACTTTTTAAGTCAGACACATTCAGCTCTATTTTTTCTTAGTTTAAGAATTCATCTACTTGAAATTGTGCATTAAGTCAGATAAAGGACTCATTTTATGCTCTATGACATAGTCTACACTCAAATCAGGTTGTAATCCTGAAGATCAAATAGAGACAGAACAAAAGGCATCACACAGGCTCCCTGTTCTTCGATGTGTGATTTGAACTTCCATGACCCTCCAGAAGGAAGAGAGGTCATAACCTGTTCTGTGTTTTCCATGCATTTCTTCACTACTTTGGGCTACATTACAGGTTTGTGGTTTGTCTTTGTTCTCACTCTGTGCTGGGGGGATGCAGAGGGCTGGACCCAGAACAGATGTTGCCCTTATTCTCATTCCCCCAAAGTGAAACTACTGTACCTCCACAAGTCATGCTGGTTTTCTCAGTCATTTGAATCACTTAATGGATAAAATATCCATAGCTTCATAAACAGTCTTACACAAATGCCCCCATTTTCACTTGGCTTTCTTCCTGTTAATCTGGGCAGATTCTGTTTCTCTTTTCAATTTCAAGAAACAAGCTGACTTTAATGTTCAGTTTAGGGATTTTGCCCCAGGCAGAAAACACTTGTCTCAAGTGTGTCTTTGAGTGAACAGATAGTATTCTCTGTTCTTTCCTTCACTATAACTGATAAACATCAGAGAATCTCTGAAATGAAAACACACTTTCAAACTTGGACAAAGACGGTGCCTTTCTACCCAAAAGATAAAGAAGCAGTGTTTGAAATGATGATGATTATTTATCTTATCTAATTTAATATGTAAAAATCTAGAAATGGTGATATTTGAGTCAACAAGTTGTTCTGTCAGTCTCTATTTGTAAGACCTAATAATATTAGAAGGCTGGAGCAATAAGCTGTCTCCTGATTAGGTTCCTGCACAACATATCCTGAGTTCAAATTTCCTGATGTTCCCTTCCCCCAGTGTCCTCTATTATGTTAAATGAACTCCTTGATTAAGCTGAGGTGATTTAAAAGTCTCCCATGTGCCATGTCCAATGGGACAATGAGAAGATATCATGACGTCTCTTTCCCCAGTGGTTTGTACAAGGAAAGAATCGTCCACTCAGATATCACATTGTTTCTGGTAGGAATAAAGTAACAACCTGATGTCAAATGCTACTTAAAATCATATATTCATCTACAAGCCCTTTATAGCTGAATTGCAATATCTTCCTAATTAAATAATATTTCCCTTTAACATTTTATTTCATGCTGAAGTATGACAGTACTTTATGCACTAGTATGCAGAAATTCCAATGGAGTTTATTCATCACCTGTAGGCCACTATATCTGTACCAATACAAAAACTTCCAGTCTCCTGAAGGAGGTTGTGACAAGAGACCATGCCATTCTCCTGACCTGGAATCTCATCTCATTTACTTTACATTCTTTTAATTTGTTATGGCTCTGAATGGATTGCAGATTCATCCTTTGTGTAATCATCTTGTTTCCAACTTCCTCAGGTTTAGAATTAAGTTATCTAACAGGTCACAGTCCTTCTGCATCTTGATCAGTTGGTGTTCAGGCAGACTATGTAACCTTTCATAATGATCCACTTACATTTAGTAGTTACTGCATCTACCATCTACCTTGTTTATTACCCCATTTTTAAAAAAGTTTTTTCTTTATTTATTTTAGAGAAAGAGCAAGAAGGAGGGAGAGAAATAGAAATATCTATGAGACAACATCAATTTACCTCCTCCTGCATGCCCCTCACTGGGGATTTGGCCCACAACCTGAGCATGTATCCTGATTAGGAGTTGAATTGGCAACCTCTTGGCGCATGGACCTATGCTCAAAGACACCGGCCAGGCTATCATCCCATATTTAATTCACCTAGTTCAATTGCTCTGAGGGTTTCTCATATACCTTACTCTTATGTTTCCTTTCTTTTCAACAGTCCTAACATTTTCACCATCACTCAGCCATGTGTAGGAAAGGTGAGCAAAGAGATCCACAGTAACTTTCCTCAGGTCATCTTCTTGTTGAACAAAACAGTTACATATGAAGCATAAACAGCTGGAGGCCTTTGATAACATCACCTGTCAGTACCCAAGGAAAGGCATCAAATTAGAAAAACCTTTAGTATTTTTATAAGACCAACCAAAATTTGCTTGTAATATCTATGTTAAGAATCTCAGAAGTATGCCATTTACTACTCTTTTTTTCCAGGTATGATTTTTTATTTTTAATTCCTCACCCAAGGATACTCTTTCTAATTAGCATTAGCTAGAGTGAGAGTAAGGGAGAGAGAGATAGAGAGAAACATCAATGCATTAATGATACATAGACTGGCTGCCTCCTGCACGACCAGACCAAGGCTGGGGACTAACCGCAACCCAGGTTACAAGCCCTTGACTGGAATCAAACCCAGGACTCATTGGTCCATGGGCTGATGCTCTATCCACTGAGCCAAACCAGCCAGGGTAGCGGGTATGTTTTATATACTCTTGTCTTTAACAAATTAACAGATTGTGAAATTTCTCCTCTATCCATAGTTGTGCAGAATCTTCAGCTACCGGAGGGTTCTGAATAAGAACAAATATGCCCTTTTCTTCATCAGCATCTAATGCAAGGGAAATAGCAACTTGATCTCCCATGTTCAAAATTTATTTCAAAAAGGTGTCTGGCAGAGTTGACAATGGTGATCCATAGGGTGGCTTAACTTAAAAAATAGTATACAGCTGTAAAATGAAATGTACTTGAGCTACTTGCAAACATATGGCACATTCAAAAGGAGTAATTAAAGAAAAGTTAGTGAAAGGAGCACTTATAAAGGTAGGGTCAAAGAGATGGTGAGGCACCATGGGCTAGAAAGAGCAGAAAGAAAACTCTCAAATACCCGTCTTTCAGGAAAAGTTCACTGATAGCGTGAGGTGGCCAAAGAGGGGACCAGAAAGACAAATATTCGGATCCTCCCCAATTCCCTCTTCCCTGCCATTCACCTGCAAAAAACTTTTCATTGGCCAAACTCAACCTTCGGAAGGCAAGGAAGCCTAGTGGTTTGGAACTACTAAGATTAACTTCATGGTTTATGATGCAGTGTTTTCATGGTGTACGATGCAGTGTTAAGTGTAGAAAGTTGAGAGTGATCCTGAAGAGACAAAAGGAATTGTCCAACATTACTATGTTTCTTTAAAAATTACCATCCAGGTTAAATGAAAGTATGTTTGTGACAGTCAACCAGACCTATGGTACCTATCTTACTATCTAATTTAATCTCCTTCCAGGCCCCAACACAACCTGTGCTCTTACCATATCTATGGACAGCTAATTCCTCA
The DNA here is from genome assembly GCF_014108415.1 of Molossus molossus. NCBI lineage: Eukaryota > Metazoa > Chordata > Mammalia > Chiroptera > Molossidae > Molossus > Molossus molossus. The sequence goes on from NW_023425348.1 coordinate 50,490,623, forward strand.
GAGTGTTCACACTCTTCCTCCTGCTTGAATTTGTTTTTTTCCCTTGGTTGATAGTTCTCATTCTTCTAGATTGGGCTCAGGCTTCATCTCCCTTATCTTAAAAGCATTTCCTGATGGTTTTTCCCAACCTAGGCTAAGTTAAGCCTTACTCCATCTGATTCTTATATTTTTCTTTAATTACTTCAATGATAGCAAATCTTATAGTTTGTGGTGGACAATAATATTTACTTCTTCCTCTCAAGCAGTCTTTGAATAAACATAGGAAATTTGAGGAGTTTCAGTGCTAATCAAGGTAGAAGGCATGACTACAAGAAGGCAGTAGAACATTAGCTTTATTTGGGTGACTGACAGGTTTGCACCTTGGAGAAGGGGGGACATCCCTCACAGCATGAGACCATCCAGAGGTGGCAACCACTCAGAAGGGGAAATGGACAGAGAATCTCACAGGTGGTCAAAGAGGGACCTACAGTTCAGTAGGGAGTCTTTCAACATATAGAGCTCCAAGGGACAGCCACAGCTTGGGGTCTCTAAAGCCCCAAAGTTTATCTTTCTCTGTGGTCATTTTTGCAAAGTGTGTAAAGCAGGGAAACGTTATATATGATATTTGGGCTTATTAAAAATGACTGGCTGTGTAAATTTTGAATTTGGCACTAGAAAGCTTTTGCTCTAATGGGACCCTGGTTGCTGTGAGGAAATAACACAAGGGCCAGTATAAAGAGCCCATCGTTGCTAATTTTTGTAACACACTGCAGCCATATCTTGTATTGCTTTATATGCCCAACACTCGGCAAAATTCCCAGCAAATTGCAGCGACTCAATTATAATTAATAATATTGGAAGGAATTCATGAAGGAAGGAAGGGAAGGAGGAAGAAAAGAAATCAAATATGTTCTTGATTTTACATTTCTGTGTTTATTTTTCTTTACTGTATATGTTTGTATTATAGGAGATAGTAAAAAAAAAAGTGAATTATATGTCTTGTGTTATTTCTGATAACTATTCCATTTAAACTTTAAAAAAAAAAACATTAGTTTGAAATTTTATTTGCACAGGCACATACTAATTCTAAAATGCCCAGAGGAGATGTAAAATATAATGTTTCATTGGTTGATTTTAATTATCTGGTTTACACAAAATGTTCATTACAGACAGCAATGCAACAGAAGAAGAGAAGGGCTGGGTGAGGATCTTACAAGCTCTTTGAGTATTAACCCAATTTACAAGGTAGCAGAAACTCTTTTCACCAAAGGAACTCAGTCAATGTTCGAATGGTCTTTGTAGGGTACCTTAAAATGAGTAAAAAATTCCTCTTTTTTACCTTCTAGGTACAGGACAGGGTTGTTTGTTTTCTTAAATGTGATGCACATCTTTTTAAAACAGTTTGCTGCCTCTTGAAACAGCTCTAGGGCAAGGTCTAGTCTATATCTGTTCGTCAGCATGAATCTGGCTCCTTGAGATGCAGCCTCAGTCTCTGTATGAATAACTTGCAGAATTTCATAGAAGTAACTAGGACTGTACCCCTCATTCATTTGTTCTCTTTTGTGTATGATTTCCTTAACCAATTTTATAATTTGAGCTGTTGTCTTGCTTATGATATTTTTTTCAAACTCTTCCACAGAGATTCCATATGCTTGGGACTTTTGAGAGGTCATAACATGTTTAGAGTAATTGATACAAAATGTTTTCTTTGTATCACGATACCTAATTCTGTTCACAATATTGGGATGTTGTTTAAAGTGTTCCAGGAGAATGTTCTCTAGCTCAATATCGATATCAGGAGCCTCAGCAGATGGGAGTGTAGGAGGCAATAGAATGGAGATGTTCTCTGACCAGACCTTATTGAAAAGATCTCTCAGCTTATTATCTTGTAGCTCTTTCCCTTCAATTTTTTCTAATAACTTATGTTTAAATTTTATTTCATGCTCCTTCCAAAGGTCTTGTATTTTCTTTCCACTCATTAAATCCTCACATTTTTTCATAGTTTCTATGGTAAGCTCCTCTTTAAGAGTCTTCAAATCATCTCCAAATCTTTCTTTCCACTGAGCTAAGATATCTCTCTCTCTGTCTTCTCGAAAATACCTTTCAAGTTCTTGTTTTATGGCTTCATGTTTTTCCACAAGTTGATTGTCAATCAAAGTTCTCTTGATCTGCTCAGCTTCTCCATTTTGAACCTGGTTGGTCAGCTGACTATTCAAGTCCAGCACATGACTTCTTAGCTCCCAGGTCCATCTGTTGTACATGGTCTCCAGTTTATTCATAGCCACGACCTCCTGGGTGTTCCTGAACCTGAAGATGAAGTTTTCATTCACTAAGGCCCTCCATAAATGCCCTATTCGAGCTTTTAGTTCTGATATCTTCAAAATACTTCCCCTGGATTCTTCTTTGGCATGTTTAAGAATCCTGATTTTTAGCTTTTGACCATTGCAGCTATAGCGGGGATTCACAGGGGCCATTGAGGGAAAACCTTCCCAGAGGTGAAGAAAGTAATGGATGTAGGTCTCAACATCAATCTTAATGACATCACTGAAGTGAGATACATCTGAGCACTGCTCATGTTTGGCTGCGGCAAGTGTCATTTCATTCAACCTGTCTTGCAGCCACCTTCTCCTTTCCATGCTTTGTTTTGTATCTATAATTTCTTCTGTGTTCTGATGAACAAACAGGCATCCTGGAGAGATATTCAGATGTTTCATCCTGAGAATGGCATGAATGGCTATTTGCAGAATGTCGTTTATTTCTGATAGATCTTTCCCAAAAATATTGATGAGAGTTAGGTTTCCAAGCCCAGTGACAAAGGTTGCCAACTCATTGTCCTCACTATGTGCTTTGTTAGTCAGCTCTGAAGCTCGAAGTCCTTCTGTGTCTACAACAAGCACAAAATCAAAGCCCAGCTCTTCCCTGAGCAACTCTTCCACCTTCAGAAGCTGCATGTAGGCACCCCGGGTGCACCTCCCTGTACTGAAACTGAACTGCAGCCCAAACATTGCATTCAGCAGAGTTGACTTTCCTGAGCTCTGCAGGCCCAGGACAGAGAGAACAAATACCCGTTTGTCTCCAAGTTTCTCAGAGACCTTATCAAAAACAGCTGCCACCCACTTTAGAGGCACATAAGATGCATCCCCATCCATCAGCTCAATGGGAATACCAGATATCATCAGGTCAGCAGCCATTTGGGGAAGGGAAAGAAAGAGCTGTATTTGTTTGGGAGGAAGCTTCTTGTAGAGCTTTATTGATCTGGCCAACTTCTCTCAGGAGATGTTTAATTCCCAGGGTGGAGTCACTAATCTCTTTGGTAATAGCATCTAGTTCAGCCTCCCAGAGTCTGAGGAAATCTCTCTTTGACTTCTGCTCCTTCTCTGTTCTTACCTGAGCCAACAGGAAACTGTGCCTCTGGTGGAGGTTTTCTAATTCTCTAGTAGTTAGTTGTTCTATTAGCATACTCAGGCCCTGCAGAAAGTACAGCTCTTGTGGGTCTCTGGGTATGACTGAAGACTTTTAAGGAAGGACTTTATCAGTTCACAAAGGTTAATAACTTTGTGATATCGTTCACAGGTGTTTTCTGCTTTTCCTTCTCAATCTCATTCTTTTATTTTTCAATGCTCCTCTTTCTTTTTTCTCTCAGCTGATGGAGTTCCTTATCCTTCTTACACCAATCATGCCATAGACCTCCCTGAAGAGGTAGTAACTTTTCTTTTATCTCAGATAATTTCACTTTTCTCAACATGTCCATTAGGATATTAGGTTATTTTTTCTGCTTCTTGACAGGCTCCTTGGTCTTCATCAATAGTAAATTCATACTTCCTAGCCATGTTGGCCCAGTCACTCAAACTGTGAGGTGATCCGGACTTCTTCAGCAACTGTGTTAATATAGCTGTAATTTTGTCAGCTAATTCTATCTTATTTAGATCCTTGATCCCAATTCTCACTTTGTGGACAGGATTCTCATCCATAATATTTTCTACATTTTCAAACAAACAGATGAGAGGTTTGGGTGACTTCCAAAATTCATGTAGAAGGGAACTTTTCATTTTGTCAGAATCAGAAGTTGGCAGGAGAATGACAGTGACTGAAGATACCTCTTGTAGGAACCTAACCTGCTTCTCATGTATTTCAGCATTTCCATGGAGATTGGTGAAGGCAATACAGTTTTCAAACCTGTCCTCAGCTCTCCCACCTGGGCAGAACCAGCAGATTTCCACCATACCCTCTGTCAATAGACGTCTGTTGTTGTCTTCCCTAGAATGACGGTGGAAAAAATGGTCATGTTTGCCATTACTGAGGAGTGAATTTAAAATCTGTGATTTGGAAGTAGAGACATAATTTCCAATCCTTATGAAAGACACAGTGTGTGTAGGTTTCCAGCTGATCAGCTGGTTATTATAATTCTTAATTTTTTTCTCCCATCCTATTTTTTCCACTTCTCTCCAGCTTCTCCTGATTTGCCTGAGAGACCAAAGAGGAAATTCTACTTGGGGATTGCAAGGACTGGGCACCAAAAGTGGGAGCGCAAATTGACTAAAGGAGAGTTAGGTCAAAATATACTGTCTTGTAAGGGAATCTGCACAGTGAAAAACTGCCATCTGGATGTCCATTGGGTGGGTGCAAGTTTGTGTTGTAGTTGATTGTGTTTTCTAGATAATGAAAAAGTCCTCAAATGTTCTTTCTAGTTCTGTGCTTTTCAGTGTCTGGGGCACCATAGATATTGTATCTATAGTGCCTCTATAAACTAGGTACCGCAAATGACATTCTAATATCAAAAGTTTCTCTAGAAAACAAAATGGTAGCTCCCTGTCAGCTTTTGGTTGTGTGTCATGGATGGAGGTGTTATTTACCAAAAAAGTATTTACTTTGGTCATTTTCTTGGGATAATAACTTTCCAGATTAAGCCGCCTGATTAGGTTAAGAAAGTCTGGATTTGGGGCTGTTTCTTCTCTATCATTGCTTGATTGATGATCTCTGGAACAAAAAGCAGATTCATTGGGTGTTTGTTGGTTTTTTTAAACATATTTCTAAGTTTCTAGAAAGAAATAAAGACAATGATAATGACTGTTGTCTCTGTAACAAAGAGTCTTGATTAAGGTAATCAATTATGAATGCATAAATATATTCATAAGTTTTCCAGAAATAAATAGAGTCCTTCTAAGTTTTAGGTAGTGGGTTAATGAGGAGATGAAGTATAATATTGGCTTCCACACTGAAGAGCATACCAGTTAACTGTGATAGACATAAATAAGTGAGTAGGTCCCGTCAGTGTGGCTCAGTTGTTGAGCATGGACCCATGCACCAAGAGGTTGCCAGTTCAATTACTGGCCAGGACATATGCCCAAGTTGTGGGCCCGATCCACATTTCGGGGCATGCAGGAGGTGGCCAATCAATGTTCTCTCTTATAGACGTTTCTATTTCTCTCTCCCTCTAACTTCCTCTCTAAAATCAATAGTGTGTGTGTGTGGGGGGGGGGGAGTAAGTAGTTAATTATACTACACTATAATGGAAGACATAAATAAATGGTAGCAAGTTCAAAATGCATTGGCAACACATTTGAAGAACTGATTAGATATGCTTGGGATGCAAAGTGAGAGGAGGATTTACTGAACTGACGTGACATATATTCATGGAGTGGGGATTGGAGGAGAAGATAATTTTAAAAGAAATAGAAAGATAATTAGCACAGGTAGTTACTGTGTTCATCACTTTACATATGCCATATTACTGAATGAATAGGATTTTCTCAGGCAAAGTCATAGGTGGGTGGGGGTATCTTAGATATTGAGGAGAGGAAGCGCAGGAAAACTGAAGTTTGAATATGTATAAGAAACAGAGCAATCGAGTATATATGAGCAGAAGCAGAAAATGAAGCTAGTGAGGAAAACTGAAAGAAAAATAAATTGGTTCCCATTTAGTAACCATCAATTTTCATAATGCCCTATTATCATTATCATTCCCACTTTGGAGAAGAAAGACTCATAGAAATCAAGCAAATGCCTGTGGTTACACAGGAGTGACAGAAGTCTTAGCCAGACCTGTCTGGGATCTTGCAGGCACATTGGTGCTAACATGAAAGGACTCTGCCATACCATAGGACATGGAAGCCAGTAAGCCCCTGAGATTCTGAGTATTCTATGGCCTGGAAACTCTGCTCTCTTCCAGGGCAAAAGTATCTGCTCCAGGGGTGATCACAAACCTTTGACAAAACATTGTGATCTACATCTGGTCCTGCTTCATTCTCTTGCTTCCTCTTTTTGTCTTTTTTGCAGCTTTATCTGTGGAAAATCCAGCTTTGAAAGAACACAAGATTGATTATTATCTTGATTATTAATACCTGGAGTCAAAATTGCAGTGTTGTTGAAGCTTAGTCTGTTCCCCCCTGCAAACGTTAGTTTGATGCCAACAACTTAACATCACTATGTTCAACATTAGTGTCTATTTCTCAGGGGTGACTCAAGAAAAGACATGGGTGTTTTATGTTATGTGAATAATTAGAAAATAAGATCACCTGTTTTATGAGCTGAGAGGTATGGGGTACAAAAATGACACAGCATGATAGTGATCAAATAAGGGTCATGGGTCAAAGTAACTGGGGTATTGCTGATAACTAGCTGGTAAGAGTGCTATTCACATAGAAATCTCAATCATGATAGGAGATAGAGGCAGGCTAGGCAGTTCAGGAAGAGACCACGGAAAGGGTAATGAAAGAGAGAACCTTGTAAACATTGCCAGGATGCAGTTTGCCTGCGGAAATTACATCCTGTGTAAAAATAAGATTATTTAAAGCTGGATGCAGCTGGACAGGAAACACAAGCTAAGACAGAATTCTTTGCAAAAACCAATCAAAAGATAGCAATGCATATACCTATCCCTAGACAGAGGAGCCTTACCAGCAACCCCCTTGGGTCCCCTCCCCCCTGCAGGGCATCTGTCTACCTTCCAAATAAAAGTTTCCTTTTGCTTGCTCCTTTGTCCATGAACTCATTCTTCCGTTTTGTGAGAAAACAAACTCGAACCTGAACACCGCCGCTTGGTTTCAGTAGCACATTGACTGACTAGGAAATGGTGAGAATGGAGAGGGTGGGATGGCTCTCCATGAAGTAACTAGGTTTTCTTCATTTCCGTATTTTCAAATTCACTGAGAAAAAATATCCAAATGAAACTGTAACAGAGTTTTTACAAAAGAAACTTCCATAAGGATGATCATTTGTGTGTGCTAGAAATGGTGATTTAAAGCAGTCAAATGATTCTTCCATATCACTCCCAAAATGTTGAGCATCCTGTATATCAGCCCAACATATTTCTAGGCTCTTCACAGATTATTCCTGAATCTCCTCTTTTTCATGTGATAATTAACCTTAGAACAAAATGAGAGATACAGGCTGATGGAGTTTAAAATTTGGATGAGAATAAGGTTAGTATCCAGCTAATGAACAATGTTGAGGGGGTCAGAATGACAGGTTTGTGGGCATATTTTGTAGCGAAGTAGATCAGTCTGTGGCTAGGACTGCGAGACTTCACCATCACCAGTGGTAGAGCTAAAGGACATTAGTCTTCATAGCAAAAAGGCCTGTGAAGTTTCCTGCATAAGAAATAGAAAAAAATACTTTACCTCAGTACACATTTTAGAACATCAAACATAAAGATCCTAATATCATCTGGGGGGGGTGATATTATATTGTCAACAGACCACTGACAAAATAATCAGGTTGTCATTAGACTCATTATCAGTAAGTAACAGAAGACAGTTACATAATTCTTTGAAAAATATAAGGTAAAAGGATATTCACCTTGAGCCAGTTACCTTCAAGTTTGAGAAGAGACTGAAGTTATTTCCAGAAAGTAACAACCTTTACATACCTTTCTTAGGAAGCCACCTGGAGACAGTTAAGAAACAAATGGGTAAATAAAGGAGTTCGTTAACTTGATAGGATATTTGAGATATTGGAAGAACAAAAGGATGTGATGAATACACACAATGTAAAAAAATATGGTAATGAGAAATTTTCATTAAAGCAAAAGAAAATAATAATATATATAATATGAACTCTATTTGATTTTGTTATGACTGAAATTTACATATGTATAATAGTAAAATAATTTATTTTCAACTTTAAAAATTACTATAAATAAAAGTGGAAAGATTTTTATTATGATTCTAAGAAGTGAAAATTTTCATCTTGACCATGTAAAAGTAAGAGTATTTGAGGGAGTTTTGAGATACTGCCTCTCATAATGGACCAAATTAAGAAGTTTTAAAAATAAAATTTAAATGTAATTTGTATACAAACTAAGAATACTGCTATAAATCTATCTGGAAGAGAGTGGGTTTTCTTTTACCTAGTACACTGTGTACAGCTTTGGCAAGTTATAACACATACTGAAAACAAGCAAACAAAAACACAGTTTGAAGATACAGAACAAGCATCAGAATCAAATTCAGGCATGGTGAGATGGAATCACACTGGAATTTTATTTCAATAAATAATGTTTAAAAGCTCCATGACACACAATTCTTTTTCTATTTTATGCTTACAATGTGTATTCAATTAATGAAGATGTAAAGATTTCAGGAAAAGTCTTGAGTCATATCCAGCCAAGAGAGGGGTAGGTTAGCTGTAGACTCACATTTTGCCATTGCCTGACAGAACTTCTCAGCCAGGTAGCGCTGGTTTCTGGCTTTCAGGACCTCCTGGGTCACAGTCTTGGAGTACTCATCCCCGTGGAACTGTAAGAGTATGTCAGCAAGTTTCCCTGGGGATGCTTGATGGAGAGTGCTCCGAGGCATGTAGTTGTATCCCTCAGCAAGAGCTATGTTTGTGAGCTGGAATTTGAACTTTACAAACTCTTCCTCTAAAAGGTCCTCAAGGATGTTAAGAAGAGTTGCCTTGAATTTGCTTTCCATTCTGTGCAGCTGAATGCTGGGAAACTGATGGCCCTGCCGTTACCAGTCTGAAATGGACAGATGGTTATGGATGATCACAGGAATGATGGGAAACACCTATGAGGCAAATGGTGAGAAAGAAATGAGGCAAAGTGGTGGATATGAGTTCAGAGACTGTCTTCCTGGAAAAAAAATCTGAGCTGCCAAATATGAGCTGTTAATACACATTCTTACATTTAGGACATTCCTCAGAGCTTAGGGGCTACTTACCTTGCCCTCTCACCCCCCACAATTGCAGTCCACTGCTGGAATTCCCAAGATTTTCTGCTAGATGATGTCTGTTTGTGGGGAATAGAAGGAGATAGGGGTCTTATGGAGGTCTGTGTTATGCTGAAAAAGGAAGGAGAAAGGGAGCCATGTTATTATTCAGTGGGTAGAAATAAAACTAAGTGCCGCCCTGGCCAGGTAGCTCAGTTGGTTAGAGCATCGTCCCGATATACCAAGGTTGCGGACTCCCCGTCAGGGCACAGGGCACATACATGAATCAACATATGAATGCAAAAATAAGTGGAATAAGAATGGATGTTTCTGTCTCAGTAAAAATTTTAAATAAAAAATGCTTTTTTGAAAAGTAAGTGCATTATGGACAGGGATGCTGAGTAAAAATTTAAAAGAGAATTGAAGACATTTATACTTCCTTTACTAATATGTGTTGGGTAGATTGGGAGGGATAGTAACAGATTCAATTTGCATATGAAAATTAGTATAAATCGTAGGGATATGGAAAATCACTTTTCTGATACCTTTGTAACTATAGGCTCCTCAACCTCTTGCTATGTGTCTTAGTCCTAAAAAATAACTTTTTTAGGTATGCAAGTATTTGAACATAATGCCATTATTATCACCACCATCTATTATATCAGCAATACCACTGTATTCACCAATCTATCTCATTTCTCTCCATCAAAACCCTGTCTATTCTTTAAGTTAAGATAAAATGCCATTTCCTTTCCAATGTCTGTTTTGGTTTTCTCCAAAAGTTGTAATTCTACCTAACTTTCAACAATACCTATGACACTTTTATTTTGTCTTGTAATTGTACTTATCTACATACTTCATTTATTTTCCTCTGTTAGAAAACACTGTTAGTTAAATGTATTGAACATCGTTCACATTGTGGGCAGGTTGTTTTGCATACTTCATCTCATTTATTTTTAACAAATGAGTCAATTAGAGAATTTTATTTTATGTTTAATTTTTATTTATTTTTCTTTATTGATTTTAGAGAGAGCGGAAGGGAGAGGAAGATAGAGGTAGAAATATCGATGAAAGAGAACATCAACTGGCTGCTTCCTGCATGCTCCCCACTGGGGATGTGGCCCACAACTTGGACATGTGCCCTGACCGAGAATCAGAGCAGCGACTTCTTGGTGTGTGAGTCAACGCTCAACCACTGAGCCACACCAGCTGGGTGAGAGATTTAACATTTAAACAAGAGAATGACACTATCTGGTTCAGCTTTAGAAAGGTCACTGTTTTACTTGGATGAGGATGGAGAATAGAAATTACCAGGAAGGAGCACTGGTAAAACAGTTAACAGAATGTTACAATGGTTTAAAGAAGATGGTGACTTGGACTAAGGTTTTAGCAAGAAAGATAATGAGCAAACTCCCATTCAGAGTTTATCTTATTGGCATAGCAACTGGGATTATCAATGGATTTGTTATGGGTATAAAAGAAAGTGAAAACAAAGATGATATATATAGTAAGCAGGATACTCAGATGTACCACCTGTTTACATGCCTTGTATGGAACCTTTTCCTTTAGTGTGTGTAGAACTGATAAATATGGGATATCACCTCTGTAATTATGTTATCTTATGTGGCAAAAGAGAGGTTATCCTGGATGGTCTTAATTTAATCCAGTAAGCTCTTAAAAGAGACAAGAAGCAGCAGCAGGTGTGCTCCTACTCATCCGAAGAGAGCATGTTGCAAACTACCTGGGTGGGCCATGTGATAGACAGTAAGAAAAAGGAGATTTCAATCCTACATCTGCAAGAAGTTGAAAGCTGCTAATAACTTGGAAGAAGACTCTGAGCTCCAGGTGAGAACTGCAGCATGGCCAACAGTTTGATTGAAACCTTTTGAAATCTTGAGCAAAGGACCTAAGTCAAACCTGACTCCACCCATGAAATAATAAAATGGTATTGTTTTAAGCTGCTAAGTTTTCTGGTGATTTGTTATTCAGAAATTGAAAATTAATGCAGATGATTTCTAGGGTTTTGACCTGAGCAAATAGGTTGATGAGGGGGTCATGCTTTGATATGGTCAATGTTTATAACACAGGCAGTTTGAGGTTCACATTTCATTTGTAATACCAATTAGGCAGATAAGTGAAGATGGTAAGTTGACTAAACTGGGGCATACCTTTTAAAGGATGGGTACAGTTTAGAGATGTTGATTAGAGAGTCATCTGTGTATAGTATTTAAAGGCATGGGACTGGTAAGCTAGGCTAGGGAAAAAGTACAAATAGAGAAGAAAGAAGGACCTTGGAGGTGAGCAACATTCCAACATTTAGAAGAGGGGAAAAGGAGAACAAAGGAAGCATCATGGAGGAGGAGATGGGGAATGAGACACATTTGGGATTCCTGAAGCCTGTAGAAGGAAGTGTGTCAAAAAGGAAGGTGTAATAACCATGTTAAATGCTTCTGAGAGGTCACGAGGATGCGGATAGAAAACTGGTCATTGTATCTTCTAAGATGGAAGGCACTGATGACCTTGATAAAGCTATTTTCATGGATGGGGGGTGGGGGTGGGAAAGCCCAACAAAAGTGGGTAACGAGAAAATTTGAGGAGGTAGAGTCAGATAAATCTTTTAATATTTTTTTGCTCTTAATATAGCAAAGGAGAGGGACAATCGCAGGAATGGACCATGTGCTTAAAAAAGTTTTGTTTATGTGTTTGTTGTAGGTATTGGTAATATCAAGACATTTGGTAGGAATGGTCCAGTAGGAAGGGAGACATGTTTGATGAAGGAGATTGTATTAGTTTCCTATTGCAGCTATAAAAAATTATCATAAACTCAGTGGTTTAAAACAACAAAGATTGATTGTTAATTAGTTCTGGAGGCCAGAATTCTGCCATGAGTCCTATGGGGCTAAGGTTGAGGTAGTAGCAGGGGTGGTTCCCTGGAATGAGCTGCAGGAAAAATTCTCTTTCTTGCCTCTTCTAGCTTCTGCTGGCACACCTTGGCTTGTGACCGCATAATTCCAGTTTCTACTTCTGTGCTCGCACTGCTATCTCCTCTTTCATAACAAAAACTCTATCTGCCTTTCTCTTGTGTGATCATCTTTAGGGCCTTCTTGGATAACTCATAATAACCCCCCCCCCATCCCCAAATCCTTAACTCAATCACTACTGCCAAGGCCTTTGTGCCATATAAGGCAAACTTTACATGTTCCAGGGATTAGCACGTAAATATATTTTGGGGAGGGGCTTTATTCATCTTATCATAAAGGAAAAGAAAAAATTGCAAGGAAGAGAGACACAGAGAGAGAAACACACACAGAAAGAGAATGAATGTTTTGATCCAAGTAGGAAATGGTGAGGGTCAGAAATAAAACTCTGTTAGAAAAGACAGAGAAAAAAATTATAGAATTAAAGCCCTATAAAGGTTTAAAGCAGCACGACTTTTAGTTTGTTTATATTTCTTAATGGAGGAAAATAAAATTTACATAAAAGAATAGGCACAAATGTTAAGAATACAATTAGATGGCTTTTGAAAAATGTACACACTCCAGTGAGCAGGCCTTTTTTATTGTCTGTGGAAATGGGCTTGAAGGTCGTTCCTAGGTTTATACCTAACCGAGTAATTTACTGAGATGGGAAACTACAAAGTATAGGGCAGATCTGGGTGTGGAGGAAGAAGATTGATTCAGCTTTGATACATTGTGTTTGAGATTAATACAATGGTTAACATGGGTGCTTTGTATTTTCTAGGCACTCTTCTAATCAATTTACATGTATCATTTAATTTGTTACTTATAACAATCTTATGAGGCAAATATTATATCTGTATCTTGTAGATAATAAATCAGAGACATAACTTGTTCAAGGTTCTATGACAACCTGGTTCTAGAACCACTGTTCTTAACTACTACATCAACATCCTTCTGGAGATGCCTACTATTAAGGTGGTTACACAGTCCTGCCTTTCAGAAACATGTCTGGCCTGAAGATTTAGATTAAGGAATCATCAGCATATAGATAATAGTCAAATCATAAAAATAGATAAAAATCACTCAGGGAAAATATGTTAAGTGAGGCTTAGTAGGCCAAAGGCTTTAATTTATGCAGAGCTGATACTCAGCTGTTAGGTTGTGAAATGACTTTATCAGCTATTAAATACTGAAATACAGTGCTTTCATACAGGTGCATATAGATTCTTCATTGACCCCCAGATACCTGACTGCCTTGGTTTCCCAGGCTCTGAAGAGCCCTGGGTAGGCTCTGCCAAGGACTATTCATTATTTTATCTTTTAAATAATCATTTATTACACATGTTTTATGCTGCTATGGCAGTTGCTGGGAAATAAAAGAGAAATTAGATAGCTTTGCCAGCCTTAGGAAATTTATGAAGAATGGTAGACACAATGATGGCACAGATATAATTAAGTTTGAATACAGTTATTTTATGAGGTGTAGGAGTCCAGAGGATGCAGGAATTGTTGTCATTCATTAAATTTATTTAAAGCATTCATTCAATATGTATACAGAGCTATTTTTAAGCATCAGGCATATGCCAGGCAATGTATGTTGGAGAGGGAAAGACTTTTCAGACAAAATTCATTCTTCAAGTGCTCAGTATCTGATGGAGGACCTGAGCACAGACCTCTTTTGCTATTGTGTTTCAGGACAAAGGTATGTACAGGTAGAGAATACAGTTTTGCCAGTCCCTTCGACAATAACAACTAAAAATGGGCCCAGGCTTCAGTGAGTTCATAGAAAGCATTCCTATATAATCTATAGGAATTTCTGACTTTCATGGGAAATTAATTTAGGTATTATCTAGGCAACCCTTTTCACAGTTATGAAATCTAGGACCTAGAGGTAGTCTATGATCAGCTTATTTCACACAACATGTTAGTGGCTGAGCCATGTGTCCAGCCCAGTCTCTGAGTCTGTCCAGAGACCTCCCCTCAGGCACACACTGTCTCAGAATGACCCATGTTGAGCTCAGAATGACCCATGTTGCAGTTGCACTTTGGTCTTTGTGTGTTTGTGTTACCAGTGATAGTTCAGCCTTGCAGTCCTTGATGAAGAATCCCTCCCTCAGTTCCTAAATTTGAGCAAAGAGCCCTGAACCATGTACTTAAAGCAGGACCTTATCAAATCATAAGACAAAGAAGACAGAGACAAAAAGACAGAGAATGACATAAGTGAGCCAGAGAGAGATCACAGTAGAGTCATAGAAGATGAGGGGAAATGGGGGAGCATTAGGGGAGGGCAGAGGAGGGGAAGGAAGGGGAAGGGGAGACAAGTGGAAAAACAAAGCAAAGACAAGAACTGTGAAGACTTCCTTATATACTCCACGAGAAGAAGGGGACTGGGGCTCCCCAACTTCTCAGTCACATGTCCCATTTGTGGAAAAGAGATGCTAACTCCATTGTGGGCCCCTGAAGAAAGAGGACACTCACCAGTATGGATCCTAGGTCTTCTTCCAATTCAGTCTGACCAGAGGAAAGTTGCTCTGACAAAAGTCTGCCGTCTTTCTGGAGCCAGTCTGTAAACCCTAAAAAACTAGTTTGATTTTTTAAAAATATGATTGAGCAATGTGGGGTGTGGTGATACTAGCTCTCCAGGTTCTTCCAGCCCACACCTACTCTCACCGGCTGCTGAGAGGAAGGTGAGGCACCAGGAAAAGGCTAGAAGTTTTATCTTATAATTGATTTAAAACTTTGTTGACTGCATCTTATTATTTATTAAGTCTAATTTTTTGGAATTTAAGATATGTATCTTCTAGGAGTAGCAAGAGTATGGATTGGATTCAGGCTGATCTAAAATGTTTTTAAATTTATTTTTCAATTACAGTTTGCATTAAACATTATTTAGTATTAGTTTCAGGTGTACAGCATAATGGTTAAACAATCATATACTTTACAAAGTGTTATCCACCCTATTTCAAGTGCCCACCTGGCACCATACATAGTTATTACAATACTGTTGACCACATTCCTGATGCTGTACTTTACATCCCCATGACTATTTTGTAACTACCGATTAGTACTTTTTAATCCCTTCACCTTTTTCACCCAGCCCTCCAACTTCTCTGTCATCCATCAGTCTGTTCTTTGTATCTGTAAGTCTGTTTCTATTTTGTTCATTTATTTTTCCCTTTACATTACACATATAAGTGAAATCACATAGTATTTGTCTTTCTCTGTCTGGCTTATTTCACTTAGCATAATATCCTCTAGGTTCATCCATGTTATCACAAATAGTAAGATTTCATTCATTTTTATGGCTGAGTAATATTCTATTGTATATATGAACCTTGGCATTTTTTATCTACTTGTCTATTGATGAGCATTTGAGTTGCTTCCATAGCTTGTCTATTTTTTAAAATATGTTTTTATTGATTTATTTAGAGTAAGAGAGAGAAACATTGATGTGAGAGAGAAGCGTCAATCTGCTTCCTCCTGCACATCCACTACTGGAGATCAAGCCTGCAACCTGGGCAAGTGTCCTGACCAGGAATCAAACCAGGACCTCTCCACGTGATGACACTCAATCCACTGAGCCACACCAGCCAGGCAATATAGGTTGGCTATTGTACATAATGCTGCAGAGAACATGGGGGTGAATGTATTATTTTGAATTCATGTTTTGAGTTTCTATGGATATATACCCAGAAGTGGAATCACTGGGTCAGAAGGCAATTCCATTTTCTAATTTTCAGGGGAAACTCCACACTGTTTTCCATTGTGGTAGCATGAACCTGCATTCAACCAATAGTTCACAAGCGTTCCCTTTTCTCCAAATGATTGCCATGATTTGTTGTTTGTTGATTTATTGATGATAACCATTCTGACAAGTGAGAGGCGACATATCATTGTGGTTTTAATTTGCATTTCTCTGATGATTAGTGATGTTGAGCATATTTTTATATGTCTACTGGCCATCTGTATGACCTCTTTGTAGAAGGGTCTATTCAGGTCCTCTGCCCATTCTTTAATTGAATTGTTTGTTTTTTTGGTGTTGAGTTGTCTGAGTTCTTTATAAATTTTGGCTATTAACCAGACTGATCTAAGTTTAAATCCCTGTGTGATTACTTGCTACTTGAATTAGGACAAGTGACTTAGCTTTTCAAAGTCTCCATGTTCTTGTTTGCCATACAAGCATATAAGTTCTGTGATTTATTGATTTTAGAGCAAGAGGAAGGGAGAAGGAGAGATAAATGGAAACATCGATGAGAGAGAACATCAATCAGCTGCCTCCTGCATGCCCCAACTGGGGATGGGCTCGCAACCTGGGCATATGCCCTGACCAGGAATTGAAGCAGGAACCTCTTGGTACATGGGTCGATGTTCAACCAGTGAGCCATACTGGCCAGGCAAAATTAGCTATTATTTTTCCTTTAGTAAGGAAGCCTACTGAAGGGTTCATTAAGAGGGAGAGAGATGTCAGAAGTTTACCTTGAAGTTGTTGATGCTGGTCTCATTAAGAATTGTAGATATCTGAAGAGTAGCACCATTTATCCTTCGGATGGGTAATAATATCATTCTGGTTTTGAGAGCATAAAAGAAAACCTTCACCATTCCTTACCTGAGGGCTAAAAAAAAAATTAGTTTCATTCCTTGGGTAATGATGATGTTTCTGGATCCTTGATAGAGTAGACATCAGGAACAGAATAAGCCTGGCAACCTTGAGCAATGATAGTACATATTAACTGACAAAGCTGGCCACTTAAAGTGTAACATTTTAGGGTTTTGGCTGGTATGAAGTGACTGCACACTTGATGAGCAGGAGTGTGCCCCACAGACCTGCTATGAAAGGGCCCAGCACCAGCAGATGCTACTGCCTTCCACTACTCAGGAGGAAAATCTGACAGGCATGGCTAGTACTTCACCTTCCTGGAAACTGAGACACAACTAACTGCTGCCCTGACCTTGAGAAATTCTTTTCTTCCTGCCATGTTCTGGAGTCATCTTGTACCCTTCTCTTAGTTTTCATTTCCAGCAGCACTGGACCACTGTGGCTGAATCACCTCAACATATCAAGGTAGTTAAAGCATGTTACTTGAAAGGGCCTTGGCCAGCCTGGCTGGTGTGGCTCAGTGGTTGAGCATCGACACATGCACCAAGAGGTCACCGGTTCTATCCCCAGTAAGGGCACATGACCAGGTTGTGGGATTGATTCCCAGTGGGGGCATGCAGGAGATGGCCAGTTGATGTTCTCTCTCATCAATGTTTCTATCTCTCTTTCCCTTTCTCTCTCTGTCTTTAATATCAATAAAGGAAAGAAAGAAAGAAAGAAAGAAAGAAAGAAAGAAAGAAAGAAAGAAAGAAAGAAAGAAAGAAAGAAAGAGAGAGAGAGAGAGAGAGGGAGGGAGGGAGGGAGGGAGGGAGGGAGGGAGGGAGGGAGGGAGGAAGGAAGGAAGGAAGGAAGGAAGGAAGGAAGGAAGGAAGGAAGGAAGGAAGGAGAAAGGGCCTGGCTAGTTTTCCTGGTAGCCCTTCCTCTGAGCATATGATTTCATAATAGTTTAAGATGTTAACTTTTTGGCTTTAGGTATTTTCTTCCAATCCATTTCTTACCTCTATTCAAAGATTTCATTGCATCTATGAATAGCAGTCCCAGGAAAAGCTTTGAGCTGGATAAAAATACAGTTGAACTTCAAACAAGACAAGTTTGAACTGCCTGGGTCCATTTATATATGGATTTTTTCCCCATAAGTACTGTAAGTGTATTTTCTCTTCCATATGATTTTCTTAACATTTTTTCTCTAGCTTACATTATCATAAGAATACAATAAATAATACATATAAAATATGTATTTATCAACTGTTTATGTTATAGGTAAGGCTTCTGGTCAACATTAGACTATTAAAGTTAATTTTACTGTGTTGGGGGTTGGCACCCCTAACTCCCACACTGTTCAATAGTCAACCATACATTTTAATACATATTTAGGACATCAGCTGCCATAAATTAAAGCATCTTAGAGAAATATTGTGTATTTCTCCCAGACTATATAATGATTTACCCAGAAGGAAAGGTAAAAAAGAGGTGTGAAGATCTCATAAATGAGGAAATAGGTACCTTGATTTTTGTCATCATGGCTGCAAAACCTTGAAGAGAAATGGCTGTATGATGCACCTGGATATAAAGCATTAAACATAGCCTTGCAAAAGATTTCTCCCATCTTTCAAACATGTTATGGAAGCATCATAGTGATGCATATGTCATTGGAAATCTGTGGGACCACTGATCAAGGCATACTTTCTCCTCTCCCTGCTTTATTGGCATGGTGTGAGATCTAGGGACAGTGGCATAAACCTGGGTGAAGGAGAGATATCCCAAGCTAAAATTGTCTTCTCTAGTTCATAAAACTTAAGGCTGGAATTCAGAACTTGGGTTGTATAAAGAAAAATTAAGAATCTTTGACTCATGTATCCCTCAGTGGAACCACTCATTACTGTGATCAAACTGTCTATTATTACCCAGAGCAATTCCTCATTTATTTCTCAAAGTATTATAAATCAAAAACTTCCCCACCTAAAAGTCGTCAATTATTGCCCATTATCTCCAAAGTAATACAAGACCCTCCATGATCTATCTATTGCAGATTCTACTCTCCTGTCTTACCATTCCCATTTATCTCCCACCACTTTTTCTTTGTCCAAAGGTACTTCTTGCAGTTCTCAGTTTGTGTTTTACAATTCCATAGTTTCTATTTCCTTTCCCTTTTCTGAATTGTTCTTCTCCCATTTTTCATATGGTTAATTCCCAATCATCAACAACTCAACCAAATACCTCCTCTGGGAAGTGTTCCCCCCAGTTCCTTCTCAATGGGTGGAGTATTCTCTGATCTGCCAAAGCACACCATGCTTGTTCAATGAAGGGCTTATCATACTGTAGCGATAAGCTCACTCATGTCTTTGTTTCCCCCACCAGATTATGACTTCTTAAAGGGTAAAGATTGCATTCTATTTATTATAGTATTTCTAGTATAGCAGTGTCTTACACATAACAGACCCTCAATATATGTGTGTTGATTGAATCATTACAGGATTTTTATAAAACGTATTTGTCTATTTTGTCTGATGCCTCAAGCAATGAGTACCATATTTCAAGTTGAGATGCAAGATCACCAAACAAAATCTCTAGCTTAACCTTGTGCCTCCTGTTCTTATTTGTGGATGAGGTTTATCAATCCCTCTTCAGCACCTCCTGTGGGATATTCCATTATAAAACTGTCAAGATTTCCCATTTTCCCAAGCCTAATGTTGTTCCTGTTCAGGGGGTAAAAAAAAACAAACCTGGATAATGCAGCCCATAGAAGTCAGCTTCTTATAATTTAGGGAAGAAAAGAGAGGCTGAGAATAGATATCGAGTGGCAAATAGAGAAAACCCAGCAAAACTAAGATACTATCTGGCCAAATGAAGGAGTTAAGGAAATAGAGTCTCACCACTAGACAGAGGGAGGACAAGCCTGGACCAGAATAGAACAGAGATCTTCATGATCAGCAAGAACGGTTTTGGCTTCAGAGGTGAGATTACAGACCTAAGAAGCAGAGAGGGAGAGGAAGTTTGAGGGAGCACATCAAAGGGTTTCAGGAGAGGACATATGTACGTAATGGGTAGATCTTACCTGTTTTCTGCTTCTGAAATCTTGAGTTCAGAGTAGCTTCATTGAAGCTCTTATGGCCATCAGTTGGTGCACTGATGTAGTGGAGCACACAGAAAAACAAATTCTAGAGGGTCTAGCTCTAATCCTTCTTTGGTCTCGGAACATGTGGGCCACACACCCTAATTTTATATCAAAGAAGGAATATAAGGCATTTACAACACAATTTCCGGATTATTCATTCAATTGTTGAGTGAGACAGAGCATGTGGTGGATGAGATGGGGATCAAAGGCCTTATTTTAAATACCTAATATTTATTTATATATTTATTTTTCATTTATTTACTTTTTATAGATTCCATGCTTCTCCAAGGGGGAATTTAAGATGACTTAAAAGAGTCTTATCTACAAGACCACATCAATTAAAGGTAGAATGAAAAAGGAAAGCAAACAGGCACAGGAGATAATGGTGTATCAGTTATCCATTGCTGCATAAAAAACCAACCCAGAACAACAATCATGTATTTGGCTTGTAAACTGGTAATTTGTGTGAGGATAACTCCATGAGGTTTAGGGGCATAGATATATATGGCTTGAATATCTGTGGGGACCCAGCAAGGGTTGTAACAGTAGAGACTGGCTGGTCATCTCTCTTTCCCTCCATGAGGCTTCTCAACATGAGCTAACCTGAGCTGCTTCTTAGCACGATAACTTCAGGGTAGTTGGACTTTGTCGGGGCATCTCGGGCTGAAGATAGAATGTTAATAAAAAAAGAGAGAGACCAGATGCAAGCTGCAAGGACTTTTATGATCTAGCCTCAGAAGCCATCCACCGTCACTTCAGAAAAGTGCTATTATTCACACAGGTCCAATCATAATTCAATGTAGCAGGAGAACGCACATGGCATGAATACTGGGAGGCATGGATCACAGGAAGGGGCATTCTAGAGGCAACATACTTTACTTTGTTTCAAAAATCAGGCCAAAATTACAGGGATTAATGTCAAGTCCACTTGCTCTGAGTGGGACACAAACTTCATTCAAACTTTGAGATTAACATTATATATTATAGTATTAGCTACCACTTGGTAGCAATTTTTTTTTAATCCTCACCCGAGGACATTTTTCCATTTTTCACTCAAATAGAGCGGGAAGGAGAGAGAGGAAGAGAGAGAAACATCGATGTGAAAGGGACACATTGAGTGGCCGCCACCCACACGACCCAACCAGGGCCGGGGACAAACTGCAGCCAAGGTACGTGCCCTTAGCGGGAACTGAACCCGGGTCTCTGTGGACCGCAGGCTGACGCTCTAACCGCTGAGCCAAACCGGCCAGGGCTTGGTAGCAATTTTTTATGTCACTTACTATTCGAAGAACTTTGTATAGCTAATTCATTTTATCCTCACAGTAGCCCTATGAGATAGGTATTAATACCACCATTTGAGAGGTGAGGAAACTAAGGAATAGAAAGCTGAACTTGCTTATTCACCTAAATTCAAAAGTCCAGGACATAGCAGGACTGAGATTCACAATGAAGCAGTCTGGCTTCTGAGCCCAGGTTTTTAATCAAAAATTTTTCTAGCAACCAAGAGAGAGGAGAGTTTACATTTCTACAATTTAGCATCCTTGACATTTTTTAAGAGCTCAGGAGAGTCACAGCTATTGTACTAGGACCAGTTAACTGTGTAGCAAATAACAATCTCATGACTGACTTGCAGGTGAGTTTTGAGGTGCTGTCTTTAAGATGATATGTTTTACACTATTAGGAAGAACAGGTGGAGTGTGCTTCCTTTAAACTAACCTCCGAGAACATTGTTTTCTTGACCCAACCATTTGATAAATTGGAATAGTCATAATCTTGAGATTTAGTGCCTGGGATACAGCACCTATCTTGATGGTTTACTAAAGACTCCTCTGTCTGAACAGACCAATGATCTTGGGGGCACTTAATATTAGGTTCACATTATTCAATAATTGTAATAATATCTCCCACCTCTGTATCCTCAACCATTGCTTATTCTGAAAAGGCATTAAAGAGAGTCACTCTCATTTCCATAGCTGCTCCCCCTACATCGTGTTTCTTTCTGAAAAGCATGAAAGTAAAGATTTTTATAAATATTTCTGGATAAATGTGTTGTGTGCCTGCAGGCTTCCCTAAATCTCCCTCTATCCCAATTCCACTCCAATCATTCCTTTCCCAGCATCTATGTTGTAGGGGGGGAGGGGGGCGGGAGGGGGAGGGAGAGAGAGAGAGAAACGGAGACAGAGGCAGAGGCAGAAGCAGAGAGAGAGAGAGAGAGAGAGCTGTCTCAGCTTGACCCACATTAATGCAAGCAGCAATATCTTCTTGGCGTCAGTGATTTCCAGGGAAAGCTTCTTGCCAATTTGCTAGGAGGTGAAGGCTGGAAGATATGCTCACTCTGATCATTAAAATTTAGAATCTTTTGGCACCTTAAGAATTCAGGAGGGCTTGTTGTTTCTTGTTTACAACCACCTCCACTGTTCCTTTTTGCATTCCTCTCCTATGCCGCAAGAGAAGTAAGAGCCAGAGGCCCTGCTATTCCTTACCTAGATCTTGGTCTGGGTGGGGTGGATCTGGTTCTTAACTGCTTCATTGCAAAATTCTGCATATTCAGAATTTGATGCACCAGCATTATTCCTTCCAGGTTCTATTCTGAGATCAGGGCTTAGGTGGTCCCATAAACCCAACATACAAAATGGACTGTCTGTAGCCTGAGATGAGCCTGTGAGAATTTTTCTTTCTTGCCCATAAGGATGTTTTATTTCACAGGGAAAAACTACATTTTTTTCCTGAGTATTATTTTGTTATCAGATAAACATTTTTCCTTCTGTTCTTTTTTTTTAAAACTCATTTTTTTTACTTCCCTTTTCCTGGATTTCAAGACCCCCTTTTCTTGCTTCCCTCCCTCTTTGAAATTTCAACATTGAAGAAAAGGATGGAAAATCATGCCAGCTTGAATAAAACCAGGATGCTGAGACCAGATTCATTGGGGGTCTGTGATAGCATCAATGCAAGGATGCTTGAGGAAGTCAAGCCCTCACTCTACTCAGGCTAAATGTAAACTTGTACTTTGGTTTTTAAAAAGTTTTATAAGCATGGAGTTAGAGAAATCTGACTTAATATTAGTTAATAATAATGTTTAAAAGAGTCTATGATTTCAATACAAAAGCAGCTCCATGTGAGCCAAAGTCAGATATCCTATTGCATGTTGACCTTAAACAAACAGACAGTCAGATATTCTCTAACAAAAATGAGTTTGTTTGGGAGCAACAAAAAAATTACAGTTCAGAACGTGTGATCTAATGGGAGACCACAGGCAAGTCCAAAGAAACAAAGGAGAGGAACCCTCTTTTATGAACTTAGGAGGGAATGTTGTAAGCAAAGACTACATTGGAGGAAACTGGGTTTTGGAATATATAGTGGCTTTTCATTGGCTAGGTTGTTGCCTGGGCAGCAGAGTAGGAAACAGCTCTCTGTTGGAAGTGCAAGGCAGGGAAGGGCCTCTTTCTATTGGGGGCAATGAACTATGAGTGATAGGGTATGAGAACTCCCCTGCAGGACCTTGATTCCCATCTTGCTTGTGGTCTCCTTTATTGATTTTTCACATGAGTAAAGCTCATTTGATTTTTTTTCCAGCTCTATTTGAGATATAACATTGTGTAAATTTAAGGTGTACAACATGTTGATTTGATACATTTATGTATTGGAAAATGATTGCCATAGCATTAATTAACACCTCCACTCCAGTCTCATTTGATCTTAAACTTCAATATTGCCGGTCAAGTATTCAGAAAAATGAAATGATATACTTGTGTATTGATCAGACGATACCTTAGGTGCTGTGGTCAGTGCTGAGAGTAATACTATTGGCTCTGGAGGATTTCTCAGGGGCCAATACTTTGAGTCATTAGGGTGGGCATGAATATGTGTGAATATGAAGGCAAGTTCCTTTCCATGTAAGTCGGATGTTTTTTGTAGCAGGGTCAGATTAAGGCATTACAATTGAGGATGAGATTAGGGGAGCAAAGAGTTATGACAAAGAGATCAAAAGACTTTTCAGGCATAGCTTTGTATGCTACTGAGAGACATAAAGATTGGTACAAGGCCACCCCGGCCAGTTTGGCTCAGCAGTAAGAGCATTGGCCTGCGGACCAAAGAGTCCCAGGTTCAGTTCCTACTAAGGGCATGTACCTTGGTTGCAGTTTGTCCGTAGCCCTGGTTGGGGTTGTGTGGGTAGCAACCAGTCGATGTGTCTCTCTCACATTGATGTTTCTCTCTCTCTTCCCTCCTCTCTCCTTATTTGAAGATAAATGCAAAAATGTCCTTGGGTGAGGATAAAAAGGGAAAAAAAAAAGATTGGTACATGGCAAAGAAATACTAAATCTAATGTTTCCAGAAAAAATAAGGAAATAATTATCAAGAGTTTGTGGAATATCTATCATTGGAGTAATATCTCAAATTGATTCAAGTAGGTGAATTGCCTTGTGTTTCCTTCAAAGCACATTTGATGGCTTGTGTTGTTGGGTTTTCTCTCTCTCTCTTTTTTTTTTTGGTCTTGTTGTTGGTATTACTGATTCTTCCAGAAATAACTAGTTCTCCCATAGATTGCTGTACAGAATTAATTAATATTTCAACTAAAAGTAGGAAGAATAATAAAGAATAAAACTCTCACACTTTATAGATGAAATATATATTTTTCTGGAACATGCAAGTAGTTTCAACTAAGGGATTTGGGAGAAACTTAGCCACAGTTAGAAGAAATATGTAAGACCTTATAATAAGAGACAGGTCCACTCAAGAGCTAAAAAAAAAGACCATTCCGTTATGAAGCATGCACTAAGTGAGATAAAGAATAATTGAATGAGAACCAATAGTGGAGTAGGTGAAGCCAAGAAGCAAACCATTGATTTGAAATATAAGGAAGCAAAAAACACCCAATCAGAACAGAAAAAAAAAAAAAATCCAAAAAATGAGGATAGTGTAAGGAGCCTCTAGGACAACTTTAAACATACCAACATGGGGGTGTCAGAAGGAGAAGAGAGAGAGAGCAAGAAATTGAAAACCCATTTGAAAAAAGAATGGCAGAAAACTTCCCTAACTTGGTGAAGGAAACAGACATACAAGTCTGGAAAGCAGAGTTCCAAACAAGATCAACCCCAAAGAGTCCCACACCAAGACACATTATAATCAAAATGCAAAAAGTTAAAGACAAAGAGAGAATCTTAAAAGTAGCAAAAGAAAATCAGTTATTTACCTACAAGGGAGCTCCCATAAAACTGTCAGCTGATTTCTCAAAAGAAACTTTGCAGGCCAGAAGGGAGTGGCAAGAAATATTCAAAGTGATGAAAAGCAAGGACCTACAACTAAGACTGCTCTATCCTGCAAAGCTATCATTTAGAATCAATGGACATAAAAAGAGTTTCCCAGACAATAAAAAGCTAAAAGAATTCATCACCACCAAACCAATATTATATAAAATGTTGAAGAGTCTTCTTGAAGAAAAAGAAGATAAAAATATGAACAATAAAATGGCAATAAATACATATCGATCAACAATTAAATCTATAAACAAAATGAATAAGCAGAACAGAAACAGACTCATAGATACAGAGAACTTTTTGTTGGTTGCCAAATGGAAGAAGATTGGGGGGATGGGTGAAAAACTGAAGGGATGAAGAAGTACAAATTGCTTGTTAGACTGACGAACCTCAAAGGGAAGGGAGGAGGGAGGTGGGAAAAGATAAACCAAAGAACTTCTGTGCATATATGCATAACCAATGGACACAGACAATAGTGAGGGGAAGGCAGGATGAGGGTGGGAGTGGGGAGGAGAGTGTCTTTGGGGGGAAAATGAGGGACACCTGTAATGCACTGAACAATAATGATAAGTTAAAAAAAGAGAGACATGTCCAGTATCAGATTCAGCATATAGAGTGAGGTACAGGAATAATAATGTACCTGCCATTTGTTGTGC
The DNA here is from genome assembly GCF_014108415.1 of Molossus molossus. NCBI lineage: Eukaryota > Metazoa > Chordata > Mammalia > Chiroptera > Molossidae > Molossus > Molossus molossus. The sequence goes on from NW_023425348.1 coordinate 50,516,334, forward strand.
ATCTACTGTGCAGAGAGAAGGACACATACATCTATTGTTCATAGCATCATATAAGATGGGTATTATTCTAAGATAATGAAACAGAAGCCAAAGAAAAGTTGATATTTGCTCAAGCTCACAGAACTGGGAAATGACAAAATGATAATATTCATTTTTTAAGTTCATCTATGACCATACAAAGATGTTTGTTTGATAAGATACAGATATTAAATTTCTATATTCTCTAATGTCATTCTCTCTTGCTAACTAGTTTTATAACTATAAATCATAGTTATGATAATATATATATATAAAACACTGTAAACAAAATGGTTCAAAACCTATAGACACTCTTCACTGGAGACTTTTAAATACTTGCAAAAATTTTGTATTTAAGTTTTGGGGAGAAATTTTATATGTAGCACACATTACTATTAACTGCAAAATCACATATAGACAAGAAACATTTCAAGCATGCATTTTCAAAAATGATCTCTTTTTACTATTACTTTATTTAAAAGGTTGGTTTCCTTTTTCTTGGTGTCAAAATGTTATTGGATCAGTCTACAATCTGGCAGGAAACCTAGATGCTTTATGAAACTTCAATGAAGTGATTAGTTATAGAGGTAAGAACAGAATTAAGGGAACCACCAAGGGATGTTGAAACACCCAGAGATACAACAGCGGGAAGCCACTGCTACCTTGAAGGGAGAAGGGAGGAAATAATGTATTACTATATTTCAGGGAAAGATTCAGTTCAGAGGAGGGACCTCCTGCAAAGAGTTAGGACATAGAAACTATCAGAAAACAGAGCCCAGAGCAAGGAGCAAGGAGGGAAGAAATACTCTACCTCTCTTTCTACTCCTGCTCTCTTGTCCTCTGCTGGCACTTAACCATTATCTACATCGAATTGAAAGCCAGTCAGCAAGGGAATCCAGTGATGATATAATCCTTAGAGATCAGTTTGCTAGACTATAGGGCAGAACTTGGAAGGGCTTAGAATGTTTTAATGTAAGAAGGTAAATGGCCAAAAAGCAAAAACAAAATAAACAGTATAATCATCTTTTCCTCGGAGGGAGATATTGCAACTATTTATTTGGTTGCAACATCTCTTGTGCTATTCCAGTAGCACCCACCTATCATCAAAGCTAAGGTCATCATATTTGAATTTTTGTTTTGGTTTTTGTACTTTGCAACTAAGTTACCAATGACTCATGTTGTGCAAATATTTTTAAGGTTGCTTACAATCATTACATTATAAATATTCATAAAGATTCTATAGTGTACTAAATATTTCTATTTCTAAAAATGCTTAGAGTGATGACAGAGTGTAGAAATCTGTACACTCTGGCTTCAACACCTTTGCATCAATAACTTTGTTATGAATGACGCACTGAATAAATTTCATATGAGTTGCTATTTCCATAACCTTACTTCTGGATTCTCCCTATCTTTAAATTGGCATACACATTAGATTTTTAGAAAATAAATTTCATGAGTGTATAATTTAAATATAATAAAATACATCTATTTAAAACATATAGTTAATCTAGTTTTGATAACTTTATACACCTGTAAAACTAGCTCCACAATCAAAACATGTAATGTTTTCTGGCACCAGATAATTTCTTTGTACCTCTTTGTTGTCAGTTCCTATACACTGATGCCCAAGTAACTAGTGACCTTAAATTTCATAAAAAGAAAATCATACAGTAGAAACTCTTTTGTGTCTAGTTCTTTTGTTCAGTACAGTGTTTTTGAGATTGAACCATGATGTTACATTTATCAATAGTTCATTTTTCTCTTCTGAGTAGTATCTATCAAATGGAAACACCATAGGGACATACCACAATTTATTTCTGCTTTCATTTGATGATAAACATTTGGAATTTTTAAAGTTTGGCTAGTTTGAATAAAGCTAATAAGGACGATTATGATCTCACTTATTTGTAGAATATAATGAACATAACAGTTTGAGGAATGGGGTAGTCCCAGAGACGTGGAAGTAGGGTTCAGACTGACAATCCCCTAAAGAGGGGGGAGGTGGGGGAGGGATGAACCACAGAACTTATATGCATGTATGCATGAACAGTGGACATGGACAACAATCTGGGGAAAGGGCAGGGAGGGAGGGGGAGGGGGGAATCAGTGGGGGAAAAAGGAGAAACATCTGTAACAAAAATTAATCAATAAAAAAAAAAAAGAAGAAGAAGAAAAATTTTGTGTGGTCCAAGGTTCTCTTGAAATCCATATATATTGAATTCCATATGCCTATTTAAAATTTTGCCTCTTTTTAATAGAATTTGAAATCAAGGGAACTCCAGAAGTCCCAATCTGTGTCTATAAGCATAATATAAAAGACTTCAACCCAGCTGGAGTGGCTCAACATCATCCCATGCACAGAAAGATCATCGGTTTGATTCCCAGTCAGGGCACACACCTGGGTGATTGAGGGTTTGCTCTCCAGTCGGGGAGCATATGGAAGGCAATCAATGTTTCTCTCTCATATCAATCTCTCTCTCTCTCTCTCTCTCTCTCTCTCTCTCTCTCTCTCCCTCTCCCTCTCTCTCTCTCTCTCTCTCTCTTGCTCTCTCTCTCTCTTTCTCTCTCTCCTCCCCCACCCCTTCTTTCTTTTTCCCTTCCTCTCTCTGAGCATGTCCTTGAGTGAGGATTAAAAAAAACAAAAACTTCAGAATATCTTACAAAGTCTGACTCATGGGAATGCACTGTTTACCTCAGCTTTCACATCCTCACTTTTGATAATTTCCTCTTAGGAAAATCCACTGTTTAGGTCACTGGAGAATGTAGGTTTGTATCTTTGAGACAAGGGGTTGTAAAAGCTTTAAAATGGAGAAATATTCTGAGTGTCTAGGAACAAAAATCAAGTAAGAACTGCAAAGTGGGATTTCAATCTACAGGCTACCATCCTCTACTCAGTTTTTGAAAGCTCACCCGTGAATTTACTGTTCTGAGTTCATCTCAACCCAGCGCAGCAGGTGAGAGTAGGGAATTTGTCCAGGGGCCTGTTTTTTTATTCTACACACACCATCAGCCTCTGCCTTACATTTTCCCAAATCCTAATTCTGTGGTGTAGTCTGTTAATGATTTCTTGTATGGATTCAGACAGAGCCCAGTTCCAGAGTGTGTCTCCGAAAATAGAATCTGTTTTACTTTTCAATGGGACAATATCATGTCTGGGCTCTGGTGCCAGACTACCTGGGACGCAATCCTGATTCAACTATTTACTAGCTCTGTGGCCCTGAGAGATGTTTTTTTTACTATTCACTGGTCCTCAGAATCCATATCTATAAAATGGAGATATTGGTAGCATTTGTCTCTTGAGACTAATCTGAGGATTAAATAAATTAATACAAATTAAATGCTTATAAGAGTGTCGGGAACATAGTAAGTGCCATGTAAGGTAAGTTATTTAGTTGTTGGTGTTATTACTATAAGTGGTAGTACAAGTATGTTCTGCTACCCACCATGTAAGGTCCTATACACAGTTGTTAGGCTCCTGTATCTCTTACCAAATCTTCTACATAGCAAATTTAATCCAGTAATTTGAGTGTTAAAGGTTAATTTATGATAACCATAGAGTCACCGATGGCACCAACCAGACTCAAAAGAATCTCTGCTGCATCTTGGCCCTGCTAGCAGATGGGCACATGTACTGATGACCCACCTTAAATCTGATAGAACCTTGACTCCTCTCTTTTGTTACAAAAACTACTCCCTAAACTTAAAAATATATATATGGCTGGAGCCTTACTACAAGGCTCAGTTCTTTGCAAGTTATTTTCTAATTGACATCTGAAAATCTTAACCTCAGCTCGCTTCATTTATGAACATGTTTGAGATTGAGGATAATTTCTTCTATCTCTTGAGCATTGCCTGGATTTCCCTGTGCCAAGTCCACCTACATGAATGACATTGTCACCACTAGCTGCTGCTATGGGAATAGAGACTGAAATTAAATTGAAGATTCAAAAGCTCAGCTTCTAGAATAAGACTCTAGGGCTTTGAATTCCACCTCAACAATTGATATCTGTGTGACTAGCAAGTTACCTAACATCTCTACCCCTTAATTTCCTCAACTGAAAAGCAGAGATTTAAAAATATACTTCATAGGATTGCTGTGAAGATTAAATAAGTATTGGTCATCATTATCACACAGCTGGGACTCCCTGGCTCCAGAAGGCAGCCTGGCCACATTGCCCCCGCAGTCCTCCATCTCAGGGGCCATACTTTCTTTCTTAGTTTAGGTGCCTGAAAACAGAGCCGAAGAAAAGAACTTGAGTGTAGGTAGTTTATTTGAAAAGTGATTCCAGGAAGTGGTGTAAGGGAGCAGTAACAGTGAGAGAGGAAACAACTAAACAACAGTAAAGTGTAGATTATTAAAGGTATAGACCATGCATTCTCAATGGGGTCAATACAGAAAGGAGAAAGAAATCTTAGATATTGCAATGGTTTGTGGCCTTCCAACGGGCTGCAATGTGTGTATATAAATATACTCACACACATATACACATATATGCATGTAAATAGTATAGCTGTGGTATTAAAATTTTATTAGTGGCCCAGCCAGTGTAGCTCAGTGGATTGAACGTTGTCCCATGGACTGAGAGGTCCTGGTATGATTCCTGATCAGGGCACATACCCAGGTTGCTGGCTTAATCCCCTGCTGGGGGTGTGCAGGAGGCAGCTGATTGAAGTTTCTCACATTGATGTTTCTGTATCTCTCTCCCTTCCTCTCTCTCTAAAAAAAATCAATAAAAACAAACAAACAAAAATTTATAAGGGTTATGAGGGATGGTGGTTAGGGGAAAAATTTTTTTTAAAACTTCTTATAGGATATAATAATAGTAAGAGTAAAAAACACAGCATAGACAAGGAGGGATTAACTCCATAGAGCTCTACCTCTACAAAGCATACAGAATGCCTCCCAGAAATGTCTGGTGCATTAACTCATCTATTCCCATTGTCTATTGGTTAAAGGTTGCCTCTGGGGCAACCCATACTTCCAACACCCTGGGCAGAAAGCTCAGAAAGCCAGGATGGGGAGTCTTGAAGATCAGTGGTGCCTAGTGAGTTAGAACTGTTCACTACAGCTGAAGCTGGGGTCAGAGATGAGCTGAGATTGTTTGCTATGGGGCTGTAAAATCTGCTAATATCCAGTTCAGAAGTTTAAGTTCCTGCTTGGTCCTGGCTTCTTTAACTCGAACAAGACACCAAAGTCTCACTAAAGTTATGTATGTGAATATTACAGTTTTTATGCTACTTTTGCTTTGTCATAAGAAACAATTGTACAATAGCCAGGATTACGGTACATGGGCATAAATTTCTCTTTTATTCTTTTACCCTGTTTGGATTGCTACTTAAGAAGCTTCTTTATAAAAACACTATAGACAAAAGCAAGGACCAATAACTACAATCTATGTGTTTGATCCCCCAAACCATATTTGAACATCCTACTCTATTATGGACAAATTTGTTGCTGACCTCTGTTTTTCTTTTTAAATATAAAAGCAAAGGTGATTTTTATGGACTGAATAAGTTCACTTTATTTTCAGACTATTAATCCAGATAAAATACAGAGTTTTTCTTGGGAAGGAAAACAAAACGGAAGACAATTAATTTTCTTCAATTATCTTCATAGCAATGCATACACACACACACACACACACACACACACATCAGAATTAGTTGAGAAGCCATATCCGGAGTGACATTTAGCCTACCAAGTAGATCAGGCAAGGAAAATGAGCTTAAAAACTGTGTAAACTAATAGAAACAACAGCATCCATCCAAATGCTAACTGGCACCTAATAAGAAGCAGCTGAAAACCAACATTTCAACAAACTGCACTTGTTAACATTGTACTGGTTTATGAAATATGACAAATCAAACATTAAAAATGCATCTGTTCTCTTTCTGATGATAGTAAACAGCAATAAGCATCAAATGGGAGGAGGAAACCAAACTTCTGTGGCTGAATTTATCTTGCTGAGACCGTCACAAGATACGAAGATCCAAATCTTGCTTTTCTGTGTTTTCCTGATCATTTACCTTCTCTCTATATTTGGAAACCTGCTCATAATAATCCTTATTTAAACCAACTCTCAACTTTACACTCCCTTGTACTTTTTCCTTAAAAACATGTCTTTTGCTGAACTCTGTTTTTCTACAAGTGTCATTCCCCTGATGCTGGTGGACTTAGTTATAAAAAGAAAACCTCTTCCTTTGCAGGATGCTCACTACAGATAGTTGTCTTTCTTCAAGCAGGGTATACAGAGTGTACCCTTCTGGAGGTGATGTCCTATGAGCAGTATGGGGATGTCTGCAAGCCCCTACACTACTCCACTATCACAACTCAGAGGATTTGTGTCTGGATGGCCACAGTGTCCTGCATCAGTGGGGCATTTATGTGTAGACAGTGTATTTATACTGTCTTCCCAACCAAGGACAGAATGTAGTTAATCATTATTTCTGTGAACCTCCTGCACTCCTGTTGCTGGCTTCAGTAGACACCTACAATGCTGAGATGGCCCTCTTGTCAATGGCTGTGACTATCCTCTTAGCACCTGTCTCCCTCATCCTGTTCTTCTATTGGCATATTATCTTCACTGTGATTAGGTTGCATGGAGGCTTAAGGTGTTCTCTACCTGTGACTCCTATTTCACTGTTTTGGTTCTCTACTATGACTCTGGAATATTTGCCTACATGAGACCCACTTCCAAAACAATGAATGAAAAGAATAAGGTCTTCTCTGTGTTCTATTCAATTATGATTTCAATGTTGAACCCCATCATTTGCAGCCTGAGGAACAAGGATGTAAAGGTCACTCACAAGAAGCTGTCAAAGGGGGAGGGGAGCATTTATTACAAAAATAAATTAATTAATAATAATTTTTTAAAAAGAAGCTGTCTGGGAGCTCTCAAGAAGTCCACTTCCAGAGGTAGTGATTTCTGACATTTTTCTTTAGTACTTGGAACATTGTGATGGACAACAGTAGCCCTACTATCCCGTTCGTTTTTTCCTTCTCTTGCTTTATTTGCCTCAGTCTATTTTTTCCTCCACAAATATTCATTAAAGCCTACTCTGTCCAAGCACTGTGCCCAGAACATCACAATATAAGTAAAAATTAAAGCTTTCCTTAAAAGAACTGGCAATCTACTAACAACATAACCCAAATATAGAGATAATTATTTTTAAAGCTAAATGAAGAAGAAGCATTTGAAGATAAAAGAAAAATACTGTGCATATCAAAAGCAAGGGAAATAGCTTATTGCAAGACTAGGAATATTTCATAAAGTGATCCTTGAAATGAGACTTGATTAGTGGGATGTATGATTTCTATAAGCAACAATGGCCAGAGAGGATGCCTAAAGAAGACTATCACACAAACCAAAGCACAGAGATGGGTAGCTGAGAATGTGTGGCAGGAAACAAAGTTTAGAAACAAGTTATGTGTTATCTTGTCATAAGTTTGACTAGTTTGTACCATATTCTGCAGAGGTTTTCTGTACAAGGTTAACCAGTTTGCCCTGTGGGCAGAATTGAGAATGATGATCATGCCAGTACATTAGGGCCTCCATTCTAAAAGACAGTGATTAAACACAAAATTAATCTTGATAATTCATATAATCACAGAATCACAATTCTTCAGAGGATTTGTGTTCTAGATATTCTGTTAGAAGCTATCAAATCTGTGATAGTCAATATCTGCGTGAATTTTTTATCTATTTTTTAAAAAATGTTAAGACTGAAGGGAATCTTATTGAGCATATTATTTACTTAATGTTTTCATCTCTGTAATTTTCTTATTTAACATACACTGAGCCCATTGTACTAAAATATCTGGGAGGTTTACAGTCGTTATATTCCAGCCACAATGACTTTCTTTCTCTTCCTCAAACATGTGCAGCTCGGTCCTGACATCCAGTCATTAGCATTTGATCTTAAGTTTGTCTGAAATGCTTTGCCCATCATTCTTGACACACCTGACTTGTACTCAACATTGTGAGCTCATTCTCAGCACAGTTGTCAGCTCCCCAAAGGCCTTTCCAAAACATCCAGTCTTAGGCAATAACCTTTACAGTCACTATCTCCATTGCTGTGTTTTATTGTGTTTATAGGACTTATGTCTGAAACTGTGTTGTTTACTCATTAGGAAACAACCTGATTAAAGTAAATTTTAAAGCTACTACTGAAACCAAGCAGCAGTGTTTGGGTTCGTTGTCTCACAAAATTGAAGAATGCGTTCACGGGCCAAGGGGAAAGCAAAAGGAAAGTTTGTTTGAAAGATAGACAGACTCTCCGAAATGGGGAGAGGACCAAGTGGGTTTCCCGGGGGACCCTGTTTTCTAGGGGTAGATGCATACTTTGCTAGCCTCTGATTGGTCCTTTCAAGGAATTCTGCCTTAGCAACATCCGTATATTTTAAAGCTTGTGTTTCCTGCCTGCCTGGGTTCAGCCTAGGTCATCTACAAGGGCCTTAGTGGCTTCTCTCTTTTGGGAGTTTCAACTTCTCCAAAACTATTAGTGAGGAGGAAGGGAAACAGCCTTGGATAAACCCTATGCTTGCTTTTGGTTTCTCTCCCAAATCCAATCTTGGTTTCCTATCATTCTTTCTAAGGTAACCTGGCTTTCTGCAAAGAAACACACTACAGTTTCGCAGCAGAACTCTTCAACAATCTAGTTGTCTTGCTCCCAGAAACCAGTAGTTATATTAATTGGAATAGATCAAAATCACCAGTACTGTATTCTTTAACAGTAAATAAAATTCATTTGCAAACCCATCAGAGTCCCAGAGAAAGGAATGGATACAATTGCTGTCCCCCTTTTGCCTGAAAACAGCCTTTCTGGTGTTTTTGTTATGTAATTGACCCGTGCTCCTTCCTGGAGCTCCTAATTTCTACTTCTATAAATGGGGGCTGGGAGTTTCTGGTCTTGGAGCACAATCATTCATGTTAATTTTAGTTTTATTTTGAGATCTGTAGAGTCCAAATAAACCTCCAGATATGCTGAATACTAGATTGTCTTTCTGTGTGCTGAGCTCCAAGATATCTCAAACTTTCCTGGGGCCTCAGCCTTCCCTTTCCATGGTCCCGTTCCTCACTGCCGAACCTGCCTCTATCTCCTCACTATTAAAAATGAAATGATGAAATTAATGAGGAATTATACAAGGTCCATCAAAGGAATATGGCCATAGTGGTGTGTCATAAATATAAGAAAGAGACAGATTATAAAAAATAAAGAGTATTCAATAGTAACAAGTGGGAAAGGGTAGTCAAGAAGGCTGAAGACCAAGAGTACACTATTTGGCAAAAAAAAAAAAAAGAGAGAGAAAGAGATATTGAGTAAGTATCTGAGACGGAGATTTTGTTGTTTAATTTTTAACCATGATCTAGTCAGTTTCTCTTGGAAATAAAATTCCTGATTTATAAAATCAATAAGCAATTAAATTAGATGATGTTTAAATTCCCTTCTAGTCTACTATAATATGATTAAGACCCAAATGGTTCTTTAATAATTCAGAAACGTAAATAAAAATTGTATTAATGTTGAATATTCAATTATCATTTAATTTGGTAGTAAGACGTTGGTTAGCCTGGTGAAAAGCTACTTAGTTGAGATGGAGTAGGATCCTGGTTTTCATCAGCTAAAAAGTGAGTGAAACTTCAACAGCCTGATTTTCATTACCTTTGGGACAAGAGAAAGCCACGCTCTCTTCTAAGGGGATGTTTATATTCTTCTGTTATTTTATGGTCTCTTTCGGCAGTTCTTCCCTGAGGGAAATGCTCTCTTAGCTGAGTAAACTCACCATGTCTTAGAGAAGAGAGGTTAAGGACAATTACAGTTTTTATTGACTTATGCCGCTGTGATTTCTAGGTTGTCTGATATAGCAGGTAGCAAGTGATACTTCACATATAATAACTAAGCAATTCAAAGTAGACGTAGACCCAGCTATTATAAATGCTTTTTCAAGAAATTTGTTGTGAAAATTGGACATTTAGAGTAATAGTCTGGAAAAAAAAGAAAGAAAAGAAAAGAATACCAAAGTGTTGTAGGACAGTGAAAAGCTAGGAAAATTCTGAGACAAGAGGAATAGAGAAACTGAGGCAGGAAAGTTAAACAAAACCAAAAAGCTTTACAGGCTGCTTGTAGCAGGGCCTTATCTGGAGCACACAAGGTTAAAACCTCTCCTTCTCACAGAACAATGCAGGAAGAAGGGGGAAAGGAGAAGGAGGAATCAAAGATCACTTAGTGAAAACCATCCTGAAGTTGTTAGAATAGCAGGGAGGAGAAAAGAAGAGTATAAACAGAAAACACCAAGAGTCAGATTCAATTGCCAAGTACCTCCCGTATATTATGGGAAAGCCATAACAAAGTAAAAGGGAGACTTTTAGAGTCAATCTGTACCAGGATATCTAGCAAAGGAACTTTTTAAAAAGCTTACGGATGCAAGGATATATAAGGCAGAAACTGCCCACCCTACTTCCTCTTCAGGTTAGCTGAGAGCCTGTCTGTGCTTCACAAGCCAGACGTATGGGTTTGCTTGCTTTGTATCATTAATAAATATGCATGCTTTAATTTTTTAATAAATTCACTTGCTTTAATGTTTTAATAAATTCACTGAACACAACACACATACTACCTAGTCTGTTATATAAATTTATTTCTATGAGAAGACAAGGATCGAGATTAGGGACAGCCCTCTCCCTCTGACTCAGGGGGCTGTCCAGGAATACCTCTCTGATGTCTGTGAGAGGTGCCTATAACATTTTTGTCACAAAAGGATTATTTTTTGAACAGGGAAATTTTGATCATATTTAGAAGCTAAATCAGAGGATTGAGAGAACTCATGATACAAGAAGAACGTGTAAATGGAGAAGGAAAGAGATAGAGCAGGAAGTGAAAATGAGAAAAATAGAATCTCAGTAATAATTGGAGAAGTCAACTCTAAAGTGGAGAAGTCACTCTTATACCTCTAAAATAAAACACCAGGCAGATAATTCCCACATAAAATAAGGAAGAGGTGAAAAATATAAATATATGCATCTGAAAAATTTAATCATCTGTAATCTTTATTTTATCTATGAAGTAGAAAGCAGGATTGGAAGTCAAGTATGTAGGGACTTAATTCATCATTACCATAAACTCACGCCCCACAATGAGAGCCAGGGCCTCAACAATGTCCATCGAACCATCAGGTAACCACCATTTTTCCCTATGCCTTGTTTCATTGTAGTAACTGTTATCCCAAATCTTATGTCCACCATTCTCTTTTTACTTCTATTAAATAGTTTTATTAAATCAACAAGTAGTCATAAAATGTTTATTTTTATTTCCATTTTTAAATCTACAAAAGGAGTATCATGACATAAAATCCTTAGTACTCTCTTTTCACTTAATATTAGATTGCTGAGTTATCCTTTTTGTTATATTTCCTTCTGGTTGTTTTATATTGATTGCTATAGAATGTCTCCTTGTGTGACTATCCACTCCACTGTTGATGAACATACAGGTTGTTTTCAGTCTTTATTCCATTGTGAATAGTGCTGCTGTTACATTTTACATGTGTAGAACCTTTTTTTGGATATGTTTCTTATATAATGGGAAAACTAAAAATATCTTGTATTATATTTCTTTTGTTGTACTTGTGCAATAATTTTCTTGAAAATGTTCTTTATGTAATCAGAAAATGAAAGCTTATTTGTAATTTTCTTAAAGTTGTAAGGAAAAGATGCAACCCCAGCAGCAGTTTCAGCATGTACTGGCAAAAGGAAAGATTAAAGAGAGACTGAAGAATGAGGAAAACCTGGCAAAACTGGGGAGAGAGGAGACGGCCTGAACTAGAGCAGTGATGGGTAGAGACCATTCTTGTCATCACCCCTGAGCCCACAGCAGCTGAGTCCACTGGACACGGAGAGAAGGGACATATAACACATCCATTCACAAGTGTGTGCACCTACACGAGAGGGGGTAGGAAGAAGAAACAAATAACTTGAAAGCATAGAACAGTCCAGTAAATCAATTGTTTTATGCTAATAAAGTTCAGTGAAGGAAAACCTAATATGAACAGAAGCACTATAAAGTTCAATTCCCTCTACCTGGAAATAGTCGAGGCTAGAGGCACAAAGAGTGATGTGGGGAGTGGCGGCATCTACAGAACCCATAGATACACTTTAGCATTTGGACACAGAGCTAGTGGTGGTGAAGGGTTGCTTCTTGGGTCAGTTACTGACACTGTCTATCTAGTTAGGGTTTTGGAAACAGCCTTAGCAAGTCCATATGGAGTAAAACAACCCTGTGGGCCTCAGAGTTCATTTAGTGGGTGAATTTTGCAGGCATTGGAAAGTCAGGAGACTTGCCAAGGGGATTCATTAAAATCTTATTTCCTGGAACAGCATTTTCAGAGAAGGTCATGTCACCTGAGGGTATGAGAGTGTATGCCCCCAAGGACAGGAGCCTAGCTCAATATTGCCCCAGGGACAGTGAGGCTGGTCATCATAGGGCCTCCTGTGGGCAGCTCCTCCTATACCTTTTTATCCAAATTTCTGCTGTGCTCATCTTTGATCATGAACACCACCAGAATGGGAACACTTGAAAATCTGAATACCTCACTCAAGGCTGTGATGGCTTTCTCACAAGGAGAGTAGAGGAGAAAAGCTAGGAGAGATTCCACTCCTTGCTTCCCCGGGAGCCTGCTTCAGGTTCTCAGCTACCTATCTGCATCCATCTCTACCCCCAGGGAGAACTTGCAATGCCAGTCATTGGAGAAGCCATTGACCTCTGATCTCAGACAGACTTTTGCACATCTATACCCACCCTTCCAGAAGAACCACTTTGTCTTTCTTTGTCTTCTTGAACATTTTTATCCCACAAGTAAATCCCAGGGCGGTAGGTATGGTCTGGCAACTGTGCCCTTGCTCCTCTGAGGTAAGGGCTCTGTCTCTGTTTCAGTGAAATTACATGGAATCTGGAAGTCTTGAGACTTCGCTGCTTTGCTTCTCAGACTATCTAGTCCTTCCGGGGGTGTAGCTCACCCACTCCCTTCTATACTGTGGACACCATGTATATGTGGACACACTCACGGTCTGTGGTTTCCACTGACCAGAACTGGGTTCCTATACATCCTGGTAAAAGTCTCATTATTTACCTTTGGACTTGGAGTATCTTAGCCTCCAATAGTCTGAGGTGTGCCCTTTAACAAAGGATCAGCTAGAATCAGTAAAAGTGTGTCTTCCTTTCATGCCTGCTTGACTCTAAGGTCCAAAGCCAGAGAAAAAGAGCCCATTGAAATCATGAAATTGCTAGAATAGAGTGATCAATGATACAGAGAAATAACCTATAAAAACATGCTTACAAATTTTTAGCTTAGTGTTACTAATGGGCTTTGTGTGATCATTTCCAATGAAGTAAAATTCCCCTCTGTTAATCTCAGCCTCTGCTGACTTGTCCTGGTCTGAGACCTCCAATACCAGCAGTTTCCCAGAGAGGAAGCTCTTCCTCTGTAGGCCCAGTGTGTGTTCTCTGGCCTCTATTTTTAGATGGCCCTGAAGGAGAAGAACCAGAGAATGGGAAAGGAGAGAAAGCAGGAGTCTGCACCGAGGGGAGAAAGGCAGATAGTAGGATCCAGAATACTTAAGGATCACCACCTCACCTAAGCCCCCTTTCTGCTTTTTAAAACCCTATCCACACTCCTGGTGCAGAAATTGAGATAAAGGTGCCCATCTAATTATTTTCTTCCCTTTATTACTCAATTCACTTATCTTTATAATTTGACAAAAGCAAAAGTATTTCAAGGCAAATATTTATCAGGAACAGTGCTGGCAATAGTCTTTGAATGTGTCTTTTTGTTGTAGTCAATAGGCAAAGAAAGTATTCCAGTCAATATTTCTTAGTTTACACCTGCAGTTTTGGCTTTGTGATGGCAAAGGAAAGATCTCAGACCCCAGGGAATGAAAGGACAGGTTTACAGAGGATGTTTTTCTGGCTGGCTTCTTGCCTCAACTTCACTGTAGCAAAAGGACAAGCAGAATATCCTTGTATTATGATTCAGTTTCCTGACCTTCACAGAGCTGTTCTCTTTCTCTATTATACCTAATCCTTTCTTTCTTAGGCACCTCCTATTCATCCTCAGCCTGTAGCTTATATGTCACTTCTGCAGGGAATCTTTTTCTGAAACCTCACTTGTATGGACTCATAGTATGCTGTACATTTCGTCACATATTAATCATCACCACTGGTGTTTGTGTAACCATTTTCCACATCTACACAATTTTCCTAGCATCAGTTGTAGTGGCTGATACACTGCAGGTCCTTTGTAAATATCTACGGAATGAATGTAAAGAACTAGATCAGATGAGCCTTCTTATTTCAGGATTTTATCATCCTACCTTTTAAAAAGATCCCAACTCTAAGTTAATCAGAATGATGACATTACAGATGATTGGAAGATTAAGAGCAGATGATACCACGGCAAAGGAAGAATTTGGTCCTAAACTTTTTTCTTCTCTTTCAGAGTGCCTCCTAAGTCCTTCCAACTGTGACAGACCTGTAATCATAAAAAGTAAGCTCGCTGAGCACTGCCCCACAGACCCACACACTCCACGTCCTCTCCCCCTTAATCCCTTCCGCCAGCACTGCCACAGAGTCAGGGTGCAGCAGGACCAGCATCTCGCCTCGTTTTGCGGGATGTGTGAGGTAGAGGAATCTGATTTTCCTGATCAGCGTCTTGCTTTGATTCTCAGGTGACAGGATCGCTTGGGGGCTTCCCTATGAAATCTCTCTTTTAGAGCTCCCCCTTCTGGGATATGCCCTAGACATAAACACTTTGCCACACCTTTGCAACTACCATCTATTACTTTTCCCCCTGAATCAATTACCTGAAAACAGGCAAACACTTTTTTTTTTTTTACTATTTCTGCAGGGTTACTTCCGACAATCTATACCAATCTGACCATTCAATTCAGCCCAGATTCCTTTTGCCTCCAGAAGGGTAACAGTGTGCTCACCATGGATGTGAGGACAATACAAGAACTCACAAGATCATGTTTTCTAAGAGCTGGGAGGTTCCTCTTTAAGGAAGCAGTCAAGGACAATGAGAATGGAAAACGAAGAGAGATGTCACATCTACAGAGGTGTCAAAGAGCTTTATTATAAGAAATCTTTAACCCTGAATTGGAATCCCAAGTATATTATAAGCAGAAAACCAGCTAGATTTTAAAGCAATGCCTACTGTATTTTTTATTATGAAGATAGATATGTTTTTTTCTGTCTAAAAAGATGCTTGCCTGGACTCATAATTTTGGATATCTTATTTAAAGGGATTGCTAAATGACTAGCAATCAGAAACATGCTTTATCATAATTTAATAAAAATATTTGAAAAGTCAGAAGTCATCAGGCAAACATAAGTGCGAAGAGAAAGAGATACCACCTCATGTCCTGTAGGCCACTCCAGAGTGACAGGAGACAATACAAAACGAGGGTGAACTCCCTAAGAAAGGCTTTCACTGAGAATCCATTTGGTTCCAGGTAACTGAAGAAATAGCACAGAATGGAGCACTGGAACTCCACCCTGGGAAGTGGGTTCATATTGATGGGGATTCTGAAGGACAGTGGCTCTCCTGGGCTACTCAGTGCCACAGTCGCAGTTCTGTACACGTTGGCTCTGACCAGCAATGGCCTGCTGCTCCTGGTCATCACAATGGATGCCCAGCTCCATGTGCCCATGTACCTCCTGCTCGGGCAGCTCTCACTCATGGACCTCCTCTTCACGTCTGTGGTCACACCCAAGGCTCTCGTGGATTTTCTTAGCAGCGAAAACACCATCTCCTTCGGGGGCTGTGCCCTTCAGATGTTTCTGGCACTGACGCTGGGTGGTGCAGAGGACCTCCTCCTGGCCTTCATGGCCTATGACAGGTATGTGGCCATCTGTCATCCCCTGAACTACATGGTTCTCATGAGTACGAGGGTCTGCTGGCTCATGGTGGCCACGTCCTGGATCCTGGCATCCCTGAGTGCTCTAGGACATACACTGTATACCATGCACTTCCCCTTCTGCATGTCCCGGAAAATAAGGCACCTGCTTTGTGAGATTCCACCTCTGCTAAAGTTGGCCTGTGCAGATACCTCCAGATATGAGCTCATGGTGTATGTGACAGGTGTGACTTTCCTCTTGCTCCCTCTTTGTGTTATTGTTGCCTCCTACACACTAATCTTATTCACTGTGCTCCACATGCCCTCAAATCAGGGGAGGCAGAAAGCCCTAGTCACCTGTTCTTCCCACCTGACTGTGGTCGGGATGTTCTATGGAGCTGCCACGTTCATGTACGTCCTGCCCAGTTCCCTCCACAGCCCCAAGCAGGACAACATCATCTCTGTTTTCTACACAATTGTCACTCCAGCCCTGAACCCCCTCATCTATAGCCTGAGGAATAAGGAGGTCATGGGGGCCTTGAGGAGGGTCCTGGGAAAATACATGCTGCGGATACACCCCACCTTCTAGGGAGAGATCATGGCTTCTAAATCAAAATGTTATACACCGCCAGTCTTTATGTGATATCCTGTGTGAGATGATGCACTTTAAAATTCTTTCATTTCCATTCTTCTGTGTAGCAGCTGAGCATAGCGACCTTAAGCTGCACTGACATGGAGTATGTCACCCGGACCTGGGAAGCCCATGTTGTAAAACGAATAGAAGAAAAGCATGGAATGGCTGTCCTAGACTTCCTCTGTCATAGGACTTGTTTCTGACATGATTACCATGTTTATGGTAGGAAAGTGTTTTAAATTCAATACCATGTAGTAGTGACGGACAGTGATAGTTTTAGGCTGACCAAACTGTATAGCCTGTGAACATCAGAGGTGAACTGCTTTCCTTTGAATTAGATACTAGGACAATTAGCAGGAAGATGTATCTCAGAAGATATATTGGGCTTTGATTATTAGGCAAATGGTTGTTTTAGCAATTAGTTAGAAAAAACAAGAGATTTGTACTCTGGATTTAAGTAGAAGTTTATATCAAATACATAAGTAAAGGTAATGTCTATGTTGAAATCGTGAAAAAGGCTCACTGGGACATTTTTATACTACCTAAACCTAAAAATTAAAATAGAGAAATGAATAAAAGAGAATGTGAAAGAACTGGATTTGAAGTAAGGATTAAAGATACAGTAACAGTGGAAGACATCTGTTGTGTATGTTGCTTGAATTTTTTTTAAAAATTATGATCTTACACATACACATGTGTGTTTTTAAACATCAAAACAATCGCAAGTCGTTCGAATTCTTGAGGTGAGTATGTGTGTAGGCCTGTGTCCTAGAAAAGGAGGAGCCAAATATATAATTCAGTCTCTAGTTAGCTTGAATGTGGCTTGTTTTATCATGAGGTATTGGTGTGGGAAAATTTAGAACAAAAGCTTGGGACTTAAATCTGTTAAGGAACTCCAAAGTATCCTGGCTCACATACGTGGAATTACTGTTAGGATAGTGCTTTGTGAAATCGCAAATACTTTTTTTTCTTTATAGAAATCATTTTAACTGCTTCATCTATACAACTAAACCAAGTTCATTATAAAAACCAAGAAAATTCAGAAATTCAGACAGAG
Organism: Molossus molossus; assembly: GCF_014108415.1. Lineage (NCBI taxonomy): Eukaryota > Metazoa > Chordata > Mammalia > Chiroptera > Molossidae > Molossus > Molossus molossus. The sequence goes on from NW_023425348.1 coordinate 50,533,933, forward strand.
GCAAGAAACACCTATAAAGTTTTCCTTTTTTCTTAAATTTTGGTTATCCATATATGTATTTTACTGTATTTTTCTGTACATGTTGATTAAAGTCTTTCTTTTTTATCATTTAAAATGTGGCGAACCTTCTTCCTCGTTAAAAGGGAACATTATAGTTTTGGGGAATAGGTGGTGGTGGGGCCAGATTGCAGAGTGTGAATCTCTGCTCCCCCTTTTTCATCTGTGTGTCTTTGGACACTGAACGGAGCGTTGTGCCTCAGCTTGCTCATTCTAAAAGTGGTGATACTAATAGGACTCTCGATGCAGTCATGATGTTTCTAGGATGACTAAGATAAAAATGTCAAGTGCACAGATGAAAGCCTGACAAATAGTGCTTGAAAGATGCTGGCTATTATATGAATAAATAGTAAAGAGTTTAAAAACTTAATTTTAGCCCAGCCAGTGTGGCTCAGTGGTTGAGCATTGACCCATGCACCAAGAGAGGTTGCCAGTTTGATTCCCGGTCATGGCACATGACCAGGTTGTGGGCCAGGTCCCCAGTGAGGGGCATGCAGGAGGTGGGCAATTGATGTTTCTATCTCTCTCTCCCTCTCCCTTCATTTCTCTCTAAAATCAATAAAGGAAAAATAAATAAATAAATAAAATGGAGGTATAATTGACAGATAACATTTATATTAATTTCATGTATACAACATAATAATTCTATATTTGTAAATATTACAAAATGATCACTCCAGTAAGTCTAATCAGCATCTATCATCATACATAGTTACAAATTATTTTCTTGTGAGGAGAACCTTTAAGAGTTACTTTCTTAACAACTTTCATATATGTGACACAGTATTATTAACTATAGTCAACTTGCTGTACATTTTATCCGCGTGACTTAACTATTTTATAACTGGAAGGAAAAAACAATTTTAAATAATTACATATTTCATCATATGAGATCTCTGTAATATATTTAGGCATTTATTATACTTAGTCCCCCCACCCCAAGTTTTTTATGTGAGTATCTGATTTTATCTTAGCTCAAATTTCTAGAACTGAAATTGCTGAGATCCAGCCAAAGAAACTATTTAAAATTCTTGTTACAAAGAGCCAAATTGCTTATCACAAAGTAAAAACATTTTGATTTATGTGGGAGTATCTGGCCTCTCTTTGCTAATGACACATGCCAATGGAATCAGGCTCCCTCTTCACTCCACCCCCTACCCGCACTACAGTTGTGTTTGTCAAAATCAGCAAAACTCTTTCTATTGCAAATTCAGTATCACTTCTCTGTCTTCATCCTGCTCTATCAGCCACACTTGACACAATTGACTCCTCTCTTCTTGAATCACCTTCTTTTTTTTAGCCTCACCTGAGGACATTTTTCCATTTTTTGTTCAGATAGAGTGGGAGGGAGAGAGAGAGAGAAAGAAACATCGACGTGAAAGGGACACATCGAGTGGCTGCCACCCGCACGACCAACCAGGGCCGGGGACAAACTGCAACCAAGGTACTCGCCCCTAGCGGGAACCGAACCAGATCTCTCTGGACCGCAGGCTGATGCTCTAACCGCTGAGCCAAACTGGCCAGGGCTTGAATCACCTTCTTTTTATGAGTTCCAGGGCACCACAAACACTAGATTTTCCAATTTCCCCACTAGACTAGGGCTTCACTTAGCCCACTGCCCCTCTTCAACATGACATCTAACTGTCAGAGTGCCTCGCGGCTTCCTTGCAAGCCTCCTTCCTTCCGAGCGCACATTCTGGCCTTGGTAAGGCCATTATTTAATGGGTTTAAATTCCATCTGCATTCACTCCCAATGCCATGACCTCTTCTGAAGCCCAAACTCATTTAGCTGCTGATGTAAACTTTTGCTTGAATGTCTTAAGCATTTCTCATTTAATCCAAAACTGAAAGCTTGATCCACAGCCCTAAATGTGCTCTTTTTACAGTTTTATTATAAAAAGACAGCCTTATCATTTTCACACTTGATCAAGCTAAAAATCAATAGATAATCCTTATTTACTCTTTTTGCATTACTACTTCCAAACAAGAAGTTCCGATAAACTCTTCCTCCACAGCATAGTACAAATCTTTTTACTTCTCTCTATCTTACTTCCTGCTACTGAGCTAATTCTACCTACCAAATTGAACTTTTGGTGCAAACTGCTATCTAGGATTGAAATAAACACAAGAGTACAGCCATGATTTTGGAACCAGATTGCCTGGATTTTATTCCTAGTTCTAACACTTGCTAACTGAAATGTCGATTGGCCACCTTAGTTCTCTCTTACTCAAATTTTCATCTCTAAATGTTAAAAGGTGTACCTAACTTAGAGTTGTTGTGAAGATTAAATGAGTTTATAATGTAAAGTGCTTAGAAAATTACCTGGAATGTAGTAAGCTCTCAATAAGGTTTTCTTTTATCACAATCAAGAGGTTTTTTTGTTTGTTTTTAATTGATTTTAGAGAAAGATTAAGAGAAACATTAATGTGAGAGAGAAACATCGATGGGTTGCCTCCTGTATGCACCCTGGCTGTGGATTTTACCTATAACCTAGGAATGTGCCCTGACCGGGAATCAAACCCACAACCTTCCAGTGCACGGAACAATGCTCCAACCAACTGAGCCACACTGGCCAGGGCATAATCCCCAGTTTTTCTAGAACTTTTTTTTTTTATTATTTATACTTGATCTTCATGAGTTTTATTGAAAAGCAGAATAAAAATATATGAAAAACAAAGAAAAATTGACTTCCGGTCAAGATGGCGGCGTAGGTAAATGCGGTATCGTGTCCTCCCACAACCACATCAAAGTTACAACTAAACTACAGAACAACCATCATTCAAAACCACCTGAAATCAAGCCGAATGGAAGTCGTACAACTACGGAATTAAAAAAAAAAAAAAAAGCACGGGTGGCAGCCACTCGATGTGTCCCTTCACATCGATGTTTCTCTCTCTCTCTCTTCCTCTCTCTCCCTCCCGCTCTATCTGAACAAAAAATGGAAAAATGTCCTCGGGTGAGGGAAAAAAAAAAAAAGCAGCTACATCCAGACTGGTAGGAGTGGCAGCGGCGCGAGGGGTGGCGGCGGAGCAGCGGCGAGACAGGCTGGTCCCACACCCACGTGTGGCGGATAAAAATCAGGAGGCTCCCCTGGCTGGGAAGGTCCTTCCTGAGGACTGAGGGGTCCCCGTCCCACACCAGGTGCCCCGTTCAGGGTTCCAGTGCCAGGAAGAGAAGTCCCTATAACTTCTGGCTGGAAAAACCAGCGGAAACTGAGGCTCAGGGAAGCTGAAGCGGCTGGAGCCCCAGGCAGCTCCCTAAAGGGCCCGCGCACGGACTTATCGGACTCTCTCCCTCTAAGCTCGGAGGGGAGGCAGCTCGAGGGGCGCCAGAGACACACAGGGAAGAACTGAGCTGTTTGGCACTGGAGTGAGGGCTGGAGAGGGGGCTTCCTCGGGGACAAACGTGCTGTAAGAGGCCTTTGTTCCTTTGGTGAGCCCTTCCCGGGGGCGGCAGACAGAAGCCATATCTGGGACTCCAGCAACCTGGCTCACACTGGTAGCCCCGCCCTGCTGACTCCCTGAGGCCCCGCCCTGCCCCACACAACTTTCAAGCCCCCCAAGCTGTTGCCACTTGCTTAATCATAGGATTGGCCGGTCTTGGATCCTGCTTCAGGTTTTTCCTAAATTCTTTCAAACGAGCAGCATCTGGTCTCAGCGAGCCCCATACCTCTCATTAAGTAATACACAGAAACAAACACAGGGAGGCAGCCAAAATGAGGATACAAAGAAACAGGTCCCAAATGAAAGAACAGAACAAAACCCCAAGAAAAGAACTAAGCGAAAGGGAGATAAGCAACCTAACAGATACTGAGTTCAAAATACTGCTTATAAGGATGCTCAATGAACTTAGTGAGAACCTCAGTGAACTTAGGGAGGGCCTCAAGAGCATAAAAAAGGACCAGTTAGAAATCATGGATACACAGTTAGAATTAAAGGAGGCATTAACTGAAATAAAGAATAATTTACACAGCTTCAATAATAGAGTATGTAAATCCAAGGAGAAAACCATCGATTTGGAATATAAGGAAGCAAAAAATGCCCAATCAGAACAGCAAAAAGAAAAAAGAATCCAAAAAAATGAGGATCGTGTAAGGAACCTCTGGGACAACTTCAAGCGTGCCAACATTCACATCTTGGGGGTGCCAGAAGGAGAAGAGAGAGAACAAGTAATCGAAAACCTGTTTGAAACAATAATGGCAGAAAACTTTCCTAACTTGGTGAAGGAAACAGACATACAAGTCCAGGAAGCACAGAGAGTCCCAAACAAGATGAACCCCAAGAGGCACACACCTAGACACATCATCATCAAAATGCAAAAGGTTCAAGACAAAGAGAGAATCTTAAAAGCAGCAAGGGAAAGGCAGCTAGTTACCTACAAGGGAGTACCCATTAGGCTGTCAGCTGATTTCTCAAAAGAAACTTTGCAGGCCAGAAGGGAGTGGCAAGAAATATTCAGAGTGATGAAAACCAAGAACCTACAACCAAGATTACTCTATCCTGCAAAGCTGTCATTTAGAATTGATGGACATATAAAAACTTTCCCAGACAAGAAAAAGTTAAAGGAGTTCATCACTACCAAACCATTATTATATGAAATGATGAAGGGTCTTTTTGAAGAAAAAGATAAAATGTATGAACACACAAAATGGCAATGAATACATATCTATCAACAATGGAATCTACAAACAAAATGAATAGGAAGACCAGAAACATTCTCATAGATACAGAGAACATTTTGTTGGTTGCTAGTTGGGAAGGGGGTTGGGGGAATGGGTGAAAAAGGTGAAGGGATTAAGAAGCACAAATTCATTGCTAGACTGACAAACCTCAAAGGGAAAGGGGTTGGGGGGTGGAAAGAAATAAACCAAAGAACTTATATGCATAACCAATGGACACAGACAATAGTGTGGGAAAAGGTGCGAGGGGGGCAGGAGTGGGGAGGAGGGGGTCAATGGGGGAAAAATGTGGAACATCTGTAATACATTTTACATCCAACAATAAAGATTTGAAAAAAAAAAAAAAGAAAAATTTAGTTTGGTCTTAATGAACTTGGAATTTTATTCCTTCAATATAGAAAGGGCTCTTTCAGTATTGCTAGCAGCAAAGCCTATAGATACCCGTGTTATCATTGACTAAAAATGGCCTTCACATTACTACACACAAATAAACAAAAATAAATGATTTACTTTTGCTTAATTGAATCAGTTGAATCATTTGGCATTAATAGTTTGGACATAAACTTTAGAAATAAAAGGTAAAGAAGGCATTAGGGTATTATAATATTTTGTGAAGATAATTCTCTTTAGCTAATATTTTGGGGATTCAAGAGGAAATTTCCTTTTGTTGTTCTCGCCACTTGAGCATATTCTCTGCCACTTCTTCTGTCTCGGTCACCAAAATATCCATCTTGGCTAAAGCCTTGCTCATTTTCTTTAGATTTGCATCTAAGTGAAAAATACTTCCAATTGTTTCGAGATGAGTTTCTGATGTCTCAATGAAAGTCACTGCCAACTCCAGCAAATGTACCAGGTATCTGTGATAAACAGCTTCAATAGGCAGGTTTTCCTGGCACATGGGATTCAACAGTATTTCCCTGAGGGATCTCTTTTCTTTTAGCACTGCTTCCAAATAATTATTCATGCTTTGCAGAGTTTGACACTTTTGAGTCAAAAAAGAAGGATGAACAACATCTGCTGTATCTTTTTCTAATCTTAGAAGTTCAATTTCCAGGTTTTTCTGATTGATTTCAGCTTGAATATTTGTGGTCTGCTGTAGCCTGAAGAAGGTCACAAAGCAAGGAGTTGATTTCTTAGATATATTTAACATCTCCTGACTGACTATCCCCGAAGCTACGAAATGGCCCAGCAGTAGCCCTGCGGCGTTTAGCACCGACGCCGGGTCTCAAGGGTTCACCGCAGCCATGGCTGAGACCTGCAGCCCCCGGCGGCCATGGAAATAGTCCAGTTTTCCTAGAACTTTTGAGTGACATAATTCAGGCCAGTCATTGGAACTTTAAATGTCATATTGAAACATAGTTTATCACAAATTGATTCTCCAGAAGCACACACTGAGGTGGGATTTGAGGAGTGGGAGAGATGTTTATTAGAAATTAATATCCACCAAAGAAGGGAAAGGAAACAGGATTGGGCATGCAGAAACTTAGACATTGCAATGCATGTACCACAACTTAGTGAAACACTCTAGCAGGAGAATTGCCAGTCAGGGTTGTCCTCCACCAGGCTGAATTTTACACAATATCATCACCTAGTGTGGTCATGGGATACTAATTGACCCTGAGGAGATACTCTCTGCAGCTAAGACAGACCCCAAGAGTTGGAAGCTATCTGTTGACTACATGTCTGGTAGCTCAGTAGGAAGTGCTTCCCTAAAGGAGGAGCTGGGTGGTGCCTCTTTGTGTCTGCCACAGTAGTGGGCTCAACCAATGTTTTGTAATTTTCTAGGAGAATGTACCATTATTTGGCCTTGCTACTTACTAATGTTAATAAAGGTGTAGACTTTTGAAGTCACGTGTTAGATTGTGGTCCTGTGTCTTCCAGCCTTGCAGATGATTTCTCAATAATGAGAAATATAAACCATTAACCACAAGAGTTGCTTTTAACTGTCCTCTGGGACCTCAACAAATTTTGTGTTGAACCTGATGATCTTATTTCTAACATTTAAAAATGAATTTTCTGTCCAGTGGGTGAGACCCAGTGGTTGAGCGTCAACCCATGCACCAAGATGTCGCAGGTTTGATTCGCGGTCAGGATACATGTCCAGGTTGTGGGCCCAATCCCCAGTGGGGGGCATTCAGGAGGCGACCAATTTATGTTCTCTCTCATTGATGTTTCTCTCTCTCTCTTCCTAAAAACTCAATAAAAATATGTTTTAAAAAATAAAATAAATGAATAGGAATCTTTTGATATTCTGCTTCTGCAGGCATCTTTAAATAACCAGAGAAAAATCCCATTTCCATCTTGTCATTTTTTTAAGAATTTAATTTTATTTTTTTTTGCAATACCAGTAGATTTATTCTTTTTCAATTAAACTTGACAACTTATTCACTGAACGATTTTCTCTATCATTGCACCCTGAACATTTCCTAGGCATTACTTTTCTTCAAGCTGAAATATTTTACTGAGGGTCTTCAGCAATGAATATTTTTTGGGTTTTATTTTCACCTTTCATTTTATTTTATTTTTTAAATTAATTTATTAATTTTTGTAACAGATGTTTCTTCTTTCCCCCCACTGATTCCCCCCTCCCCATCCTCCCGGCCTTGTGCCCAGATTTGTTGTCCAAGACCATTGTTCATGCACACATGCATATAAGTTCTGTGGTTTATCTCTCCCCCACCACCACTTCTTCTGGGGATTGTCAGTCTGTACCCCACTTCCACCTCTCTGAGACTACCCCATTACTCAGACTGTTATGTTCATTATATTCCACAAATAAGTGAGATCATATGATACTTGTCTTTCTCTGTTTGGCTTGTTTTGCTTAGGATGATGCTTTCAAGGTACCTCCATGTCATCTCAAAAGATAAGAGATCTTCTTTCTTACAGCTGCATAGTACTCCATTGTGTATATGTACCACTACTTTTTTATCCATTTGTCTACTGATGGACATTTGGGCTGTTTGCAGATCTTAGCTATTGTAAATAGTGCTGCTATGAACATGGGGGTACATATATTCTTTCTGATTGGTGTTTCAGGCTTCTTAGGGTATATTCCTAGAAATGGGATCATTGGGTCAAATGGAAGTTCAATTTTTAATTTTTTGAGGTAACACCATAATGTTTTCCATAGTGGCTGCACCAGTCTGCTTTCCCACCAGCAGTGTACTAGAGTCCCCTTTTCTCCATACCCTCGCCAACACTTGTTGTTTGATGATTTGTTGATGGCCACCATTCTGACGGGTGTGAGGTGATACCTCATTGTTGTTTTAATTTGCATCTCTCTGATGATTAGTGATATTGTGAATTTCTTCATATGTCTCTTAGCCATTTGTATGTCCTGTTTGGAGAGGTGTCTATTTAGTTCCTCTGCCCATTTTTTATTGGGTTCTTTGTCTTCCTTTTGTGGAGTTGTATGAGCACTCTATATATATTGGAAATTAACCCCTTATCTGATGTATCATTGGGTTGCTGTTCCATTTTGATGATTGTATCTTTTGCTGTGCAGAAGCTTTTGAGTTTGATGTAGTCCCATGTGTTCATTTTCTCCTTGGTTTCTGTTGTCTTAGGTGATGTATCAGTAAAAATTCTGCTGAGTATGATGTCTGAAATTTTGTTGCCTACAATTTCTTCTAGGATTTTTATGAATTCATGGATCACATTTAAGTCTTTTACCCATTTTGAGTGTATTCTTGTGTATGGTATAAGTTGATGGTCTAGTTTCATTTTTTTGCATGTAGTTGTCCAATTTTTCCAACACCATTTATTAAAGAGGTTGTCTTTACTCCACTGTATGCTCTTGCCACCGTTGTCAAATACTAATTGAGCATATTGCCTTCGGTTCATTATTGAGTTCTCTGTTCTGTGCCACTATGCCTGACCTTGTGCCAGTACCAGACTGTTTTTTTTTTTGTTTTGTTTTGTTTTGTTTTATCCTCACTTGAGGACATTTTTCCATTTTTTGTACAGATAGAGTGGGAGGGAGAGAGAGGAAGAGAGAGAGAAAAACATTGACGTGAAAGGGACACATCGAGTGGCTGCCACCCGCACAACCAACCAGGGCCGGGGACAAATTGCAAGCGAAGTACGTGCCCTTAGCGGGAACTGAACCTGGGTCTCTCCGGACCACAGGCCGATGCTCTAACCGCTGAGCCAAACCGGCCAGGGCAGTACCAGACTGTTTTGATTACAGTGGCTTTGTAGTATAACCTGAAATCTAGTAATGTGACCCCTCCTACTTTGTTCTTCTTTTTCAAGATTGCTGTGGCTATTCGAGGTCTTTTTTGGTTCCATATGAACTTTTGTAGTATTTGTTCTAGTTCTGTGAAATATGTCGTTGGTATTTTGATGGCGATTGCATTGAGTCTATAGATTGCTTTGGGTAGTATGGACATTTTAATGATGTTAATTCTTGCAATCCCTGAACAAGGTATGTGCTTCCATTATTATATCTTCCTCTATTTCTGTTTTCAATGACCTATAGTTTTCTGCGAATAGGTCCTTTATTTCTTTGGTTAAGTTTATTCCTAGGTATCTTAGTTTTTTTGCTGCAATGGTAAATGGGATTGTTTTCTTAGTTTCTCTTTCTATGAGTTCATCATTGTTGTGTAAGAATGCCATTGATTTCTTGACATTAATTTTGTATCCTGCTATTTTGCCAAATTCATTTATTAAGTCTAGTAGATTTTTGATGGAGTCTTTGGGGTTTTCTATGTATAGTATCATATCATCTACAAATAATAAGTTTCACTTCCTCCTTTCTAATTAGGATCGCTTTTATTTTTTTCTTCCTGTCTGATTACTGTGGCTCAGACTTCCAGTACTATGTTAAATAAGAGTGGTGAAAGTGGGCATCCCTGTCTTGTTCCTGTTCTAAAGGAAAATGCTTTTAGTTTTTGCCCATTGAGTATGATGGTGGCTGTAGGTCTTTCATATATGGCCTTTATTATGTCGAGATATGATTGCTCTAGTCCCACATTCCTGAGCATTTTTATCAAAAATGGATGCTGGGTTTTGTCAAAGGCTTTTTCAGCATCTATTGATATGATCATGTGGTTTTTATTCTTTACATTATTTATCTCTTCATTTATAAATGGTGTATCACATTTATTGATTTGCGAATATTGTACCCGCCTTGCATCCCTTGGATGAATCCCACTTGGTCATGGTGAATAATTTTTTTGATGTATTGCTGGATCCGATTTGCTAGTATTTTGTTCAGGAATTTGGCGTCTATGTTCATCAGGGATATTGGCCTGTAGTTTTCTTTCTTTGGAATTTTTTGGAATTTCTTTTATGGGTTTGGAATTAGAATTATACTGGCCTCATAGAACAAGTTTGGAAGTCTTCCTTCTTCTTGAATTTTTGGAATAGTTTGAGGAGAATGATTGTTAGTTCTTTTTTGAATGTTCAGTAAAACTCCCCCGTGAAGCCATCTGGGCCTGGGCTTTTGTTTGCTGGGAGAGTCTTGATTACATCTTCAATTTCGTTAGTTGTTATTGGTCTGTTCAAGTTTTCTATCTTTTCTTGGTCCAGTTTTGGGAGACTATGTATTTCCAGAAATTTGTCCATTTTGCTTAGATTGTCCAATTTGTTGCCGTATAATTGTTCATAATAGTTGTTAATGATCTTTTGTATTTTTGTGGTGAAGTATATTTACTTCTCCTCTTTCATTCCTGATTATGTGTATTTGGGTTCTCTCTCTTTGTTTCTTGGTGAGTCTAGCTAAGAGTCCATCAATCTTGTTTATCTTTTTGAAAAACCAGCTCTTTGTTTCATTGTTCCTTCAAATTGTTTTTTGAATTCTATGTCATTTATTTCTGCTCTGATCTTTACTATTTCCTTCCTTCTACTTGCTCTGGGGTTTTATTTTTGTTTGCTTTCTAGTTCTTTAAGTTGTGAGGTTAGATAGTCTATTAGAGATTTTTCTTGTTTTTTGGAGGTAGGTCTGTAGTGCTATAAACTCCCCTCTCAGAACTGCTTTCACTGTATCCCATAGATTTTGTGTTGTTGTGTGTTCATTTTCATTGATTTCCAGGAAGTTTTTAATTTCTTCCTTGATCTCCTTGGTAACCCATTTGTTGTTTAATAACATGCTATTTAGCCTCCATGTTTTCAAATGTCTTTGCATGTTCTTGTTGCAATTGATTTCTAGTTTCATGCTATTGTGATCTGAGAAGATGCTTGATATAATTTCAATTATCTTGAACTTGTAGCGACTCAGTTTGTGTCCTAACATATGGTCTATCTTTGTGAATGTCCCATGTGCGCTTGAGAAGAATGTGGATTCTGTCATTTTGGTGTGTATTTCTCTGTAGATATGTATTAAATCCATTTGGTCTAGTGCTTCATTTAGAGTCTCTGTTTCCTTGATAATTTTTTGTCTAGAGGATCTATGCACTGAAGTCAGCGGGGTGTTGATGTCCCCTGCTATGATTGTATTGCTATCGATTTCTTCTTTGAAGTCTTCCAAAATATTTTTAATATATATTGGTGCTCCTATATGGGGTACATGTATGTTTATCAAGGTTATATCTTGCTGTTGAATAGATCCTTTCAATATTATATAGTGGCCTTTTTTGTCTCTAGTTATGGCCTTCATTTTGATATCTATTATATCAGATATGAGTGTTGCTACCCCAGCTTTTTTTTCCTTTCCTTTTGCTTGGAAGATTTTTTTTCATCTCTTCACTTTCAACCTATGCAAGTCTTTTGTTGTGAGGTGGGTCTCCTGTAAACAACATATATGAGTCATGCTTTCTTATTCAATCAGCTACTCTGTGTCTTTTTATCGGAGCATTCAATCCATTTACATTTAAGGTGATTATTGATATGTACTAATTTACTGCCATTTTTGTTTAGTGTGGTTATATTTTTCTTCCTATTTCTCCTGCCAATTACAGAAGTCATTTTAACATTTCTAGCAGTACTGGTTTCATGCTAATGTATTCCCTTAGACTTTTTTTGTCTGGGAAGCTCTCTATTTGACCTTCTATTTTGAATGATAGCCTCGCTGGTTGAGTACTCTTGTATTCAGATCCTTGTTTTTCATGACCTTGATTACCTCATGCTCCTCCCTTTTGGCCTGTAATGTTTCTGTTGAGAAGTTAGCTGAGAGCCTTATGGGTTTTCCTTTGTAGGTAACCTGTTGCTTATCTCTTGCTGCTTTTAGGATTCTCTCTTTGTCTTTAATTTTTGGCAGTTTGATTACTATGTGTCTTGGTGTGGGCCTCTTTGGGTTCTTCTTACTTGGTGCTCTCCGTGCTTCTTGAACTTGAATGCCTTCTTCCTTCACCAAATTAGGGAAGTTTTCTGTCAGTATTTCTTCAAATATATTCTCTACCCCTTGCTCATTTTCTTCATCATCAGGGACTCCTATGATGTGAATATTATTATGTTTCCAGTTGTCCCACAGTTCTCTTAAGCTGCCTTCCTGTTTTTTAATTGTTTTTTCCTTTTGGTTTTCTGAATGGTTGGTTTTTTTTCTACTCTGTCTTCAAATTCACTGATCTGGTCCTCTGCTTTCTTTACTCTTCTGTTTAGAACTTCCAGTGTATTCTTTATTTCTGATATGTCAGTCTTCATTTCTTCTTGGTGGTTTTTAATTTCCAACTGGTTAATTTTGTACATTTCTAGGTCTTCGCTCATGGTGCTCATGTCCTTATACATGCTGTTGAGCTTCCTCAAGATCATGGCTCTGAATTCTAGTTCTGTTAACTTGCTTAATTGTACCTCATTTATCTCATCTTAGGTAGAGGTCTCTTGTTCTTTTATTTGGCTTTTGTTTCTGTGTTTCACCATTTTGGCTATCACAGTAGGCTTTGGAGCCTGCCAAATTTTCTCTGTGGGTGTTGGTGTTCTGCTGTTTGTGGCTCTCTCTCCTGGGTTTGAATGAGCCAGGGAGGACCCAAGTTAAATACCACTGTCAACTCTTACTTTTCTGGTTATAGTTGCTAGCCCAGCGAATGGTAGTTATCCTCTAGTATTTTTGCCTGAAGGCTATTAGTAGAGGTCACCTGAAGAACCTTGGTTTCTGAGTTGACTGAAAAACTCCCTCAGGTGTTTAGCATAAGGCCATTTCCAGAGGTTGGAGCAGATGCTGCTTGGTAATGGGCCTCAATTTTCATTTCAATGGCCACCAGGTGGGTTTGAATCTCCCAGGGAGGGGCAGCTGCTTCTCCTCAGAGCCTTAGGAAGGACTAAGATGACACTGTCCTGTGTGGCCACAACTCAGCAAAAGCACTGAGCGCCCTACAAATCCTGAGTGTCTTCATACAGTTCCAGTCCAGTCCACCCTCCCTCTGATGGAGCCCAAGGTGAGTGGCTGTGGCTGTTTTAGCCTCTGTCCCGGCTCTGTGCTATGGAGCTGCTTGGGAGTTTAACTGGAGGATGTTGCTCACAGCTAAGGCAACTGTTGACTGTGGGCTCCCAGCCGTCCTCTCAGGTCTTCGCAATCCTACCAGGATTGAGTCAAGAGTCTCTGGTTATATGGTTCTCCAAGCTGCTCTTCTGTTGCTTTTTCCTGATGATTTGTCTTTATTTTCATTGTAATTCCAGTTTGGCCTGGGAGAATGTCTGTGTAGCTTCCATTCATTCTGCCACCATTTTGGAATCTCTGGTTTTTGTTTTTTAATCTGTCCTCATTTTTTAATGATGATTACCTGTGCATAAAATTCTAATTGTGTAGTTATATCACCTCAGCACTTTTGAAAGTTTGTTTTTACTATCACTGAAAAGTCCACTATCACCTAATTGTCTTTATTAGTAGATAACCCATTATTATCTCTGGGAGGATTTAAAAGATTTTCTTAAATGTTGACATTCTACAGCTTCAGTACTGTGTGCATTTCTCTTTATTTTTGCTGTTCAATACTTAGAAAGTTGCCCACTCCCTCTTCAAGTATCACTGGTGGCATATAGCACTAATGCCAGGACACCCATCCAGTGCACAGGCCACACTAGATTGTCAAAAGTCAATGAAAGGAAGATTTTGTAATTACAGATTCCACAGAGTGCAGTCCTATTGAACTGAAAATAGTTCAGGCTAGGAGGATCACAAAGGAGGCCATGGGAAGGGAGGGAGGTAGAAAGAGTGTTCCACAGATGCCACAAAATCTATCGTAAGATTTGGTGCAGAGTATAGATCCTGAAAAGGGCCCTTGCTTCCTGGTTGGTTTTCAGCAATGTAGAAATGGGCCCATCAGTGCCTCTCATAAGGGGGGATAGAAACCTAGGGCCACCAGGCTAATTCTGTGAGAGGACATTACCTGACTTAAAAACTAGATAATTGATAATGCAATTGTTTTTACACGAGCATCTTCATCCTATTCCTCAGTCTTTCCACTACCCTGAAATGTATGTTCGATATTTCATTGCTTTAAAAGACATAGTCTTAACCCATATGCCTATATCCCAAAATACTACATTATTAATTATTTATTTTTAAGATTTATAAAAATGGTAGAGTGTGAATAAAGTCCATTATCAGTAAATATGTTTTTCAAGATTCATCCTCTAGTGGGGTATAATTGCTATTTATTCATTTTTATTGCTGTATAATGTTCCATTGCATCCATATATCACAAATGGTTTATGTATTATATTAGTCTGTTTGGGCTATCATAACAAAAACCACAGACTGGGGTGCTTAAACAACAGAAAATTATTTTCTCACAGTTCTGAAGGCTAGAGTCCAAGATCAAGGTGCTAGACCGGTGGGTTCCTGGTGAGATCTTTCCTCCTGGCTTGCAGATGGCTGTCTTCTCACTCTCTGTCCTCACATGGGCTTTGTCTATACAAGCACCCTCCTCATGGCTCTTCCTCTTCTAAACCATCCTACTGGATTAGAGCCCCACACTTATAACCTTATTTAACCTAACATCCTACTAAAGGCCCTATCTCCAAATACAGACATATTGAGGGATAAGGCCTCAACAGACAGATTTGGGGGGAAACACAATTCAGTCTATGACATATATTTTCCTGTTGAAGGACACTAGAGTTGTTCCCAGGTTTTTGCATTTATAGTCAATGCTTCTATGAATATATATATATATATATATATATATATATATATATAAAATCTTGGGACTCATGAGTAAGAGTTTCTCTAAATCACATAAATAGAAGTGTTTTCTAAATCTGAACATGTAAATTTTCAGATTCCGAAACTGGCACCAAAGTATTTCCCAACATGGTTGTATCAACTTTTACTCCCACCAGAAGTGTCTATGTATTTCCAAGGGTCCACGTCCTTAATGCCAGTAGTTATTATCAAACACCTTAATTTTTACCAGTCTAGTAAGTAGAAATGTTATCTTATCAAGGACATTGACATTATTTCATTAATTATACAGAATTTTGATCAATTTATTCATAATTTGTGTCCTATTTCCTGTAAAATTTCTATTTCATGCTATTCTCCATTTTTGTGCTGGCATGATGTTTAAAAACTATATTAGCAGACATTTTATGTGCATTTTAGATACAAAATCTTTGTTGATTATACATGTTGCAAATATATGCTTGTAGCTTCTATCTTGTGATTTCATTTACTTTTGATAGACCAGAGTTTTAAATTTTAATGCAGTCGAATTCATCAATTTTTTCCCTCTAACTTTAGTGTTTTTTGTATCTTCTTCAAGATTCTTCTCAGCCCAAAGATCATAAAAATACTTTCCATTTATTGCTGTATTCCCTAAGCCCTTTATTTCAACCGCACTGTAAAAAATAAATAAAATTTTAAAAATACTTGATTTTAAACTTCAAAACATCCTTCACTGACTTGTATCTTAAATGTTTTAAATAAAGCACATAAATTGGCAATTTGGATAAAAACAAATTTAGTGAGAGGAGAGCACAGGGATATTGGTCCAAGAAACATGCCCAAGAGAATTAATTAATAATCAGTTTCCTCGCCCAACATTTTCTGGGGAGGCCATTTCATCTGAGAAGACAAGTCCCTCTGAAGGCAGAGGTAGAAGAGAATAGAGATGATGGGGTCATGGGATAAGGAGACAGAGTAACCTCCCCCAGGACAGGGCTCTGCCACACAGTTGGCCCCAGGGACAAGGAGGCTAGGCATGGCAGGTCTCCCTTAGGTGGCTCTTTCAATATGTATTTTCTCCAGATTCCTGCTGCTTTCATCTTTGCTCCCAGACCCTAGCAGCAGTGAATGAACACCTGAGCATCTAGACCTAAGAACTCAGTCTGACGACTGCTCCAAAGCTGGATGGGCTCTTTACCTGGGAAACCATATAGCAGAAGCAGTTGCTCCTAATTCTCCACAGGTGTGAGAGTAGGAAAACCATCTTCTTGCTTCATAGCAACTACTCAGGGATTGTATGAGCTCCCTGTCTGTGTCTACTGCATCACTAAAGAAGACCTGCATAGGAACAGAAGGCACAAAATGGTCCTGATACCTATCTTGGTCTGACTCCTCAGACGCTTAACGCAACTTAGCAGAAATCAAACCTACTGGATGCTGGTAGTAAATCCCTATCTTCCTTCTTCATTTCTACAGGAACATTCCTGATGTTAACACAATCCCAGAGCAGTCTGCATGGTCAGCCCGTAGGGCTTCTCACCACCTGAGGTAAGAGCAGTAATTCTCTTTCAGGGAAGTATACAGCCTCTAGGAATGTTGAGTTGAGAAACAAAGCCCAAGAACTGAGCTACTCTGTCTTTCATCTTCTCTAGGGCTTTGGGCTCTATAGTCCTTCCCAATACTCTAATTCTTGGTGTTTTAAACATGAAGAAGAATCAATGAAGATGATGAGTATGTGCTACATGCCAGGCTTGGGTATCTGTTTCCTGACAAAGTATCAGTACCTACCTTTAAAGCCCATGGACTTTGCTGGCCACCGGTGAGGTGTTTTTGCACCTAACACATGCCTCCAAAGATCCATCTAAGAGCAGATGATATGCCTGTTGTATCCTCTAATACCTTTTTATCATTAAAATCTTGTGGACTCAGAAGAGGCCAATCGAAATCAGCAAAATGTCGAGATACATACATACTATCTTGTTGCTTACACCTTTCACCGTTTTTTCAAACATTAACACGTGATATTCCTGGGAAAAGCCTCATCTGCTACTATACTTTTGAGTCCTCACATTTTATTATAACCTGTTTTTAAAAAGAACCTACGTTTGCATTGATCCTAAAGGATTAACTCTCAAAGCAACAGCAACTCAAACAGCACCATCCTCTAGTTTCAGACAGTCTAGAATTCTTCTCTCCCAGGCACATGGAGAATGTGAAGCAGGTCAAGAGAGGTGACTAAAGTGAACACATTTTAGCTTGTGAGGCTTGTATTTACAGCCTTGAGTGATGACAACAGATAGACATAAATTATATGGGAAAAGAAATGGAAGTGCTCTATTGAAATCTATTTTTGTACCTGTTTTGGAATTTCATATTCATAGCAGGTCTAGGCAGAACACAACTGGGTATCTACATCATTAGTCTAACATTATAAGATAGGTCCAAGGACAATCAAGGACATGGGTGCCAGGATATTGCTTTTTATAAAGAGAGATGATTTAATCTTTCTGGAAAGACACATGGTCATATTTGATGACTGAATAATATTTTTATGCAGTGATCTCTCAATGTTTGGCTATTGCTATCTACATGCTTTTTATTTAGATGGTTCTTTATCAAGATATAATTAAAAGAATCAGAAACTGAGAGATCAAGAGGTAAAATCAGTTCCCAGTGGGAAAAGTATTATCTCATTGGATTCATGTTGGCCACTTCACGGGCATTTGATATTACAAAACTAAGGAACCATTTTAGCAAAATTTCACCAAGAATCCAATTGGTTCTAGGTAACTGAAGAAACAGCACAGAATGGAGCACTGGAACTCCACCCTGGGAAGTGGGTTCATATTGATGGGGATTCTGAAGGACAGTGGCTCTCCTGGGCTACTCAGTGCCACAGTCGCAGTTCTGTACATGTTGGCTCTGACCAGCAATGGCCTGCTGCTCCTGGTCATCACAATGGATGCCCAGCTCCATGTGCCCATGTACCTCCTGCTTGGGCAGCTCTCACTCATGGACCTCCTCTTCACGTCTGTGGTCACACCCAAGGCTCTCGTGGATTTTCTTAGCAGCGACAACACCATCTCCTTCGGGGGCTGTGCCCTTCAGATGTTTCTGGCACTGACGCTGGGTGGTGCAGAGGACCTCCTCCTGGCCTTCATGGCCTATGACAGGTATGTGGCCATCTGTCATCCCCTGAACTACATGGTTCTCATGAGTACGAGGGTCTGCTGGCTCATGGTGGCCACATCCTGGAGCCTGGCATCCCTGAGTGCTCTAGGACATACACTGTATACCATGCACTTCCCCTTCTGCATGTCCCGGAAAATAAGGCACCTGCTTTGTGAGATCCCACCTCTGCTAAAGTTGGCCTGTGCAGATACCTCCAGATATGAGCTCATGGTGTATGTGATGGGTGTGACCTTCCTGTTACCAGCTCTTGCTGCTATCCTTGCCTCCTACACACTAATCCTAATTACTGTGCTCCACATGCCCTCAAAGCAGGGGAAGCAGAAAGCCCTAGTCACCTGTTCTTCCCACCTGACTGTGGTCGGGATGTTCTATGGAGCTGCCACGTTCATGTATGTCCTGCCCAGTTCCCTACACAGCCCCAAGCAGGACAACATCATCTCTGTTTTCTACACAATTGTCACTCCAGCCCTGAACCCCCTCATCTACAGCCTGAGGAATAAGGAGGTCATGGGGGCCTTGAGGAGGGTCCTGGGAAAATACATGCTGCGGACACACCCCACCTTCTAGGGAGAGGTCATGACTTTATTCTGAAAATTTTTCCTCAAACTCAGAAGATTTCTGCTAGAGTCAAATACTCATGATACAAACTCTCCAGTGCAAAGCATGACTTTGACTTGTCAAATGCTTTTTCAAATCTTCTTTCCATGAGATTATTTATATGGTATGAGTCACCCTATTGAAAAGTTACTATGTATTTTCCCAGTTAGCTATTTGAGTTAAAAATAGCTAGGGGAGCCCTGGCCGGTTTGGTTCAGTGGTTAGAACATCCACCTGCGGTCCGGAGAGACCCGTGTTCGGTTCCCGCTAAGGGCATGTACCTCGGTTGCAGTTTGTCCCCTGCCCTGGTTGGGTTGTGCGGGTGGCAGCCACTCGACGTGTCCCTTTTACATTGATGTTTCTCTCTCTCTCTCATCCTCACACTCTATCTGAACAACAACAACAACAAAAAAATGAAAAAAAAAAAGTGAGGATAAAGAAAATAGCTAGGGGACTTTTCCAACTGGCACATGACATCTTACCTTGGGAGTCCAAACAGACCAACATTGGAGTGCAGGGAAAGAAAGTTTCAAGTGGAGGCCTAAGCAAGACTTTTACATCAGAGGAGGAAACCTTGAGATTTGCACAGATTTTAGACCAAATGACCTTGTTAGAGACCATGTAGGCAGCCTAGTTTAATGCCCAAATGAGTAGTAGTTTGCATGTATTTGCTTCATGTTCCCTCCTCCTTTTTCCAAACATCAGCCATTATGGAAACTTCCCCACATGGGCACTCTCACGGGTGTTTGGAGATTTCATTTACTACTTTAAATCCAAATATTACTGAAATGAATAAAATAGAAAGTTCAGGCAGCTCATCAGCAAGGTCCATGTTAAACAACTATGCTTATTCCTTGTCATAAATAAACACAAATACAAAACAAAACTGATTTTCCCTTATCTTATGGTTGTGTTAAAACATCCCTACAATTACAAAGGGTTAATGTGCTTGGTATGTGTGGATCTGTGAGTCTGCGTGTTTGTGCTAAAAAGGAGAGGTCGGCATATAAATTAATTTCCTAGTAGCTTAAATATGCTGTGTACTACCATTTGTTTATAAGTCTGGAAATATTTAAACAAAAGCTGTGAGTTGTTGTGAAGCTTCAAAATAACATGAGTTATCTAAATGGCAGTATTTTTTAGAACTTTGCATTTTTTTGCAAATTTGCTAACACTTCCTTTTTTTTCTATAATAGAACATCACTCTATCTTCAACACTAAAATACGTTCTTTTTAAAATATTAATAGCATTAAGAACACTAGAAGTAAGCAAAAACCAACTAAATCTCCTTACCCAGAGTTCATCTCTACACATATTTAGATTCATTTCCTCCCCCTTTTTAATGCAGGCGTGCATTTTACTGAGTTGATTTGTACATGTAGAATTTTTTTTTATTAATAATATATAGTGATGTTCCCCCTACATTATATGGTGTCAGTATAGAGCAGTGACAAAGAACCTGGGGTCAGTTGTCAGAGTACCGAGCTTTGATTTTAATATACCCCTGCTTACTTATACAGCAGTCCCCCACCCCTACCTACACTTCTGCTTTCTGCAGCTTCAGACACCCAATGTTCATCATGGTTATAATATTAAATGAAAAATTCCAGAAATAATCCATAAGTTCTAAACTGAACACCATTCTGAGGAGCATGATGAACCCTCATGCTGGTCTTCCCAGGATCTGAAACACGCCTTCCTCCAGCGTCTCCATGCTTTGGACACTGGGACCAGCTATTCTCCTAGTAGCCACCTGTTGTCAGAGTGACTGTCTGGTATGCATGCTTGTGTTTGAGATCCTCCTTTTACGTCGTTACAGCCCCAAAGCGTAGGAGTAGCAATGCTGGCGATTTGAATATGCCAAAGAGAAGCTGAAAAATGCTTCCTCTAAGTGAAAAGGGGAAAGTTCTCGACTTAAGGCGTATTTTCATCTCACAGCATCACAAGAAGGAGGGTGAGTACAGTACAATAAGATAGGATTTTGAGAGAGGGACCACATTCACATAGTAATTTTTATAGCTTATTGTTCCATTTTATTAATAGTTACTGTTGTTAATCTCTTTTTGTGCCTAATTTACAGGGTTTGGTACAATCCACAGTTTCAGATATTCACTGGAGGTCGTATCGCCCAGTAATAGGGAGGGGACTACTGTATATAACTGAGCAAGTTACTTATTCACTCTGTACCTCAGTCTGTACATCTACGCAGTAACAGTAAAACCTGCTTCATAGTTGTTATGAGGATTAAATAATTTAGTAAATATAAATGTAAGGCATTTTAGAACCCTGTCCTGGCTAGCTGGCTCAGTTGGTTGGAGCATTGTCCTGTACACCAAAAGGTTGCAGGTTTGATTCCCGGTCAGGGCATATACCTAGGTTGTGGGTTCAATCTCTGGTCAGGGTACAAATGGGAGGCAACCTATCAATGTTCCTCTCTCACATCTCTCTCTCTCTTTCCCCCTCCCTCTTCTCTATCTAAAATGAATAAAAACATATCCTCAGGTGAGGATTAAAAAATAGAACAGCACCTGGCATATAATGAATATTTAATAAATCTTAACTCCTATATGATAAATAGCCTTAAAAACACTTTTATGTGCTAACATAATGTTACATCACATAGTTGCTTTGTAATAGAATTTGCTATTTCATCACTATTATAAATTTAATGATGTTGTGAGTGTATGTGTGTGCATAAAAACAATGTTAATCTCTTAGGTGTGTGACTAATTTTTTTCCCTTAGAATAAATTTTTATGAGTGAAATTATTAAAACCAAGGGCAAAATTTTTTAATAGTCTTAATATAAAAAGATATTGATTTTTTAAAAATGTTAAGCATTTTGCATTTTTACCAGCAATATGTAAGTGTATTTAACCCACCGCACCTTTCCATGTTAAATTTAACAAATAAATAGTCTTTACTTTTTTATTAGGTTTAACATTTAAAGCTATTGTTTTAATTTGAATAATTAATTTATTTAGATTTTTCTTATTGAGTTGTTGGAGTTCTTTACAGACTAGGAATACCAATACAGTACTTTGTTATATTTATGGTAATAACGTTTTTCCAAATGCATTTGTTATTGTATTTTTTAGTATCTCCAGGGTAAGGATTTTAGACAGAGAAGTATTAAAGATATTTTTGTTGTGAAATATATCCATTTGTTTCTTCTTATTTCTTTCAGTGATTTTACTGTTAGGATGTAATTTTCTACTCTACCTTTTGATAACAATTTATATATTTTATTTGTTGTAATCATTTTATAATTTGCAGTCAAGTTTTATAGTAACTTTCTCATTTGTCTTGATATGGTAAGGTTTTTAACTTAGTTTTCATAAAGTTGCTACTTTCCTACTGCTATTTTAAAATAACCTACCCTTTTTCTGTTCATTTCTTCTCTTTTCATCATTACATATTATGGTCTTATAAATATAATATTAAGCTACATTTCTTGGCTATTCAGTTCTAGCTTCCTTCTATGTACTCTTTCGGAAGATATATGATTCTATTATCTACTTCATAAAGGCTCACTGGTAATTTCATTGTGAATATAGTCAACTAATAATTTCATATGTAATTGGGGCATTTTTTTTTTTTTTTTTTTTGCAATACTCAGCCACGCCTCCCAGAACACAGTACAGTGCTGCACTCTTGAACCCAGTCCCAGTGTCTTTCTTAAAATGACTATTTCACATCCGTAGTCTCAGCCGATGACCTTACTCCATCCCTCACTTGGAATAGGAGGGAAAGTATGGGCTGAGAAGTGGAAGGGAGGGAGATCGGAGAGGGCAGCCTCCCACCTTCACCTCTTCACACCTCCCGTGCCTGTCCCTGCACATGCCTGGCTTCCCCCCCTACAGCTGTCTGTCAAAGGCTGACTGCTCCACCACCACTCTGGATCCCAAACTCACTCCCCTGCCAAAGGATTTGCTCCTGCAGAATCCCTTTAATCTGAAACCACTTTCTTTGTTTCTTCTGGATCATTAACATAGGGATACAAGTGTGCTCATATTGTGCCAACATAAAGACAGTCGCTGACCCATTTTTTCAACTTCTCTTCAGAGAAAAAACAATCTCAAAAGATATGTCTATGCCCACTTTCTCCTCTGCGGGTTTTTTATTCGCATTTTAACCTCCTCCCAATCAAGCTCTGATCTCTTTCCATAGATCTGTTCTTTGTCAAAGTCATCATTGATATTCCAAATCAAGTGGTCATTTCTATATTTTTTTGTATACCTTTTAGCATGAGTGACACAGTTGACACTTCCTTTCTCTTGAAATTTTTCTTCTCTTGGCTCCCAGATATTTTAGAGACCTAATGGTTAAAAACAAAGTCCTAATGTCAGGCAGCCCACTCCAGACTCATGTCCCTCTTGTTTCCCATGATTTATGAGGGACATATGACTGAACTTCAATAAATAGAATGTGAGCAGATATGATGTGTGCTGTTCCTAAACCACAAAACTTACCAGTGACGACCTTTCTTCCTTCATCTTTCTGGTTGTTGGCTGCAGGATGACCCTGAACACTTCGAATAGCAGAACTATTTGGATCCACAAACCTGCCACTCTATCCCTCAACTAGAATGTATATATGTGAAACATACACTTCTACCTGTTAAGCCACTAGCGAGATGTATCTGTTAGAGCAGGGGTCAGCAAACATTGCCCTGGGCCATGTTTGTATTGTTTACCAAGTGTCATTGGAACACATCCATTTTTGTGTGGTCTGTATGGTCTGTGAGTATTTTCTCACTACAATGACAGAGGAGAGAAGTTGCAATGGAAACAGTATGGCAACAAAGCCTAAACTACTTATCTGCCCCACCCCTTTTTTGTTAAATCCTCACCTGAGGATATCTTTCCATTTATTTTCAGATAGAGTGGGAGGAAAGAAGGGAGGGTGGAAGGAAGGGAGACAGAGAGACACAGAGACAGAGCGACATAGAGAGAAACATCATGTGAGAGGGACACATCAACTAGTTGCCTCCTGCACAACCCCAACCAGGGCTGGGAACTGAACCGCAACCAAGGTATGAGCCCTTGACCCGAATCAAATCCATGACTCTCTGGTCTGACGGCCTACGCTCTAACCGCTGAGCCGAACTGGCCAGGGCTATTATCTGGCACTTTAAACAAAAAGTTTGCCGAATCCTATGTTACAGTAACTAGTGTTACCTTATATAAAGAAAAGTAGAACTAAAACTAGAAGATAACATAGGAGAACATTTATTACGTTGGGGGTGAGGAAGCCTCTCTTAGTAAAAAAAAAAAAAAAAAATCTATGTATGTACTCCTCCCCACTTCTTTTCTGCCTTCCTGCCTCTTACACCACCAGGCCGTTACCTGGGGTAGAGGTGGAAGGGATAGCTGCGGGGATGTTCCTGGAAGGGAGAACGCTTGGTGGTGTCCTAAGGGTTTTAAAGGTGGATATTTTAGGGAAGGTCCCAGGGAAAGATCTCAATAGAGAATTCAGCAGCTTTCCAGTTGTGTCCTTTCAGGGTCTAGCTCTCCATGGATTGATTGGTCGCGGCCAGGGCAGGGGGTCATTATCCAATGCAGTCGGTCCTGAGGTCAGCCATGGTGTTTCTTGTCTGGTTTTGCTGCCTTTCTGGGCCTGGAGCTGAAATACAACTGATGTTGTAGACCAACGAGACAGACCAGACTCAGACTCCGAACTGGGTTCAAATTAGGAGAGCTTTCTTAGCCATGCAGCGACTGTCCCATCCTACTCAGAGGAGAGAGCAGCCCCGAGCTCAGGGGGAGGGTTGCTTATATAGTTGTCTTAGCCCCTGTTAAGGAATTTGGATTAAGGGTATGCGAGCAAGCAAGCACATACAGAAGCAGATATTTGCAGTTAGCTGTTATGCCTGAGGGAACAATCAGTTTCTGTGTACACAAAGCAATGGTTATCTATACAATGCAGTGGTTATCTATTAGTAGATAGTTCTTGCCATTCCCTTAAAATCCAGGGGGCAAGGTCATGTGTTTGTCCTTTACATTCCCCACTGGTCTGAGGGTTAAATCAAATCTTTGATTCTAAAATGTCTTCAATTTCTTCCATTGTAGCTAGCCCCTGATATGGAGTGCTAAGAACCATGAGCTTAGCAACCTGTACTTTTTCTCTAAAAAATTGCATTAAGCGATTAATTAGGATTGGGTCACAAGTTAATATTAATAGGAGGAGGAGTAACGGGCTCACAAGGCCAATGATAAGAGTAGTGAACCATGGGGACCAATTAAAGAGGTTCTCATACCAATTCTTATAGGTGGATAGAGCCTGTTCTCGTTCATCTAGTCACTATCTAACTAATTTTATGCTTTCTCTAATAATACCAGATTGGTTAGCATAAAAGCAACAGGTTTCTCCTAAAGCCAAACAGAGAAGAAATAAACCTGTGGAATAATGTTAGCAAGAATACATAAGTCTTTGGTTCCAATGGGAAAGATGCAGGGAGTCAGTCCTGAGGAGAAAGCAAACCAAGTCCCGGGGGGAGCAGTTGGGGCCCAAGTTTCTTGTGATGAGGGGCATAATGGGGTTAGGGTGGTAGCATCCCCACATGAGTCCACATAAGGGGAAGAGCTTAGGTCATAGTTGCCGATGATGAAGCATGTCCCCTGTCCTTGAAGGACTCCGAGGGTCAGGCGGGGGCCCGTACCTTCATAGCAGTGGCCGCCCTTGAGTGCATCTAAATTGGGTAGGTGCTTTACTGGCAATCAGAGTCAGGAAAGAGACTAGGAGGAAACCCTGGAGAGCTTTATCTTCAGGGGATCCTCGGTCCGCTGTAAGGCCCATTGTTCAGGTATTTGCTCAGGGTGTGCTTTCTTTACCTGAGTGTGGTGAATCCAAAGTTTCCATCCTGCTACCTTCAGAGCAGTGGGCGTAGTCAGGATAACAGGAAAAGGGCCAGTCCAGCGAGGCTCGAGGGAAGCAGGCTGATGTGTCTTGACCCAGACCCAGTCACCAGGGGTGAAGTTGTGTAGTGGTATCTGGGGTTTCCCCAGCTGGGGTCTGGTGTCCTTGATTGGCTGTCGGGTCTGTTCTCTCAGCCTCTGGATTGCCTGCAAAGAGCTGAGGAGGTTATGGTTACCTAGGTTGGCTAAGACCTCGTCCCCGATTTTGGGTAGAATATGGGGAGGTCGGCCAAACATGATTTCAAATGGGGTGAAACCCTTAAGATAAGGGGTACAGCGCACATGAAGGGGGGCAAAAGGAAGGAGCCTTACCCAGTTATCGCCCATCTCAAGGTGGAGCTTAAAGTTTCCTTTAATGTCCTATTCATTCTTTCTACCTGTCCTGAACTCTGAGGCCTGTAGACACAATGCAATTTCCAAGTAATCCCTAAAGCTTTAGCTAACAATTTTGTGGTTTGAGCAATGAATGCCGAGCCATTGTCGGACCCCAGAGCTAGAGGGATGCCAAATCGGGGGACTATCACAGAGAGCAGTAACCGGGCAACGGTGGTTGCAGTTTCAGTCTCGGTAGGTAAAGCCTCAGTCCGGCCAGAGTAGGTATCTATGAAAAAAGCAGATATTTATAGCCATATTGGCCAGGGGCGAAGCGACCTCAGTAAAGCCGATTTCGCAGTGGTCACCAGGAACTGTGCCTCTTTCTCGGGTCCCGAGGTCTGTTGTTTCCCGAGGGTGAGAGTTGACTTGGGCACAGGCAGGGCATCTCCTTATTTCAGATTCTATCCGTCTGTTGAGGTTTGGGACATAAAAGTCCCTGGCTATGAGTCTGGAAAGTTTAGTCTTGCCAAGGTGGGTGCCCTGATGGAGCTGAGAGATCAGCTCTCAGCCTAGGGCCACAGGCAAGGGGATCCTCCCGTTGGGGAGAAGCCTCCAACCATGTGGCCCCTGGTTGCAGCTGAGCCTCCGTCCAAGTTCTTCCTCGTCTTGGGTATAGGAGGGCTCTTTGGGGAGGCTTTTTCTTGGAAGGACTGGAAGAATCTCTAGTGGCCCCACTGGTCTTAGGGCAGCCTCCTTGGCTGTCTGATCGGCAAAGGCATTCCCCTTAGCTTCAGGGGCGTCG
The DNA here is from genome assembly GCF_014108415.1 of Molossus molossus. NCBI lineage: Eukaryota > Metazoa > Chordata > Mammalia > Chiroptera > Molossidae > Molossus > Molossus molossus. Next base: position 50,560,537 of record NW_023425348.1, read on the forward strand.
GAGTTCTGGTGGCCCCGGAAGTGGATAATGGCCACTTTTGTTGGTAGCCAAATGGCCTCTAAGAGGGCAAGAATTTCTTCTTTATTTTTGATCTGTTTCCCTCCTGAGGTTAGGAGTCCCCTTTCTTGGTAGAGGGCCCCATGGACATGGGCTGTGGCGAAGGCATACTGGCTGTCAGTGTAGAAGTTTACTGGCTTGCCTTTTGCCCATCTTAAAGCCTGAGTGAGAGCAATTAGTTCAGCCCTCTGAGCTGAAGTCCCATGCCCTAGAGCCTGGGCCCAGATGACCTTATCTTGCGTGACTACTGCTGCTCCCGCATATCGGACTCCTTCCCGGATGAAGCTGCTCCCATCTGTATAGAGAGCATGCTCTGGAGTTGGGAGAGGGTTGTCAGTTAGGTCAGACCTCAGGTTAGTTAGAGTCTCAAGAATGTCTGAGCAATCATGAAGGGGAGCCTGATGGTCATTGTCAGGCAGCAGGGTAGCTGGGTTGAGGGTAGAGGTCTTCAGGAACTGGATTCGGGAGGAGTTTAAGAGGAGTACCTGGTATTGGGTGATTCATGCCTTAGACATCCACTGGTCCGGAGGGCTCCTGAGGAGAGCCTCAACAGAGTGTGCCCCAATAATCTGGAGGTCTTGCCCTAGGGTTAGCTTGGATGCTTCTTTAACTAAAAGAGCAGTAGCTGCTATGGCTCGCAGGCAGCTGGGCCAGCCGGAGGCTACCAAGTCTAATCTCTTAGATAAGTAGGCAACTGGTCTCTGCCAGGGCCCTAATGACTGGGTTAGGACCGCTTTGGCAATGCCTCGAGTCTCAGAGACAAAGAGCTGAAAGGGCTTAGTGATATCAGGCAGAGCTAGGGTCAGTGCAGACATTAAGGCCAATTTTAGTTTCTCAAAGGCCTGTTGTTCTATCTCAGTCCAGGTTAAGGCATTGTCCTTTCCCCCTGTGCTGGTATAGAGAGGTTTAGTGATCTCGGCAAAGCTAGGGATCCAGAGGCAGCAGTACCCTACAGCCCCAAGAAATTCCTGAACCTGTCTCTTGGTCGTGGGGGTAGGGATTTTCATGACCGCCTCTATCCTGCTATTGGAGAGGGACTGTTTTCCTTCTTTGAGTTCATAACCCATGTAGGTCGCGGTGGTGGTGCATAATTGAGCTTTCTTGGCTGAGACCCAATATCCTAAGTGTTCTAGCTCTAGTAGGAGTGCCTTTGAGGCCTCCTCACATTCAGAAAGAGAAGCGGCTGCTAGAAGCAAATCATCTACATACTGTAGCAGGGTGACATGTTGGCACCTTTCCCGGAAAAGCTGGGAGGTCCTTGCTCAAGGCCTCATTGAAGATGGAGGAGAGTTCTTGAATCCTTGAGGCAGTCGGGTCAAGGTCAGTTGTCTTGAGAATCCCCCTTCCGGATCAACCCATTCGAAGGCGAAGATGGGTTGGCTGAGAGGCAATAAAGGAATTGAAAAGGTGTCCTTGAGGTTCAAGACAGAATAGTAAACACAGTTAGGAGGGATCAGGCTCAGAAGCATGTAAGGGTTTGGAATCGTGGGGTGGATGGTTTCCACCCGAGTGTTTACTTCCCTTAAATCTTGGACCAGCCTCAAATCCTCAGTCCGAGGCTTCTTAACCGGCCGGCCAGAGGGGAGTGTTCCAGGCCGACTAGCAAGGCTTTTAAAACAAATGCCAACTTCTTGAGTCTATTAATATGCCTAGTTTGGCCTTTATGGAGATCAGGTATTGGCGGATGAGGTCCTTAGGTTTCTGTTGGGCCCCCCTCTTAGGGCAGTCCTTTTTCCAATGACCCCCATATTCTTTGCAGTAGGCCCATTGGTTAGGGTCAAGAACTGGTTGAGATTGTTGCCTAGGTCTCCGTGGGGTTGGCCCTATGTTTTTAGGCCTATTTCCCCTCTGCTCTTTTTGATTCTCTTGAAGAGGGGCTATGATTACTCTTGTGACTTTTTTAGTACTGCCGTTTCTGGGTCGTCCCGGTTGTTGAATGCTCTCTGAGCTATTTCAACTAACTCACTAACATTCTTTCCTTCAAAACCCTCTAATTTCTGGAGTGTCTTCCTAATGTCTGGGGCCGACTGGGTGACAAAAGCAATATTAATTGCCTGTCTATTCTCAGGGCCTCCGGGTCTATGGGAGTAAAGAGGCGATAAGCCTCCATGAGACGTTCAAGAAAGGCCGCTGGGGAGTCCCCTGCGGTTTGAACAGTCTCGCTCACCTTAGACAGAATAGTTGGCTTTTTGGCAGTTCCACGGAGGCCCTGGAGTAGAGATCGGCAATACTGGGGTTAAAGCCTCCTTACCTTGATCAGTGTTTGGGTCCTAATTGGGTCGGGTAGTTGGGAGGTAGTCTCCTATTTGGGCCGGATCTGTGAGGGGTTGGCCGTCTGGCCCGAGGACGAATTTTGCTGCCTTTCTGTGGATCCTGTCCCTCTCCTCGGAGGTGAACAAGACCTGCAACAATTGCTGACAGTCATCCCGAGTGGGCTGATGGGTGTGGAAGACTGTCTCTAGGAGAGATATTGAACCTTGGGGTTTATCAGAGAAGAAAGGGTTCTGTTGTTTCCAATTATACAGGTCGCTAGTTGAGAAGGGGACATAAATCATGAAGGGCCGAGTCTGGTCTCCACCCGGTGGTGGAGCAACCTGACGGAGGGGCAGCCGAGGAGTCTGGCGCCTGCGGAGGAGGGTTAGAAGGGGTGCCGCCACATGTATGGGAAGGACTGAGCGGCTAAAGGGCTTCAGCCTCTCCGGTCCACGGCAGCAGCAGGTGGCAGAGACTGATTGGCCCCACAGGGTCAGTGAGGGAGTCTTCTGGGGGACCTGAAAGAACAGGGTAAAGCCTTTGGGAGGGAGCAGAGCCGAGGGCTTATGAGGCTCCCGTGGAGGCTGGGCAATTAAAATCTTCTCCCTATTAGGGCACGATCATTTCTTAATATGATTAGGCTTGTCAATAGCAATGTCAATCCAAACATCGATGTGGGGAGTTTGGTCTGGGTGTCCGGAGGTCCCGTAGATGACGCCTCAAACTGCGAACAAAGAGCTTGAGTCAAGAGTGCCCTAGGAGGGCCAATTGACCCGGAAAATGGGCCACTCCAATTCGCACCAAGTGCGCAAGAATCCAGGGTCTGCTGAGATGCTGTAACCTGAGGCGCGCTTGGAAAAGGCTGAGAAGTTATTAAGGAGACATTGAAGAGGGGTCCTAGGTCCTGAAGGCCCCTGACCCATTTTGAAGAACACAGGCCGGCACAGCACAGAAACATAAAACACAAAAGGACAAACAAACAAGACAGACAAAAAATGAGACAAACCAAACCAGGGCCCAAAGCGAAGTCTTGCTACGGCCCTGGGGCTGGATCTCTGTGCTGCGTCCAGCAGATCCACTTCCCCTCACTCTGTAGAGATTCCAGAAACAGACTCACCAAGGGACGTCCCGTCTGCCAAACCGAACCTGGGCCCAGGGTTTCCAGATGCTCTCTAGATGGAATTTTGGAGTGGAGACAATTCCAGGGCAGAATGGCGTCTGGGGCGGAGGAATGTCTTCTCCAATGCCTTCCCCTAGACCACCCGTCCACTCCTGGGATGGACCTGTCTCCCAGAGTCTGAGGAGGTCAACCCGCCTATGTGGGGGACCTTGTTTGTCTATTTCGCTGGGGCCTCCAAATGTTGTAGACCAACAAGACAGACCAGACTCAGACTCCGAACTGGGTTCAAGTTGGAGAGCTTTATTAGCTGCGCAGCAACTGTCCCATCCTACTCAGGAGAGAGCAGCCCCGAGCTCAGGGGGAGGGTTGCTTATATAGTTGTCTTAGCCCCTGTTAAGGAATTTGGATTCAGGGTATGCGAGCAAGCAAGCATGTACAGAAGCAGATATTTGCAGTTAGCTGTTATGCCTGAGGGAACAATCAGTTTCTGTGTACACAAAGCAATGGTTATCTATACAATGCAGTGGTTATCTATTAGTAGATAGTTTTTGCCATTCCCTTAAAATCCAGGGGACAAGGTCATGTGTTTGTCCTTTACACTGAGGCCTCTAGGGAGGAAAGGTCAGGGGGTCCAAACCCCATGTCTAGAGATATGCTGGGGGAGGGAATGTCACCCCGGGGACAAGGTCCTACCCTACAATTGTCTTTTGCTAGGCACCCGGGGCTTCGTACCTTGGAGACCTTCTGGACCTGGCCCATTGTCCTTGCACTGCTCACGTCTGTCTAACTGCCTACCATACTTTCTTTCTTTCCTCCCTTCTTCTCTTTGTTTTTTCTTCCTTACTTTCTTCCCTTTCCTTCCTTCTTTTTCATTTTTATATTTCTTTCATATGTCTCTCAAGGTGCCTTGCTTTGAATAGGCAATTTGTTGAATGTGTTTGAGAAAAGAGAAGAGAAGAAAGAAAAAAAAGAGGAGGGATGAAATGAAATGAGAAAAGTTTACAAGAAAATCATTTTTCTCCATATTTCTAAAATTGTTATCACAATCAGAGACCCCCACCTTCAGAAAGACTATGTTGCAGTCACTCTCCTGAGAGCCCTTTTGACATCCTTGTTCCTCAGACTATAAATGATGGGGTTCAGCATGGGTGTCACTGCTGAGTAGAACACAGAGATAATTTTATCCCTTTCATTCATTACTTTGGAGTTGGGCCGCATGTAGGCGAATATTGCTGACCCATAGAAGAGGACCACGACGATGAGATGGGAGCCACAGGTAGAGAAAGCCTTGAGCCTGCCCTCCCCAGACTGCATCTGGGTCACAGTGGAGATAATATGCCAGTAGGAGACAAGGATCAGGGAGACAGGTGCTAGGATGATGGCCACCCCCATCCCAAAGATGGCCATTTCTGTGCTGTAGGTATCAGCTGAAGCCAGCCTCAGGAGTGCCGGAGGTTCACAAAAAAAATGGTTAATGATATTGTATTCTCGGTAGGGCAGACGCAGTGTGAATGTGGTGTCCACCAGAGAGGCAAATGCTCCACTGGCCCAGGACCCGGTAGCCAGCTGGACACACACCCAGTGTGTCATGATGGCGGAGTAGTGCAGGGGCTTGCAGACAGCCACATATCGGTCATAGGACATCACCGCCAGCAGCACACACTCTGTAGCGCCAATCAGAAGTAAAACAACCATCTGCATTGAGCATCCAGCAAAGGAAATGGTTTTCCTTTTTACTAGGAAGTGGACTAGCACCTGAGGGACTGTAGTGGTGGAAAAGCAGAGATCAGCAAAAGACAGGTGTCTAAGGAAAAAGTACATGGGCATGTGGAGTCTGGGGTCTTTGTGAATGAGCACAGTGATAAGCAGATTTCCCTGCACAGTCAGCAGGTAGATGATCAGAAAAAGGAGGAAGAGCAAGGCTTGTGTCTGTGGATCCTGTGAAAGGCCCAGGAAGATAAATTCAGTCACGTGGGTTTGGTTTTCTTCTCCCATGAATACCTATATTACTGTTTATAGGAAGCACCAAGAAAAGAAACATATATCAGTCAGTTATTTTAAAAAATCTGAGTAACTTACATATGTTATTAAACTGTATCTAAAACCGGGCTATTGCATTTTGTTCTTAACAACTTCCATATGTAGGAAGCAGAGTTCTCTTTTTGCTCAGTAATTCTGACAACTGAAAGACATTTCTGATTTTCTCTCTTCCTGAATTATTTAATGGCACCAGAGGAGCAGAAATTATTTTGAATATGCTACATGGCTGGGCTATATATAGTCCTGAGAATGCTAATGTTGTTCACTGTTCATCCGTCCTTTTATGTAGGTTTGAGAAGCAAACACAATGATGTTGTTTTAAGCCAGTTAGGATTTTATGCTACATCCTGTCTGATAAAATTTGTGAAGTCTGAGTTTTTCATCATATTTACAAAATAATCCCCAAGAAACACTGAACAACAGATGGGAATTTAAAGGAAAATGTAGAAGTGTGTGATCTTGGTCCTTAAACAAATTCTTCTGCCATATGTTTTCAATGTGAAGAGGGTGCTGAGAACCATCAGTAAGAATAGCTGCTTCGTTGGTCATTGCATTTAGTAGCATCTTTCAACTACACCCTCATTTGTCCTCCACACTTTATCTCTCTTTGGCAATAGTGATGCTAATTATCATGTATTAGATTCTCTCCTGGTGTCAATCACTATTAATACTTTCTATTACATCCTTTACTTTTTAATTTTAAATCCTCTTTAAGTTTGTATGAAGTAGTTATAATCATCCCCCGTACACAGATGGTGACACAAAGACTCAGAGAAGTTTTCAAACTGATTCCTCTAAGCCTCCCTCATTTGTTTGGTTGCTGCAGTTGTTATTCTTTCTTGCTCAATAACTGGTTGCAGAGGAGGTGAAAAGTTCACCTAATTCTCTCTGCCTGTTCCCCTCACCACTCCTTGCAAACCATCCCACAGATGTTCTCCATTTGAAGGGTTTAGGGCTAATCTGCTATGGCAGAACTCTCTGTAGGCACAAAAATAACAGTTAGGCATATTTTGACAGATATTTTTAAACATTTGGAGGGAGGGTGTTGTCCACATCACAATAGAAAGAATGAAAGAAACAAATATTAAGCAAAGTGATAAAGATTATTTGAAGATAATTTGATTGTATATCTTTTTACAAATTTAAAGAGGCAATTCAAGCTTATGATGACTGGTAAGAAGTGTGATCTGGTACAAGATGAAGTCACTGAGCATTCTTGTATTAGATATTCATACCAAAAATAACCAAGTAGAAATTTTAGTTAAAAAAGTATTTCCAATGGTTAAACTTAAAGTGCACACTTAAGAAGCATTTAATATCTATTTGCGAAAAAACGATGAAAAATGATGTGTGAGTACATGATTAGACACACTGATCTTATCAATACAACACAGTTTTATAAAGATGTTAATTTCATCTGAATTTATCCATAAATTTGCTAAAATTCTTACTAAATTCACAGAGGATTTCTGGTAGAGAACTTAATAACCTTATTCTAACTTTAGATGAGTAATTTTATGATAGGAAATGAGATGCAGAAAAGAAAAATGAAGGAGTAAAGTAAATATATCCTATCAGATATAAAATATATAGTATATTTTCCCTCTGTTGTTGATATAGTGAATACTGAGCAGGCATAAAACAGTTGTCCAATAAATATATTATAGAACTAAACCAGATTTTAGTATGTATGAAAATTTAATAAATGACAATCATGGCATCTTAAGTAAATATATTACTTTACAAAAAGTATGGACAATTGCTTATTCACTTCAGAACATATGTATACATCTATATTTATACACATATATAATACATTTATATTTAAACATATTTATACGTACATGTAATGTAAGTATAAGCAACAATTAATTCTTAGTGAATCACTGATCTTACTTCCAAAAGTATTTATGTTTTTTTTGACATGATGTAGTCTATCTGTATCCTTATCACCTATCTATCCAATCTTTGGATGATAAAAGTTTTCTTAAACATGTACATAAAAAAATCATAAAGAAAAACAAAATTGACAAATAAAAAATCTATGTAGTGAATACCACTATAAACAAAATTTTAAAAATTAAATAAATCTGAGAAAATATTTGCAAAAAAATAAACAGAAAAATTTTTATTATTTCTAAAATATACGACCTCTTAAAAATCTATAATGAAAGATGTGCAAAGGATTTAAATATCCAATTAACAAAAATTAAGTAAATCTGAACAGTGAACATTAACGAATACATGTACATTAGAACAACAAATGAGATAGATTTGCCTTTTAGGTAAAACTTAAAATGCTATTACATCCAAGCATGGTGACTTAGCAAGATGACTATAACAGGTTATTAAGTGAAAGCAAGCTATCAGTCTCTATATGTCACCTTAATCTTTTAAATGGAGCGTGAATGCATGTGTGTTTATGTGTAGATGTGTATTTGCAGTGGGTGCGTTTTTTTACAGACATTTCTCCTGCAGTAAGAGTCCACTGAGCATGGTCTTCCCTTATTTGTAAGGAGAGAGCACAGCTCACTGAGAGACAATTGGAACTCTGAAGCTAACCTGAAGGACTTGAATCCTCTTTTCTAGTTAATGGGTGACCAACAGCAAATTACTTAGCTTTTCTGTACTTAGCTTCCTTCATCTGTAAAATGGCGATATAAATAATACATATCCTATAGTGTTTATACAGAGACTAAAAAAAATGTAAAACCTTGAAAGAATTTAGGACAGAAAAGGCTAGCTCACGAAATTATACAAAATTTCATTTTACTAATAGATCATGATCTAGAAGCAACTGCAAGATTAGGAAAATTGTTGTTAAGGACAAAGCATAATAACACATGGCTACTGTGTTTGATTGAGGAAAATGCTTATTCTCACTATTTTTACCCTTTGCATTATTTTGCTCTCTGTTCATCCTTTGGTACTAGCACTGTGTTGCTAGCAAAATTCAATGTAAAGACCAAATGTGATAGGGAATACATTGTCTTTTAAATATGTGATTAAATATTTGTCTCCCTGGACTGAGTTGCTTCCTCAAGGTAGTAAATCATTTATCACTTATCTCCATTATCGATATATCAGTATTACCTGATACATGGAAGGGGTTTTTAAGTGAGTTGAATACATACACTCATACTGACACTTCACACTAACACATTCACACTCTCAAGAGAAATGTGAGAAGAGGGTACTATTTTGGCTTTTGAGATGTGAATTCGGATCCGAGGTTGGAAGGATCTTGGCTTAGAAAACCCCAGGATTGACCACCAGGTTAAAGAGAGTGAATGAATTGGCTGTCTCTGGCATCCAAATGAAGAAGGGTGAGATCATTGTGATGGGGGTCAAGATACCAGGATCTGGGTATGCCTGCATACACAGATTAACATACTCACACAGATTCACATTCTCACACAGCCTTGTGGGGCCATCCAGGGATGTCTGACCACAAGAATCTCCTGTCTGTGACCCTGGAGCAGAAAGTTCAGGTTTTATCCACTCCTGCCTATTCTCAATGTCCACACCCACGTGGCTAAAAGGAATGAGGAAGGAATCCCTGAATGGAGAGCGCTGATACAGCAAGGGGCAGAAGAGGATCTGGCAGATTACCTTTTAGTGCAAAAGACGAGACAGTAGATGTTCACAGTCCTTTCCGTCACTCTAATATCCTTGGTCGATAGCTAAATCCTCCCCAGAGGAGTTGCAGAACAGGATTCATGAAGCTATTACTCTGGAGAAGCAGCAAAAAAGAAGAGTAGATGTTTTTTGTAGAAGCCAAGTAGAAAAGAGAGGGGCAGAAGAATGAAAGTCAAAGCCTACCCCAATGAACAAAATCCAGATTTCAGACTCTCTAAAGGGTTAATTCCCCCTAATCATCCTACACAATATCACCTGGAGGATTGGCATGAGACAAACAGGGCAGGGGAGTCAACGATGAAGAGAAAAGTTAATGAATAAAGGAAGGTGTTGTTTCTGCAGTCTGCTTATTCATATCCTAATAGGCAAACTCTACCACAGCTGACTAAATATACTGAAGGTTGGCACATCATCAGGGCTGAATCTTAATCTATCCCAAACCAAGGAGCACCATTTTATTAAACTCACAAACTCACCAAGAAACCAGGCTGTAGGATTTTCCTGGAAAGAAGCCTTTAAACCTGAGGTCCTAAGAGCCATTGTAAATAGGGCATTCCCTGGAAAAATTAGTGCTGTTAACTTTTTCAGACCTTTCTGCAATAAGAGATACCCTGGGCATTGTTTATTGTAATTACAAACTAAAATACCTGAATTTTATCTAATGTCAGATACTACACTACTGTTTCTCAAACCAGTCTAAGGACCTCTAAAGTCTCAAGTGCTCTGTCAGAATTCCTCAGTGATTTCTTTTCTTCTTTTTTAGATGGAGAGGTGGACGAGAGAGAGAAATATCAATGAGAGAAAAATATTGATTGGTTGCCTCCTGCATGGTCCATACTGGGGATGGATCCCACAACCTGGGTATGTGGCCTGACCAGGAATCAAACGAGCAAACTCTTGGTGCATGGGACCATGCTGAGTCCACTGATCTTCTCGGGGCTAACCACCTGAACCTATCTCCAAGGCCTGCTTTCTCTGACTTTTCAGTAAATTGACCTCCACCCCTCCTTGGCTCACTCCTGTTACTGAGACATTTACTTAGGGAGCTGAGCTAACTGCAGCCCCACCTTAGCTCACTTCTTTCCTGTAATATTTGTCGGAAGCCAAAGCAGCCCTGCCCAGGTGCTCTCCTCTTGCTTCCATCCTAAGCCCTTCCTTGCTTCACAGCCCCCAGCTTTAATAAATGGACATTCAAAATCAACCGGACTCCTATTGTGAAATCCTTCCGGCACAAAGTCAAGAACCGACACACTACAAACCGGCCCCTTTCCGGTGACAGCGAGGCAGCAGCATGTCTAAGAGTAGCTGCTGTTATTAATAACATAGCTTCTCAAAGACTCTTTAGTGCAAGATCAGTTTCTTTTGTTTCCTGGTATAGATGCATGCTAGTCGTCATGATCTGAAAACTATACACATCACATATACATAGTGAATCTAGTTTTGTACTCACTTAATCTCTGATGCAGAATCATTCCATACACAATGCGTTCAATTTGGCAAAGATATCACATAGAAGTAACAGCATTAGCTATGCAGAACAGGCCATGGACATCGAAGCTGGAGCAGCAGGAAGTCAACATGGCAAGCTTGACTTTCATCAGGCCCTTGTCATTCTCTCTGGCTCATGCCATCCTTCACCCACAATCTGGCTGTGGATGCCTTAAGAGAAGTTCATGAAGAGCAGAATTCCAAGTTGAGATTCCTCCCAGTAAAAAGTAAATTGCCCCCGTACTCTTTTCACTTTGGGAAAGGAGGGTTTGGCTGTGGTAAATATCACTATCTTATTACAACAGAGTTCCTACAAACAGCTCCATGGCAGATGGGGTGGGACAAGTCAGGGGATATATGTAAGTCTGGCAAATGAAGTAAACTAACGGAATATGTTTTTGTCATGACACTTCTGCTAAAAAAAATCAATGGGAGAAAATGGGCAAGAGAGTGATGGTCTCAGCTATGTTTTCATGGCTTACAGGCCCTGCAACCAGGGATTGAAATCGGTAATATTTCTAAACATCAAGAAAGTATTGGGTCAGTTCCATTAATACCTGGAGTTCCACCCTTAGTTGAGGGTGGGGAAGGGGCAGAGTATATGCTGAACATTGATGAGAAACTACAGGTAGATCATTGTGGTGCTTCTGTTGTAACAATGGGTTATAGTAATAGAAGAGACTAAAGGCGCCATTTTATTCCACAGAACACTATCCATCTTCTGGGATTGTTTCTCATATGTCAGCCATTCTCGTCTACTTTCCCCCAAAAGAGAACGTAATAGGTACTGACATAAAAAAACCTGCAGAAGAGGGGAGAGCATGTCTGAGGGGGGAACAGCTGTAGCATATTGGTGTCTCAGGAATTTCTGACCTGAAAGTTCTGATGTAGGCAGGTTGCTTCTCAGTTCTAATGTCCTCAAGCCTGCAACTGTCCTTGTAGCAACGCAGTGTGTGATATATGAAAGATGTTTGCTGGAATATGGGATCCCACACATTATTTTCTATGCCAATAGCTCTCACACACATGATTGATTTGGCTATAGCAGTATTTTGTGATTCCACAGGGGGAAAAAATCCCCCACAAGATTCCACATCAGAGTTTCAAAGTATCACTGATATTTTATCACAGGAAATTATAGTCTAGCATATTGACATCAAGCAGAATCCCAAGATCTGTGGATGGCCATAGATGACTTTGACATAAGATGAGTCTGACAAGCAGATCACAACTCTGGGGGGTTGTGCACAGATATTTTTTCTTCCATCAGGTATAGAATCAGAGAAGGTGGGTCACTAATATAGAGATAAAAATCTGTAAGAGATGGTTGAGAGGTTAGGATGCAAGAGACCTGAGAGAATTAGTGAGAGAACGTTCAAACCCAACCACAGAGTTCAGGCTGGATAAAGATAAAATGATCCAAAAAGCACTAAGTAAAAGAGAAATAATAGAAGAAAAAGTTATTATGAAAGCTAAATCATGTAAGAATTGGAAGAGCAGTAAGTTATAGTTAAAGAGTTAATGATGTGCTTCAAATTCTGAGGTAAATCAGTAATGGAGACAAAATGCATAATAAATTCATTGGAATGGGTGGCTTAAATTGACTAAACACAAGTTAGTTGAGTTTTAAAAATATGAAACTAAGCCCGGTCAGTGTGGCTCAGTAGTTGGGCATCAGCCCATATACCAAGAGGTCACTGGTTTGATTCCCAGTAAGGGCACATACCCAGGTTGTGGGCCAAATACCAGGTAGGGGGCATGCAGGAAATGGCCAATTGATGTTCTTGCTCATTGATGTTTCTATCTCTTTTTTTCTCCCTTCCTCTCTCTCTAAAATCAATAAAGAAAATAAATAAATAAAATAAAACTAAGATGGCTCAAACCCATGGACACTGAAGTCTATTAGAGCACTATGATCTACGTTCAAAGTCTTCCAAAGGTGTGACGGACTGACCAGGTTGGTGGGAGATCAAAATGTCATGAAATGACATAACCTTAAGGAGTAGAAAATGTTATATGAGTATAGAGATGTAATGGTGTAGGAAGTGCTACTGAAAGACAAGGAGAATGTCAACCCCACCTCTCAACCCACAGAGAAGTAGAGTGTTGAAGAGTGATCAGAAACCACCAGAGAGAGCAACAGGGGCCTGAGTTTCTTCAGGAAGAGGCAGGATTTAGTTTAGTCAAGGAAGTAGGAGGCATATACTGTAGACTAAGGATGTAGGAATGTTTGTATAAGGACCAAGGGTTTCAGGGAATGTAAAGTAATATGCTGGGGTAAGAGAATGAGGGTGGGTGCACAGTAGGAAGTTGGATTCAAGGAGAGAAAATACTGAGATATATTAACAGAATAGTTGAAAAGATAGCCATTAACAATTTAGATGGTGACCAAGGATGTTAGGAATGGGAAGCCTGGTGAGTTAGGTCACCTTGAGGTCATGACTTGCTATTAACTTGAGTTCCTTACTGTCTTCCAAATGATGCCTTATGTCTTCCACAATCCTGTCGATTTCCTTGGCGATGGCACCCACCTGGATTACTATAGCAGTTTCCTCATTGATCTCCCTGGATTCATTCTTATCTCTTGCAATTCATTCTCCACACTGTGATTTATAGAAAGCTTAATATTACAACTCAGATGCCACTCTCATAACATTTTTTAATGACTGTCTTCAAGACCAGATCCAATCTTCTTGGCATATTACACAACATTGACCATTGTCTGGTCAGGCTGACCTCTCCTTCATTGTTTCTTATGATGGCCCCTGATACCCACTCCCTCCTCCTTCTGTATCCAAACCCCCACTTTCCTCCATACTGATCAGAATTCCCCTGGAAACTGTTTTCTCTTGCCTCTCTAGGACTTTAGATTTGGATCTCCCTTGCCAAGATTACCCCTTCCTTTCCTTTTTTCTTGTTTCTTAAATCCCTGATCTTTTTTGTGTGTGAGGGGAAACCTTTCTGGTACTTCAGAACATTAGCTATTACTAACTCCAAGAAGCTTGCCTTGCTTCCCCCAGAATGAGAAGCTCCCTGACTTTGTACTCAACAGCTCTTTTATACTAAACTTTAAGTATAGTCATTGGGTCTTACAGTGTTTGTTCAACATACAGCACAGTGCCTGAATTATAGAATATCCTTAATGATTATTTGTTGAATGAATAAGACCAACATTCCTGAGGTGTCCAAGACTGAAAGTACAGGTAACATTTTCTAGGATGCTGCTCCCATTTCCTAACCACCCACTTTCAAACACCTTATCATATCCCCAGCCCCACCCCACCAACAGGGACAAAATTCTTACCTCAGATGGAACCGAGATAGTCGCAGTAGATTTTACTGCAGGCTGTGTAGCTCGTTTGGGGGGAGCTGAAAAGTGCAACTAGAAATTAGTGAGTAAAGAAAGTAGCTTTTGCATCAGTGTTGGGAAAGGTACCAGCGGTGAGGAGATACGTGAGGTCAGTGAGTCAGGGTCCTACCATTCGTCCGGCTTTGCAGTGCATCTCTGGGAATGGGCAGCCTGGTCTCTGAATGGCCACATGTCTAAGAGAAGGGTCACATAGGAACAAGTCTGTCTGCCTCCTCTCTGTGTGAGTCAGGTCAGGCTGCTTCTCTGACCCAATCACCTTTGCGGGAATGTTTCTAGCCAAGAAGCAATTGTGGAGCTAACATCAATGCTTAGGCTCTTAGAAGCACTTTCACTCCTACTGGGCTCTGGAGGAAAGATGAATAAAGAAAAAATCAGAGAAAGAGAATACAGAAACAGGACCCAGAAAACAACCTGTGATGCCTGGCCTCACTCTCCCCGAGGTCTTGGTCAGCTGGGGTGCTGTCCTTGGGGTGGCTCTTCTGCCTCCCTATGTGATGCCAATGACTTTGTCTCTCCACTCAGAAATATTGTTTAAAGGGAAATCTCTCCCCAGCTAACACGATCCCTCCCAGGAAGCTGTGGTCTATGAGATATGATTTTAATAAATCCCCTGGGCACGATTTCTGACATCCCGCCTCTGCTTTCTTTTAGTAAATGAGCTCTGTGGCCCAGAGGAAACGCTCCTGTAAAGAAAACATGGAAGGCCATTTCCAAGTCCCTGACTGTGCACCTAAGGACCATGCCTCAGGCTACTGGGCATCTGCCCCAGGGCAGGGGTCTAGTGAATACCCCCTAGGGCCTCAGAAGAGCTGTGGAAGTAGGACTGAGTCTTTCCCTAAGAGGTAGTTTTCTCAATAACATAAATAAGTGTCCCAGAACAAATTAAGACTAATACACCCGGGGCTTCCTACTTTGTTTTACCTCCTTACTTCTGTTCTGTTTTTATTTTTTTATGTTCTCATTCAGTATTTATTGAACTCCTAGTGTGTGCTAGATACCAAATACCAAATTATATAGCAATGAAAAAAAAAGCAACTATCACTTCTGACATGGATTTTACATTCTAGGGAGGAGGAAGGGGGAAAACAAGAAATAAAATATTATATATGTTATATATTACATAACTTAAAGTACCTTGAAGCTAAAAAAAGCAAAGTAAGGGAAATAGAGAATATGGAAAGGAGTTGTAAATTAAAATAGAGTGATTAGGTCATACCTTACAGAGAAGGTGACTTTTGAGCAAACACTTGAAGAATATTCTACGTAGTGAATACAACCAGGGAAAAGGTTTTGAGGTGGTACTGAGGAGGGCAGGGAGGAGACCAATGGAGCTGGAACAAACTGGGTGAGCTGTGCTGTGTTAAGAGTGAGTCAGAGAAGTAAGCGGAGTAAACACATTGACCCATTGTAAGGATTTCAGCTTTTCGTCTAAATGAAACACTGAGCTATCCGACGTCTTTGAGTTAAGAATCAAAATAATTTGAGCTTTAGTTGGAGAGGATTCCTCTGGTTACTCGGTTAAAGACTTGAGAGGGATGAGGAAGGAAGCAAGGTGATGGGTTAGGAGATTATTGCGGTGATCCAGGTGGGAGCCAGAGGCTTGGGTCAGGGGGGTGGCAGTGGAAGAACTGTTAAGATAACTGTGGACATATTTTGAAAAAGGACGTGTGTATTTATAAATGTCTGTATATAAATGTTAGCATTGTCATATTGGCTCTGCTCAGTTAAGCCAGGAAATTTGAGTTCTGTGCTGATTTTAGTCCATTAAAAATGTTCTCTTGTCCAGCCAGTGTGACTCAGTGGCTGAGCGTCCACCCATGCACCAATAGGTCACCAATTCAATTCCAGGTCAGGGCACATGCCCAGGTTGTGGGCCCAATCCCCAGTGGGGGGCATGCGGGAGGTGGCCAGTCGATGCTCTCTCTCATCGATGTTTCTATCGCTCTCTCCTTCTCCCTTTCTCTCTCTCTAAACATCAATAAAGAAAAAAATAAAAATAAAAATGTTCTCTCATACTGAGATTCATTTATGAATTCTACAAATAATGAATTAATTCTTACTATGTGCCTTTTAGTATGCTAAGCACAGTGGGCCCAGTCGTGGAAATATATGGTTTCTGCTCTCTTGACATTGTAGTGGGAATGATATTTATTGAGAACAGCAAAGACAGCTCATATCAGAATTCAAAGGCTCGAGACAATCCAGAGTTTGCTTAGAAGGTGGACTTCTGCAGACTCCACAATAGCACCCCACTGTGTAAATAGGAAGGAGTCCTCTTCTTAAGGGAAAGTGAAGTCTATAGGGGATCGCTTCCGCTCCCTGAGTGGTAGAATTGGAGGGCAGAGAATTTATGATGGTCTCCAAGGTCAAAGAAAGCTTTCCATTCGAAGAGTGGATGTTTGCTGAGCCAGAAGACCCTCAGATCTGGCCCCAGTGCCCTTCAAGTATGAGAAAAGGAACTTAGGAAGAGGGTAAACGTTACTCATTCCATAAGACCCTAAAGAAACTCTTATCTTTTGTAACCTTGTAGCTAAGATTTCCAAAAACCACACCTAAACTCTCCCTCTGCCAGTGGCTGAATCATACTACAAATTAAATTCCTAAGTTCCCGAGGTGTCTTTTGTTGAAGCGAAGGCATTGACTGGGAAAGAATGGTATCCTGAACATTGAGTTGGGGTCATATAGACAGATCTCAATGACTCTGGGGACATTGAACCTTATGTACTACTAAGTTTCTTTACCAAGAGAAGCAGCTTTTCCACCTCCACCTGAGATACTAACCCTTCTTTGCAGTAACAACCCGTAATAGCTTCTCCAGAGGTCATTGCCTTGCAAAACACTGCTGAGTCTCCTTATGGCTCACCCTCACCATCCCTCTTGTATCTTAACCTATAAGTAGACTTATGTCCGAGCAGACTCCTAAGGGTGGGGTACAAAGTGTGACCCATGAGATGTGTATACAAAAAGAACAGCACGTTTTTCCCAGTGTATACAGACAGAAATCTGGGAACTGTGTGTCGGAATGGAGCGATGGGTGTGGAATCCTGGTGAAAGGAAAAAAAAAGTTGGATCCAGCTGAATTTATTGATATCACAATTTGCAGAGATCTTGGATTGACGTTTCAGCTCAAGGGGTTAGAGAGCACTCTAAAGAATGTTTAGTTGGTTGGAGGAAACATAGACTCAAAGGTGGTCTACTACACTAAGTAAAAAATGAAGTGCCTTGGTATACTGTAGGGTAAGGTATCCAAAGTCTAAAGGAGATTGCACTGTTAGAATGTGTTTATCATGCAGACCTGCTCACCCACTCCAGGAGAACTTATCTTTCACTACAACTGTGAGAAATAAATTTATGAGGGGAGATCAGCATCCTTGAAGGGTTCTCTGGTTGATCTCTATACATCCAAAATTACAGTGGGAACTGCTACCATTAAACCAGAATCCCTAAATGCAATGCGGTTAATGGAATCCTAGGGTGGCATGTGCCAGGGGTGGTACTTAATCATCAAAGGTAAGGTGACTGTGGTTACTGGAATAGATGGAGGCATAAAATTTATAATCATATGCCCAGCCTGTGGGGCTCAGTGGTTGAGCCTCGACCCATGCACCAAGAGATTGCCAGTTCAATTCCCAGTCGGGGCACATGCCCAGGTTGTGGGCCAAATCCCCAGTGGGGGGCATGCAGGAGGCAGACAGTCCATGTTCTCTCTCATTGATGTTCCTAACTCTCTCTCCCTCTCCCTTCTGCTCTCTCTAAAATCAATAGAGAAAAAATTTTTATAAATAAATAAATAAAAATAGCCCTGGCCAGTTTGGCTCATCGGTTAGAGCGTCAGCCTGCGCACAAGAGAGTCCTGGATTCTGTTCCCCCTACGGGCATGTACTTCAGTTGCAGTTTGTCCACAGCCCCAGTTGGGGTCGTATGGGTGGCAGCCACTCGATGTATCTCTCTCTCTCTTCCTCCTGCTCTATTTGAAGATAAATGCAAAAATGTCCTTGGATGAGGAAATAAATAAATAAATAAATAAATAAATAAATAAATAAATAACTATAATGATAGTAATCTGATTCACAGGAACTTATGGTAGGATGGGTTGATGGTGATGTCCCTAGAAAAGAAATAGGAAGCAACTTACTAAAATTTTACTTAATCTGTCTTAGTGAAAGTGTTCTAGGTCAAGTGTGCAGAATTCTAACTGAATGACCTAACCAGAGATTCAAAGCCCCTACATCAATTTCCAGAATCCAGCCAGTTAACAGATGCAGAACTCCTTGAATGAAGAGGATGCTGGCCCCCTGTGAGTACGAACCCTGCTGCACTGCCAAAAATCATATAAGTGAATCTTTCCCCCAGCCTTCCCAAAAGGGAACTGCAGCCATTTACCTGACTGACAGGTATTCATGAAAGAGAAATAATCATGTTTTGTGGGGATTACTGGACACTGGCGCTGTACTGACACTAAATTCACTAAATTCTGGAGACTCAAAACATGACTGTGGTCCACTAGTCAGAATGGGAGCTTATGGAATTTATGAGATAATGACATTTTAGTTCAAGTATGTCTCACAGTGAGTCTAGTGGGTCCCTGGACTTATGCTGTAGTTATTTTCAGGCTCTGAAATGCATAATTGAAATAGAAATATTCCGCAGCTGGCAGAATCCCCCATGGAGGTCTTGACTGATCTGTTGAACGGGGGCTATTATGGCACAGAAGGCCAACTGGAAGCCACTGCATCTGCCACATCTACAAAAATAGAAAAGCAAAAGCAATACAGCAGGACCTCGAATAACCTCATTTCATTCAAAGTTGTTCTGTTTCAACACTGATGAGAAAAAATGATTGATTCTGAATACTGTCTCTGTGGAGTTTGCACTTTCTCCCCAGGTCAAGCACAGGTTTTCTCTGAACACAGCAGTTTCTTTCCACACCCCAAAGATATGCATGTTTGGTTACTTGGCATGTCTAAATTGTTCCAGTCTGACTGAGTGTGGGTGTATATGTGCTGTGCCCTTTGATGGAATGACATACTGTCTAGGGCTGGTTCCCACCTTTTGTCCTGAGCTGCCAGGAGAGGCTCTGGCCACTTGTGACCTTGAATTGAAGTAAGTGGATTGGATAAGAATTATCTTACTTGTTTTTATTAATCTTTTCTAAATATGCCCCAATTGGGAATCGAACCGACAATCTCTTGGTGCATGGGTTGAGGCTCAACCACTGAGCCACACTGGCCGGGCATATGATTATAACTTTCATGCTTCCATCTATTCCAGTAACCACACATATAATGTATCTCAAGGCCTTCGGTAGGGCCTTGTAGGTGAATCACAGCATAAACCCTTAGGGTTTGCACACAAATTCCTGCCATCTGCTGTGGTTAACTACTCTCCTTTGAGAAACATTTGTGGGCTGCTGCCAGGCCTTAGCAGACGCTGAACACTTGGCCTTGGCTACCAAGTTAGTGTGTGACCTGGCTGTCATTATAAACTGGGTATTATCTGACCCACCAAGCTGTTAGACATGGACAGCAGTACTCTATTATACAAATAGAAGCGATACATATAAGATCAGGCTGCCCTGAAGGCACACATAATATGAGGAAGTGACCCAAATGCCTACGGCCTTTATTCCTGCTACATCACATTTGGTCTCCTGTATAGCTTCACAAGGTTTTCTCTATGAGCAGGTGACTGAGGAAGGGAAAACAGACCTGCTTTACAGAAACCACCTCAAAGTGGACAGCTACAGCAATATAGCCCCTTTCTGGTATATCTTTGGTCAGTGGTAAAGGAAATGTATCCCAGTGGGCAGACCTTGACAAATGCACCTGATTGTTCATTTTGCCAAGAATGAGAAATGACTGAAGATATAAGTCTGTACAGTCTACATATTTATAGGCTGTGGTCAATGGTTTGTCTGGATGTTCAGAGATATGGAAGGAACCATGATCTGAAAATTGATGACAAGAAGGTCTGGAGAAGAGAAATGTGAATAGAGCTCTCTGAATGGTTAAAATTATGAAGATTTGTGTTCCATGTGAATGCTCACCAAAGGTTGACCTCAACAGAGGAGTATTTTCATAATCAAGTGGATAAGATGACCCATTCTGTGGATACTAGTTAGCCTCTTTTCCCAGTCACTTCTGTCATTGCCCAGTGGGCTCATTAAAAAAAAAAAAAAAAAAATGGCCATGATGTCAGGGATGGAGGTTGAGAATGGGTTCAGCAACATGGACTTCCACTCACCAGGGCTGGCCTGGCCACAACCAGTGCCCAGCCAATCAGTAGTAGAAACCAACACTGAGTCCTCAATATAGCACCATTCCATGGTGTAATCAGCCAGTTACCTAGTAATGATTGGTTACACTGGACTAACTGTACTTACTACCAGCATGAAGGGGGCAGCACTATGTTCTAACTGGAAGAGACACTAACTCTAGATATAGATTTGCCTTCCTAAATGCAATCTGTCTGTCCAAACTACCACCGGTGGACTTATTGAATAACTTATTCACTCATGAGATTCCACACAGCATTGCTTCCGATCAATAATTAAG